>NC_059379.1:26257101-26569323 GCF_019703515.2 Myxocyprinus asiaticus
TTCATTTTAAGGCCCGTGCAGACCTCTAAGCCATATGATAGCTAATCATTCTTTATGAAGCTTGAAAGCTCCAGCCCCCATTCTTGGTAACTGCATCAAAAACAAAAACCCTTAAGTTGTCATTACTTGAAATATCAAGTTATCTTAATTAAGTATCACTTGAAATGTCAAGTTTTGGGCTCATAACTCAAATAGTTAAGTTCATTGAAATTGTAAAAAAATCCATAGACTTAAGGTTTTAAGTGTTAATAACTCAAAATTTTGAGTACAAAATTGAGGCTATGGGGAATACCCGCAATCGCTTACACTTGAATTATTTAATTATGCTTCCTTGGTCAAAGGGAACATATGGGGGCATTTAAAAAGTTGTTATTTGGAATTCAAAGAGGTTTTAGCTCTTTTGTAATATTATTTATGTTATTTTGTTGCAAATAGTTGTTTCTTGTGATGTCACCATAAGGTTGATCAGTGTCCCATTTGGTCAAGTTGGACCCTGTTAACATTATCAAAGTTCTCCTTGTGCATGTGCAACTGAAGTACAGGTATATATGCATTTCTGTGGAGAATTATTTGATAACTGACCCAGAATCAGTTCCAGAATATTTCAGCTGTGCTATTGTTTGATCTAAAATTTTATCAATTAAATTAAAACTATTAACAACAGTAGAAAAAAACAATATTTAAAAAGCAAATCTGAGTTAAGTCTGCTTGCATCTAGTTAACTGAACTTTTTTAGATCAAGATTTGGGAGACCCCATTACTCACTGGAATTGAATTTAAAAAAAAAAAGGTTTGGAACAACATTTTCTTTATGGGTTAACTACCCCTTTAAAGTTGGTTGATGTTATATAATTAAATGCCATTCTGAAATACCACAGATGCCACTTTATTTTAAATTAATGTTGTCCTATGCCGAATCATCTAGTGTATTTATCAGTTTCAGTATGTTTTACCTTTATCAAAATGTCTTTGCTGTAACATCTGTGTTGTGGCAAGTCCTTTAGTTCATGATTTCCCCAGAGATCTGTCACATGTCACTTGCTTGTGTAGATTCTGACCTCTCAGACAGACATATAAACTTGTTTTGTTTATTCATCTTCGTTTGTTCTGACTTTTGACTTTTAACATTTTTGCATTTTTGTTTTTTTCTTTTAATTTTTGAAACTGGCGAAGTCTGCAACCTTTAACATTTTGTGCCATAAATAACCATATTACACAAGGGCAGTATTGCTTATACAAACTAGTCAAAATATATTTATTTACATGTTCTTGATATTTTTTCTACATGCTATTACATTCTTACAGACTGTTTGAAAATGTTCCCATGATGAAGTCATTCCAGCAGTCGGGGCGTGTCTGGTCAACCATTTATTTTAAACCCTAAACGCATGGGAAAGCTATTTCTGAATTTGCTCAGAAAACAGTGCCAGTTGTTTATTAACAGGTGCAAAGTCACAATGAACCAAGAATAGCTTTTTCAAAGTAAACACCAATCAAAATTGAAGTCTGATGTGGAATATACACATTAATATGATGTTGATAAAGTTTTTGAGAGAAATTAGGCTATTTTGAACTATAGCTATTAATAAATCCAGCTGAAGCTGATAAATGGTTCTCTGGGTTTATTACTTCAAATTTATTTGATCTATAACGTATAAAACTTCAAGGTTATTCGATAATGTCTACAGGCTATCTGCCATAAGACAAGCAAATAGGCCTCCAAATATTTTTACTCTCAAGTTGCAAAATATTTTTAGTACATGGATTTGCTAAGAAGCTAGTTGTTCTGAACACCTAAACATCACATTATTCGTGGGATGTTGTGCACTCTACATCAAAGTCTCCATGTGGACAAGGTACATATAAATATTTCTGCACATAATTGCATGCCTGTGGACTTCAGCTACATTTTTGCGTGAATGTATTCAAAACAGTCTTGAAATGCTACTTGTTGCATTTCACATTCTGGTCTGTGAGTTGTTTGTGTATAATCAATGTATACACAGCTGTCAACTTAAGAAATACCGCAATCCATAAATCGCAAGCAGCTTTTCCGAACATCTATAATTCTCCTCATTAAACACTCATTGTCACATGTACAGCAAAGGCCGAAAGTGATGTTGAAAGGTAATGGAACAAATGAAAAATCGAGAATGAAAGAGATAGAGATGGACGAGGTTATGGGCTGGTAGAGCCTCTGGGAGCTGGGCGACCCATGTGACACTCCCTGCCGCTTTTTGTTTTTCCCACACACACTGACATGACATGGATTTAATCTAGACTACAGTGCTTTCAAAAAAACAGTTTTGTTTTCAGATGAATTCTTGTCTCAAGTTATGATTTATAGTTCAGAGAAGGGTAGCGTATTTGCTTATGATATTACAAGCTATGGATGGCAGGATTACAAGAGTTGGAAAGGTTACTAAAACATTAAAGCACTTTACATTCCCAATAAACTTTACAAAAGTGATGTTTGAAGATCTTAGTAGCAGAGTGGTTGTTTCCAATGTTTTTCTTTTTCTTTTTTTTTTTTTTTTGCTGGAAACATCATAAATTACCAGAGTGGTATATTTCTGTCAAACATCAATGAGGAATACCATTCTTTTGCAGTCAGGTTGTAGGCTATGAAACTCACGTTTTTATTATTATTATTATTATTAATATTATTATTATTATTATTATTATTATTTAACTTAATACTTTTTTTCCTTAATTTATAGGACAGTGGAGAGCAACGATTGCAGAAATCGTCATGGTTACTTGTGTAACCTCCGTTCCCTGATGGAGGGAACGAGACGTTGTGTCGATGTAGTGACACTAGGGGTCACTCTTGGGAACATGAGACACCTCAGGTCTTTGATAAAAGGCCAATGAAAATTGGCGAGTGGTATTTGCATGCCATCAAGGAGACTGAGTCCAACTCCAAACCGAGAAAAGAGATGCATTGAACCGGGAGGAGCTTGCTCTTTTCCCAGTTGACCCGAAGCCCTAGTTGGCTGAGGTGTGAGAGCACCAGGTCCCTGTGTGCGCACAACATGTCTCGAGAGTGAGCTAGGATTTGCCAGTTGTCAAGATAGTTGAGAATGCGAATACCCACCTCCCTTAACAGGGCAAGGGCAGCCCCTGCGATCTTCGTAAAGATGCGAGGAGACAGGGACAGGCCAAAAGGGAGGACTTTGTACTGATACGCCTGACCCTCGAATGCAAACCATAGGAAGGGTCTGTGTCGAGGAAGGATCGAGAGTACGCATCCTTCAGGTCTACCGCCGTGAACCAATCTTGATGCCGGACGCTCGCCAGAATGCGTTTTGCATCAGCATCTTGAACGGGAGTCTGTGTAAAGCCCGGTTCAGTACTTGCAGGTCCAAGATTGGCTGCAACTCACCACCTTTTTTCGGTATGATGAAGTAGGGGCTGTAAAACCCTTTCTTCATTTCGGCTGGAGGGACAGGCTCTATCTCGCCCTTCCGTAGGAGGGTAGCGATCTCCGCGTGCAAGGTGGCAGCGTTTTCGCTCTTGACCAAGATGAAGTGAATACCACTGAACCTGGGCGGGTGCCTGGCGAACAGAATTGCGTAGTCGAGTCGGACGTTCCGGATCAGCCATCGCGACGGATTGGAAAGCGCGAGCCACGCGTCCAAGTTCCGCGCAAGGGGGACCAAGGGGACAATGTCATTGGACATACCAGCAGGTGGGGCCTCACGGTGGGGCGGAGCTCGAGGTGCCACACCACGTCGTGGCTGTGCTGAGTCTAGGCACATCGAAGCACTTACCTGGCTCCTTGTGACCACCCTCGGAACAGCCTGGGACGGGGGAGGAAGAGGCCTGTCCTCGTAACCCGTGGAGACTGCCACATCGGGGGCGGCTGTGTGCTACAGCTGGGCACTCAGGGACGGAAAGGCTGGAGCGCCAATCCTGCAAGAAAAAACCCGTGGACGGTAGTCGTGGTGACGACCATACACACCGGGTATGTGACCCAGGGAGGAAGGAAGCCGCTCTTTTGCTGAACTGTTGGGTACTGCAGCCACTTGGGCATGCGGCGAAATCAAACAAAAAGGCAACAAAAGATTTTCCACCCGGCCTTCCACCAGGGGATGGAGTGGTCTTTCTACCAGCTCCACGTGAGTGGGTTCCCTCGTCCCTGGGTCGCCCGTCTCAGGGGCGCTTTGAGGACCTCCGTGGGTCCTTTGTCACTCGGAGAGCGAGGTCGGTCGCTGAGTGCAGTTCCTGCATCAAATCTGGGGTGGAACTACCCTCATGCAGTTCTTTCAACACCTTGGCTTGGTGGACCTGCAGGAGAGCCATGGCGTGCAGGGCAGAGGAGGCTTTAGTCTTCTTAGCGCTGTCATCATCTTCACGGGCTCCGAACAAGAAGCCAGACTCACCGTGAGACGAGCCGGTGAACTCATCCGGAAGCCCGATTGGGGCAGACGAGCGTGCTGGGGAATGGGAGGTCCGTGGGGGGATACCCAGCGGAGACGATCCCATTGGGATCCCCAAATCGCCCCCAGTGCTAGCCGCGCTGGCCTCATACCCGTAGGTAGAAGGACTGAGGCAGGGAGCAAGCCGTGACTGCAACGTTGCCATGGTCATGTTCTCGCAGTGAAAACATGAACCATCCACAAACGCTGCCTCTGTGTGGGTCGCGCCCAGACACGAAAGACAGCAATCATGACCATCCGAAGTTGAGAGATAACGACCGCAACCAGGAATAACACACAATCGGAAAGGCATCTTAAAAAGACGCATCTTTAAAAACACGTTCCGTGTGTGCCGCTCTTTTAGACAAATATATACTCTTTTAGAGGAAAAGCTCTTTCATAAAATATATTCTCGTTTTCCTGCCGATGCGCCCAAGGGCGTTCTCTGCAGTGCACCAGTGCAGAGGAGGGAGAAGCCGCTGAAATACGCCGTCAGATCCAGCAGAGGTGAATGAACAGTAGCATTCAGTTCAATGAGCATGACCGTTCGGCTCCGAAGAGAAAATCTGAATGAGTGGTTGCATACCAGCTCCTTTTATACCCGTATGTCCGGGGGAGTGGCATGCAAATACCACTCGCCAATTTTCATTGGCCTTTTATCAAAGACCAGAGGTGTCTCAGGCTCCCAGGAGTGACCCCTAGTGTCACTACATCGACACAACTTCGAGTGAGTGACAGATAGGGAACTGATATATGGCAATACACAGGGTTGGGAGGGTTAATTTTGAAATGTATTACAAAATACATGCTGTAAAATGTAATTTGTAACGTATTTCGTTAGATTACTCAAGGTTAAATCAAATAAAATCAAATCACTTTTATTGTCACACAACCACATACACAAGTGCAACAGTGGGTGAAAGTCTCGGGTGCAGTTCCGAGCAACATAGCAGTCATGACAGTGATGAGACATATTCCAATTTACAATAAACATCAGATTTCCACAACACAATTTACATATCTAATATACACATAATTACACAACACAATAATAATATACAATGTACAGTATACAATACACACAATATAGAATACACATACACATAATATAGAATACACATACAATAAAAACAGTATATAAAGTATATATAAAATATACAGTAGGTTGTATTGTACTGTATTGACATTCAGGCTGTCGGATGATAGTCAGTTGCCAGTGTGTTGTTAAGAGAAAATATAATTTATGATAGTCCAGTGTGAGATAATAAGATTAATAAAGTGCAGTGCTGATGTATATTGATTGTGAGAGATCAAGAGTTCCAAAGTCTGATTGCTTGGGGGAAGAAGCTGTCATGGAGTCAGCTGGTGTGGGTCCTGATGCTGCGATACCGCCTGCTTGATGGTAGCAGTGAGAGCAGCCCATGGCTCGGGTGGCTGGAGTCTCTGAAGATCCTCTGAGCTTTTTTCACACACTGCCTGGTATATATGTCCTGGAGGGAGGGAAGCTCACCTCCGATGATGAGTCTGGCAGTTCACACAACCCTTTGCAAGGCTTTGCGGTTGTGGGCGGTGCTATTGCCGTACCAGGCAGTGATGCAGCCAGTCAGGATTCTCTCTACAGTGCTGGTGTAGAACCGTGTGAGGATGTGGTGGTTCATTCCAAACTTCCTCAGCCATCTCAGGAAGAAGAGGCACTGATGAGCCTTCTTCACAACAGCCTCAGTGTGGACGGACCATGTGAGTTCCTCTGTGATGTGGACACAGAGGAACTTGAAGCTGCTGACTCTCTTCACCGGTGCTCCATTGATGGTGATGGGGCTGTGTTCTCTGTCTTTTCTCCTGAAGTCCACCACAAGCTCCTTGGTCTTGCTGACGTTGTGGGAGAGGTTGTGATCCTGACACCAGTGTGTCAGAGTGTGCACCTCCTCTCTGTAGGCTGTTTCATCATTGTCAGTGATCAGACCTACCACTGTCGTATCATCAGCAAACTTAATGATGGCATTGGAGCTGTGTGTTGCCACACAGTCATGTGTGTACAAGGAATACAAGAGTGGGCTGAGAACACAGCCCTGCGGGGTTCCAGTATTGAGGGTCAGTGATGACTGGTGTCTGCTTGACAAGAAGTCCAGGATCCAGCTGCACAGCGAGCTGTTTAAGCCCAGAGCCTGGAGTTTCACATAAAGCTTGGAGGGCACTATGGTGTTGAATGCTGAGCCGTAGCCTACAAACAGCATTCTCACATAAGTGTTCCTTTTTTCCAGGTGGGAGAGAGCAGTGCGTAGTGTAGATGCAATGGCATCATCAGTGGAGCGGTTGTTGCAGTGAGCAAACTGCAATGGGTCTAGTGAGGCAGGCAGCACAGGGCAGATGTAATCTCTGATTAGCCTCTCAAAGTATTTGCTGATGATGGGTGTCAGATCAACAGGACGCCAGTCATTTAAGCAAGTGATTTTGGATTGCTTTGGTACAGGCACAATGGTGGACCAGCCAGTTGGTTCGCGCACGCTCTGATGACATGGCCCGGAATGCCACCTGGACCCGCGGCTTTACGGATATTCACCCATCGGAAGGATCGGGTTACATCCACTACAGAGACGGAGAGTGAACTAACCTCTGTAGCTTCGGCTGCAAGAGCTCTCTCCACGAGTGTGGTGTTATTTCCTTCGAAACAAGCATAAAAAGTATTTAGCTCATCCAGGAGAGAGGCAGTGGTGTTCACGGCGGAGTTTTTATTCCCTTTGAAGTCCGTGATGATATTAATTCCCTGCCACATGCTTCTAGAGTCGGTAGTGTTGAACTGTCCTTCAATCTTGTCCCTGTACTGGCGTTTGGCTGCTCTGATAGTTTTGCAGAGGGCATAACTGGCTTGTTTATGCTGCTCCGCATTCCCGGAATTTAAAGCGGAGGTCCACGCATTAAGTGCCGCTTGAACATCGCTATTAACCCATGATTTCTGGTTGGGGTAGATCCCTATTGTTTTGAGGAAACAACGTCCGCTATGCACTTTCTGATAAAACATGTTATGCTATCCGCGTAAACCTTAATGTCATCATCAGAGGCGGACTGGAACATCTCCCAGTCTGATTGGTCCAACCAGCACTGGATCATTCTGAGGGTGGGTGCTTCCTGTTTAAGTTTCTGCCTGTAAGCGGGCAGAAGGAGAATGGATGAGTGGTCTGATTTGTCAAATGGTGGGCGGGGGAGGTATTTGTAGCCATCCCAGAAGGGAGAGTAGCAATGGTCCAAAACCCGGTCTCCTCGTGTGTTGAAACTGATATGTTGGTGGTATTTTGGTGCGACTGATTTGAAATTGGCTTTGTTAAAGTCCCCGGTCACAATGAATGCAGCCTCAGGGTGCGCGGTTTCCTGCTCACTTATACTCCCATACAGTTCCTTGAGTACCCGGTCTGTGTCGCAGAGCTTGTTGTCCAGAGATTAAACATTTGCCAGTAGAATACTGGGTAGCGGGGGTCGATTTGCACAACGTCTTACTCTGAAGAGAACGCCGGCTCTATTTCCCCTTTTCCTTCTGCTTTTCCGTGGCCAGGCAGCCCAGACAAAGGGCTCCACTGGTGTGTTTGTAAATAGCGGGTCAGCATTGAGGAATTTGAAGTCCAGTTTTCAGTGTGCAATTGCAGAACCAATGTCCAAAAGTGTTTGTCTATCGTATACAATAAGGCAGACAACATCCAAGACAAAAAAAAAAAAACATAAGAACCGTAAACAAAACAAACAAAAAACTGCAATGTTGTGTTGGAGCTTACAACGCAGCAGCCATACTCGGCGCCATCTTGAGTCCAATCTAAAGTCTGTAAAGTCTGGTTAGTAACGTATTCTACGTAAATACTTTGGATTACTTCTTCAGCACTGGTAGATGTTTTCACTTGTTTTGACTATAAAAACTCTGCCAGTACAGTTAGACAAAATACACATGTTAAAAATACATTCTCTGAAAAACCTAAATATCTTATGCAGTGTTGTTTCTAAAACAAGATAAATCAAACTGATCTTGTTTTAAGGATTTTTAGATATTTTTACAGGAAAATAATAAAAAAATTATTATCAATAATATGATTTTTGCCCTAATATCAAAGGTCTTACTAGAAAAAAGAAATTATGATCCAATGTGAATTTTCTTGATAAAAAAATATGATCGTGCCTGGTAACATGTGCATGTAAAATGGCTAGAAATAGCATTTTAGCTTTGCGTGAAGCTGACAATTTACACAAGGTATATTTCTATTTCTTCTGCTCCAAACTTACTTCAAACTTACTTTGCTGTCTGTAACACATCATAAGAAAGTATATGTATAAATGTTTTCCATCTGAAAATACTAAATATTAAATGAAACAAATGACAATAAAATGCAAAGTAATCTCTTCAGTAATCATAATACATTTTGAATGTAACTGTATTCTAAATACCAATTATTTAAATTGTAACTGTAGTGGAATACAGATACTTATATTTTGTATTTTAAATACGTATTCCCGTAACATGTATTTCGTTACTCCCCAACCCTGGCAATACAGTATGGTTTTCACTGATGTGCAGTAAAAAGTCACATATTGTACATACATGTACAGTAAAGTATATGCAACATACAGTACATGTAAATATATATGAGAAGATAAAATATATGAGCTCAAATATGTGAGCTCAAATAATGTGTATAGCAGTCATCTTTCTAAAGTCATTCTGTCAAACAGCAACACCCAGTGGATACATTTTCTGAGGGAGGCAGCATCTCTCAAGCCTCCCTTCAGCTCATTGTGATCTCATTCAGCTCCTAAAGCGTGGCGTAAATGTGAGGTACGGTAATCACTGAATATAGTGGAAAGTCACGTGAGGGGAGACATTGGTTCCGATTAGCGCTGATTAGTTCAATAGACTGTTAATTAATCAGCACGATAGTGCCCACATCTAGAGCGCTCATCCTCAAAGTGGGTCTCCACAGATCGCTATGAATGGGAGGAACTGATGGAAGTGGAGAAACTATTTGCACAGTAAACAACTAACTGACACAGACAACAGCACTTTTGGTCACGTCCAAATCAAAATGAATTTGAAATGACTTGAAACATGAAATGTTGTGCTAGTGAGCCGCTTGAGTGCTTACTTTTAAATAGTGTTGGGTTCGAGTCCACCTTAGTCGAGTCTGAGTCAAGTCCGAGTCTTTAATCAATGGTGTCCGAGTTGAGTCCAAGTCCAAAAGGGGCCGAGTCGGACACAAGACCGAGTCCATAACAGGCTGAGTCCGAGTTGAGTCTGAATGAATCCGTTCAAGAATCTGAATTAAAATTGTAACCATAAACTTGACAATATTTTTAACTTATTTTAACCTTCACAACTAAGAAAAACAATTTATCAATATAAATGCAAAAAACTCCTGGTTACTTTTGTAACCTCCGTTCCCAGATGGAGGGAACGAGACGTTGTGTTGATGTAGTGATACTAGGGGTCGCCCTTGGGAGAGGTCAAAGGGAATTGGCGAGTGGAATTTGCATGCCACTCCCCCAGACATACGGGTATAAAAGGAGCTGGCTTGCAACCATTCATTCAGGTTTTGTGCTGAGGAGCTGAGACAAGGTCCCGGCCATTTCAGCGGGTAGTTCAATGATGTGGCAGGAGGGACACAACGTCTCATTCCCTCCATCAGGGAATGGAGGTTATGAAATTAACCAGGATGTTCCCTATCTGTCACTCACTCGACGTTGTGTCGATGTAGTGACACTAGGGTTCCCTATACAAAATGCCACAACTAGCTGAACTGTGTTACATGAACTGGCAGTGCGAGACGGGCAGACCATTGTATGCCTCGTAGCCAGCGCACCCGGCCGTCACGTAACCTCCCCCAACGCTCTTACGAGCGTCGTACGGTCCCCTGCACCTCGAGGACGAGTCGACTGCTCAAAAAATGGAGACTGGCCGCCCCATCCGCGGCCTCTTCTCTTTCTTCTCCCCAAAAGGAAAAATCGTTCAGCTGGGGGCCATATAGCGTCCGTGTCGGGGGGTGTCACTCCCAAGGGGAAGACACAGCAGAGACCACACCCTGCCCGAGGGGGAGGAAATTGTGTGGAAATACATCACATGGTCTTACCGAGTCTTGTCGGCAGTGTCTCATGTGGAGATGTCCCTGTGGTAGGTCCTACCCAGAGGGGGAGGAGCTCTACAAACAGAGGGGCCTCTGCCCAAGGAAGACGCAGGTTCACCAATGGGGGAACCATCTCGCGGAAGATACATCACACAGGGTTACATATGGGCAACCAGCACATGTGGATCACCTACCTCAGTACAGGGCCAAGTCAGCACACATACTGGGCCGGCAACGAGTTTCTCCACAAACTCGCCTGGTCAGAGCCCAGGAGGCCGCCACACTCCTAGTAGAGTGTGCTCGTAGCCCCAAGGGACACAGCAACGACAAGGCTGGGTCTGCCTCTTCCTGGGGCAGCGCTTGCAGGTTCACCACCTGATCCCGAAACGGGGTCATGGGAACCTTGGGCACATAGCTCAGTCAGGGTATCAGTACCACGTGAGACTATCCAGGACCGAACTCCAGGCACGTGTTGCCGACAAAGAACGCCTGCAGTTCCCCTACTCTCTTGATGGAAGTGAGTGCAGTCAGGAGGGCAGTCTTCAAAGAGAGTGCCTTTAGCTCAACTGACTCCAGGGGCTCAAATGGAGCTCCCCGTAGGCCCTGAAGGACCATGGAGAGGTCCCATGAGGGGACGAGACGCGGTCTGGGAGGATTCAGTCTCCTCGTGGAGGAACCTGATGACCAGGTTGTGCTTCCCAAGAGACTTACCATCAACTGCATCGTGGTGCTCCACTATAGCGACCACGTACACCTTCAAGGTGGAGGGGGACAGCCACCCCTCCAGCCTCTCCTGCAGGAAGGAAAGCACTGACCCGACTGCTCATCTCTGGGGGTCTTCTCATCGGGAAGAACACCACTTAGCGAACAGATGCCACTTCAAGGCATACAGTTGATATGCCAACGCAGTCCTGGCCCTGTCCAGGGGCCAGCAACTGTGCGCCCAGTGCTAACCATCATGGCCTCATACCCGTAGGTAGAAGGACCGAGGCGGGGAGCCGCTGGGGTGGCTTTCCCTCTGACGAAGAAAGCAGCACCCAAGCACGTGAGACAGCGATCATGGCCGTCAGAAGCGGAGAGATAGCGACTGTAACCAGGAATTATACACAGACGGAAAGGCATCTTTAAAAAGACACTCCGTCCGTGCCACTCTTTTAGTAGGAAAATATATTCTCTTATTAGGAAGAATATACTCTTTTAGCTGCTGAAGCACCCATGGGCGTTCTCTGCACACCATCGGTGCAAGAGGGGTAGAAACCGATGTAATGCACCATAAATCCAACAGCTTTCGAGGTGAATAGATCGGTGGAGGAATTCAGCTCACTGAAACACAACCGCTCGGCTCTGAAGAAAAAATCTGAATGAGCGGTTACAAGCCAGCTCCTTTTATACCCGTATGTCCGGGGAAGTGGCATGCAAATTCCACTCGTCAATTCCCATTGGCCTTTTCTCAAAGATCAGAGGTGTTTGGGGCTCCCAAGGGCGACCCCTATTGTCACTAAATCGACACAACGTCGAGTGAGTGACAGATAGGGAACAAATTATTACTATCCTGCTGAACATATTTAAAAGTGGTTTCAGAATGAAAGCATATGCTTTAAGTGTATGAAGACAAAGCTGTCCTTCAACACCCTTCTTATCGCGGTCTGTCAGTTTCAATTATTTGTTGCTTTTCCCCTCCACTCAAACATCCACCAAAAAAGTTATTATAATTTTGAATTTTAATTTAGTTTTTGTTTCTACTTCATTTTCGATTTGTCCATTCAATTTAGTTTAGTTTTATCTAAAATTATGGATGAAATACATTTAATGTGTATAATACATTTACTAAATGGTAATATTAAAACATTTAATAATGCCCATAAAATTAAATACAACAACAGAAAATAAAAACAGAAAAGATCAGATACCATTAAAAAAATGTATATACTACTACACTTAACACTTTTCAGTCCCCCTGCTGTGTCCAGGTGTAGCCTACTTCCTTAAAGTCAAGATAAAAATTTTGACAAACTCACCTTGGGCAAACATTTTGTTCTTTTCACATTATATTTAGTATGGATAATAGCTGAATAGAGACTTCTCTCCTCACTTGTGTTCTTCATTGTATTTTCTGACTTTTTTGCCATTGAAATGCAAGTGCCAGCTTTACAGGTAACACAGAGAGACTGCGCTACAAATATGTGACGGACTGAGTTGTACAATTTCCATCATGGTCTATTTCATCCGTCATATCAGTTTAAATGTCCCTGATACATAGTAAATTTAATTTTGTCTCAATATAGTCAACATTTTCAGTTAGAAATGACTTTGCGTAGGAAGCATGAGTCTGATAAAATGTGTTCTGTTTAATAATTTGCACAGTTGGGGAACATACTTTTGAACGTACTTACATTATTGATATTTCTGGATGAGAGCGGCAGAGCACGTCTGGTGAATGGCGATCTCTTTCCCGCACACACATACAGCACAGGCGTGCGGTCGAGAGAAAAAAAAGGACTTTGAAAGAGAGCGCACTGCTGCTCTCCGCCAGAATAATTACATGTAAGGACATATACGCGTGAAAACTGATGCGCAGTATCAAATACACAGAATGTATGATAGTACTAACTGTAGAGAGCACATCAATATGAAGACAAAACCAAATCCCGGACATTTAGAGACAATTTTGAAATCCCGGCCGGATGCTTTTTTCAGGTCTGAAAAGTGAACATGTCTGGGGAAAAGAGGACGTGTGGTCACCCTATGTTACATAATTTGTTTGTTTGTTTGTTTTTCATTGCATCAGAAATGTCATGAACTCGGCCAGACTCGAGTCAGACTAAAAATGCATTAGAGTCCGTGATAAGTCCAAGTCCAATAAAATTGGACTCATGACTTGAAAACGTGTCTCGAAACTGAACTGTCCACTCAACAACTGGACTAGAAACGTTAGTCATAAAACTGATTTTGATCTCAAATAGGAAGTGAAAGCTTAGATTAATCCAAAAATAAATTCTCTAGCAATCAATAACATACCAGCTGAGTTCTGGGAACAGTTAGACTTGAGTCTGTAACTGAACAAGTGCCATTGGAACCCATGATAAGAAAACCGTGTATGTGTAATGAGTGATAGTGAGAACAAACAGACCCAAGAGCAGAGGAACAGTTCAAAGGATTTATTTACAACAAATAATAGTCTCTGTGCATTGTGGAAGTCAGGAATAGAAGTGTGCAATCCTCCATTGAAGCTTAGCTGACACACAGCAAACTGAAAGGCAACCACACGCCTGACACGTGGGCAACCAACAGATACATGAGACAGGAACAACCAGGCAGAGAGAGTGAGGTTAGTACTCAACATCAAAAGCTAACTATAATATAAACACATTACAAACTACAACAAACTACACTAAACATTAAACAATCCAGCAAAGGACATGACACACGAGGGGATTAATATAGGCATGAACAAACAAGGGCCAGGTGCCACTCGCAGCTGAAAGTTGGCATGATCAGTGTTCCCATGGAAACAATCAGGGTTCCCATGGAAATGCTGATTCCATGTGCCAGCGGCACCTGAAACACATGAGGGCAACGATGTCAACACGCTTGGAACAAAACATACAAGGAACGATGATAACACGGTCCTCGTCAGACAAAACCCAACCTGACAAGGTGACTGGACCATGACATCACCGGAGAACGCACGGCGGTAACTCGCACACAGCAGTCACTACCAACCAGACCCGTGCGCTCACACAAAGAATGTACACGAAACACGAGACAGACAGGGGACGATAAATGCCATGGTCCCATCAGACAGAAACCCAACCTGAAAAGGTGACAGGACCGTGACAATATGTCCTTGAGGTCTGCAACTCGATGGGTTTTGGGCCAGGTTCGGGTCAGTTTTTCAAGTAGGACTTCAGGTTCAGGTTTGTAATTAATAAAAAAATAAACAGGCCTACGGAACTTGTTTCGTACAGTCGCTCTCACTCACAGACACGAACGGATGAGTTAGGGGCCGTTAACACCGAATGTATTTTTGTGCGCATCTGTTCTGTTGTCCCATTGTTTTCCTATGTAAACACATGCTGGACAAATATCTTTGACATTTGCACCATGTCTCGCTTTTTCTTCAGCGTCTCGCACAGGACATATTTTAAACACCATGTCAAGTTAAAAAGAACTTCAAATTGTCAAAAACGCATGTTGAGACACCTGCGCTCTGTTTCATTCTTTGCGCTGTGTCTATTGTTTTCAACGCAGTTGTCACAAAGATTCAACATTTTAAACAAGTTCAGGCTGCATGGAGTGGACTGTTGCATTGTTTCATATTATTACAGATTGTCCTGCACCAGGTGAAGTTTCAGTGCATAAACAGTATGGCAATGCTTTTTTTTCCTTCTGCTCTGGTGTACTAAGGGGCTGCTGTACCTTGTTAAAACTGTGTATGTTTACAGTTTCAGTACTGTTATGAATGTTGCCTATATTCTTACATAAAATATAGCCTATTGCAACAGTACTTGCTAGGAGATAAAAAAAAGAAACTGACAGACTCCATGGATGGAAGGCTCATGGCAGTTATTGAAAAGAAGGGTGGCTATATTAGTCACCTGAATATTTTTGAAAGGCCAAAAATTACATTTTGTGTTACTTATTTGTTGCACCTACTCTAAAAATTGAGGATAAATAATTTAGTTGGGAGAAATTATTTTTGAAATTTAGTTGCCTAATAGTTGTGCACACATATATATTCCCCTGAGAAAGATAAAACTCTTTTTCTTTGTTAAACATTCAGGTTTGAGGTTCAATAACATTTTGGATTGACTGAGAGCATTGTGTTTGTTCAACAATAAAATGAATCCTGAGGAATACAATTGCCTAATAATTGGGCATGCAGTGTACAGGTTTTTGGTCCAATAATTAGTACCTCTGTTTTGTCTGAATTGAGTAGAAGGAAATTTCTGGCCATACAATCTTTGATTTCATTGATACACTCTGCTAATTTGGAGAATTGTGAAATTTCATCAGGTTTTGAAGAAATATAAAGTTGTGTATTGTCGGCATAACAGTGGAAACTTATTCCACGATTCTTGTTAATATCTCCCAAGGGAAACATTTACAAGGAGAAAAGCAGAGGCCTTAAAACTGATCCCTGTGGCACTACATATTTTACTTTTGTTTGGTTTGACAATTCCTCATTTACATAGACAAAGTAGTAGCGGTCTGCTAAATAGGACCTAAACCATACTAATGCAAGTCCACAAATGCCAACATAATTCTCTAGCCTATTCAAGAGAATGTTGTGATCTATCGTGTCGAATGCAGCACTAAGATCTAAAAGAACTAGAAGTGAAATGCAGCTGCGATCAGATGATAAGAGCAAGCCATTTGTAACTCTGATAAGTGCAGTCTCTGTACTGTGATTGGGCCTAAATCCTGACTGAAATTGTTCATATATACTATTTCTCTGTAGAAATGAACATAGTTGGGAGGATACTACCCAAACTATGTTTTCCTGCCCTAAAAGTGTCTGGACGTCAGAGACCGTAAGTCATGGAGACATCAAACTTGGCAAGATGGTCCCAAATCCACCCCACTACTCAGGCGCACAAACACACACCCATTTAACGCGATTTGAGTAATTGATCAATATCTACTCAACGCAAATTCCAAATGTAACCAAATTTGGTACACATAGTCAACAGGATGTTTAGAAGATGTCAGCAAAGTTTCATACAATTCCGCCCCTATGGGGCGCTACAACTAAACATTTCCGGAACCGTATAGGCTATAATAAACATCTGTAGCTTATTTGAATCCACCATTGCCCTTAAATCATATGGTCACTTGAATTTTCTCCAATTTCGATTTATTAAAAAAAAAACTGCTTTTTCTAACTCGTCCTAAGCCATTTGCCCGATTCTCACGAAACTTGGTATACATCATTTACAGACCCTCCTAACAAAAATGTATCAAATAAATATTGATATGTCATATCATTCCGAAGATATATGCAAATATGTTTGGGGGTGTGGCCTATAATGACTAATTAACCTGTATCTTGTGAGCACAATTTTCAAATGTATCAAAACTTTGTACACATAGACAAAATAATGGTAACACACCGAGTTTCATTCATTTTTTATGCTTGGGGTTGCTATAACTTAAGAAAATCCTAAATGTGCAACTGTGCTCAAAGCAGTTGAATTAACTCCATAACTGTATAGGATAAAAATATATATTTTTTATTTATATGAATCCATCTGTGGTCACATGTATTTCCATTTCTGCAAAAAAACTTTTCTATCATTTTGATTTTTTTGAAAAACCTACTTTTTCAAACGTGTCCTAGGCTGTTTGCCTGATAAAACTTTTTATACATTATCTACAGACATTCCTGACAAAAATGTATAAAAAGAATTTTGATATGGTAAATTGTACAGAAGATATTAGCCGATAGGTTTTTGGGTATGGCCTATTATGACTAATTGAACCATATCTTGTGAGCACATATTTTAAATTTAACTTATTTTAAACTTAACAAAACCTTCATAGGCATAAAAGGCAGTACTGATTATCCACCAGAGGGAGCCACATAACTATAAATCATTCAAAGGGTCTTACAAGAGTAATTAAAGGTAGACTAAAGTTGGGTTGCACCAACCAGGATTAATCTTAAATTTAGATTAAATCAAGGTTTATCTGATAATTCTGTTGAACCAAACTTTAATCTTTGTTTAAAAATAATCAGCGTTACATTTAAATCATAATTTTGATCCTGATTTAAATTTCACAGTAAATCTGAATTGATTTTAATCTTGTTGCTCCATTACTTTAAACTCTGATATAAATCTCAGTTATGGATTAACTTTAAAGTTGCAGCTGAGGTGGTTTAAATAAAAAATTGACCTACAATAACAATGAATGACTTTGTAAGAGAACAGTGAATATGCCGTCAGTCCACTGAAGGCAGTTAGGGTTCCACAGGATCTTTCCTGTCAAATCAGATTATTTTTGTAATTTTTCCACATGTGCTTTGCCCTTGATAATTGCCGCTTGCGGCTATATTTATTATTATTTTTCTGCCCTAAAACTGATCATGCAGACCAAACCGTAAGGCCTAGAGACATTAAACTTTCAGGGATGGTAGTACTCTGGCTGGCTCACCATACGCATTGAATCGGCTCAATTGGCCCATAAGTGGCGCTATAGTGAAAAAAACTCTCCCTAGGCCGTTTGCCCAATCGGAATCAAACCAGTGCAGAAAGATTCAGCAGAGTCCCAATATGAAAAATTATCAAAGGAATTTTTACATTTGGATTTATCGTCAAACGGTATGCCAAAACATTCGTAATGGGCGTGTCCATTTTAATAAAACTGTTATAACTTTTGAACAGATTGAGATATTATCACCAAATTTGGTACACATATGTATGGGCTCATTCTGAGGACACACAAAAATTGCACACCTTTGCCTCTTGGTGGCACTATAATAATTAAAAATCTAAAAATGTCTCTGTATCTAACTATGGAACCGTTGGCCCGATTAACTTGAAATTTTGCAAGCAGTGTCTTTGTCCAATAAGGACAGTCACATATCTTTAAAAACATGGCCACCATTGACCAATCACCTTTCTGCAGCTTTTATATAGGGTTAAATAAGGCCAATCGGAACTAAACTTGGTAAGCCTATTTGTCACTTAGCCCAAGAGGTCTGTGCAAAATTTAAAAGAATCTGGCCACTGGGAGGTTCTAAAGATTCTCTGGAGTCTATTTATGAATAATTATCACAAAAAAAAAAAAAATTTACTTTCGATTTTACGTGTCAACGGCATGCAAAATATGAGCAGTTGACTTAGCCACTGCTACTAAATAGCTATAACTCTTAAACGGAATGAGATATTGTCACAAACTTTGGCACACTTACGTAAGGGTTCATTCTGAAGACAATCATACAAAGAAATGGGGCTTGGCCACTTGGTGGCATTATAACATTGACAAAATTTAAAGTGGATGTAACAATGTTACTGCTTTTCTGATTGAGTTGACATTTTGTATGCAATTTGTGCAATGTCTTTGTTGCATAATGTTTGAGAAATGCCTAATATAGTCCAGAACATGGGCTTTAAGGCCCTACGGTGCTTGAACCCCGATAATTGCTGCTTGCAGCTATATTATGAATTTAAACTTTAATGCTGTTGCACCATTAAACTCGGATTTTAATCTCAGTTATGGATTAACTTTAAACTTGCTGCTGAGGTGGCTTAAATATTAAATTGACCTACAATAAAACATGAATGACTTTTTAAGAGAACAGTGAATATGCCATCAGCCCTCTGAAGGCGGTTAGGGTTTGAATTAGGGTTCCACAGGACCTTTCCTTTCAAATCAGATTATATTTGTCATTTTTCCGTATGTGCTTGGCCCCCGATAATTGCCGCTTGCGGCTATAATATTATTGTATTTGCAAGGATGTTTTTTTCTGCCCTAAATTGCGATGAAACTTGGTATGTGTCATAACCATCATGCCCTGAGGTGGCCTGCAGCGTTTCGGCACAGTGCCCCTTACGGATGATGAGAAATAGCTATTTTTGCTTGTAACTTCTTAAAGGTTTGCCCTAAAATCATGAAAGTGGACTCTTTGGATTCTGTTGTGCATACCATGTCGAATGATACCAATTTAGCCTATGTCGGCCATTTTATGCATCGGCCATTTTACATTTTGTTGTAAAATGCTGTATTAAACTCGGTATGTGTCATCAGCACAATGCCCTGAAGTTGCTCAACATGTTTCAGGACAGCGCCACCTTGTGGTCAAAAAATATATAAAAATGCTAATAACATTTGATAATTTTAGCCTATTTTTATGACACTGGTCTTGATCAATTCCTTCAGTCAAGCCGAGTTCAACGATACCACATTTGTCATGGTCAGCCAAACTTCCTGTTGGCCATTATTAATTTAACTGAAAACATACTTTTTCGAACTTCTCTTAGACGGTTGGTCTGATTTTCACCAAATTTGGCTCAGATCATCTTTAGACCATGCCGACAAAAAGCTGTTCAATGATTTTTGAAAGACCATTTTTGAAAGAAATTTTACAGTGTATCTTCACAACGCTTTAATGTATTCAGACCAAACTTGGTGAGTGTTATGACAACCATGACTTGAGGTTACCTGAGCAGTTTCAGCACAGCACCACCTACTGGTTACAAGATACAAAAAATAAATTAAGATTTTTACTAATAACTTCAGATCGTTTCGTCATAAAATAACGAAACTGGACTCTTTAGATTCTGTGGGGCATACCGTGTCGAATGATAGCAATTTTGCCTATGTTGGCCATTTTCAGCATCGGCCATTTTGAATTTTGTCATAAAATGATGTATTTTACAAATGCATTCGCATATCATTACGAAACTCTGTATATGTCATTGGCACAATGCCCTGAAGGTCAACAAGTTTCAGGACATCGCTAGCTTGTGGTAAAAAAATATACTAAATATATAAAAATGCTAATAACTTTTGATAATTTTAGTCTATTGTTATGACACTGGTCTTGATATATTTATTGGGTCAAGCCGAGGTCAACGATACCACATTTGTCATGGTCAGCCAAACTTCCTGTCAGCCATTATTAATTTAATTGAAAACCTACTTTTTCCTACTCCTCACACAATGATAATCAAATTTTCACCACATTTTGCTCAGATCACCTTCAGACCTGTCTAAACTGAATGTAACAACACCACAAAAACATGTACCACCAAATAATACCAAAAAAAAACTTCTTTCTTGTTGTCATTTTCACTCATTCCACAAAATTTACTCAAATAAAAAAATACTCTATAGCATCACCTCTTTAAATAATTCACTCTTACAAACTTTCATGTTGGTTCAGTCTGATAAATAGTTCAACTGAATGAATGGAATCACTCAGGGCTGTGTTAACCAAAAGCATTGTTAGCTCAAGTTACTCGTAAAGACCATTGATGCATTTGGTACCAATGATCAAATGCTTTTGGGAAACACAGCCTAGAACAGTTAATAAATGAACATCTGAATCACTGCACTGCATTTCTTTACTCTCAGTCATCTCTGACTTCAAAATAACAGATGTTCGGCATACTGTCCCCTTAACTGGCACTCCCCTTTTTTAGCATTTACCAACAAATTACATTTTCAACTTTTAATGGTTGTTACTCTTGAATGCTTTGGATTAGAGACCTAATTTTGGTCTCATTTTATGTGTGTGTGTGTGTGTGTGTGTGTGTGTGTGTGTGTGTGTGTGTGTGTGTGTGGTGGCCAAAACAATTATAGAAAATTAAAGCTATATATCAACCCAAGTTGTTTTCCAAATTTTAAGAAAATAAGTTATAAAACGCCAAATTTCTTAGAATTATTGTAGATGCAAATGTGGCCACAAGATGACATCAAAGCTCTACTGATCCAAGAGTGACATGATCAGATTTAAATGCCTGTAATTTTGAAATGCCTGGGTCTACAGACCTATTTTTGGACTCTTTTTAAAAAAGACACTTGGGAGATTATTGTGCAAGTGAAATCAGTTATTTAAGTTAAGTTATAAGAGTTTAAGTTTATTATAATTAAAATTAAATGCACTAAACTTTTATTTCATTTATTAAAAAATATATAAAAATATATGTGGCAAGCAAAGAAATTACAGAAAATTAAAGCCATTCATCAAACCAAGTTGTGTGTCCCAAATTTAAAGTAAATAAATTATAAAATACCATATTTATCAAATATTTACTAGTACCAAAAGTGGCCAGAAATCAGAACTCCATTGGTGCAAGAGTGAATAAAATTACTTAGAACTAATTTCAGAAACACCACTCAAACCACATATGAGGACGCACTATTTTTTTGCAAAACATTATATAAAATTCATTACAGATTATAATTATTATAATTACATTTATAATGCATGGTTACAGTGTAAGTATTGTTAGCAGTGGAAGCCGGTAATTATTCACATTTCTAACAAACATATCATATTTTTCTGCCATAAATTATATAATAGTTTGTTTACACCACTAAATAAAATAATAAATGATCCAAAGAGCCCATTCATTCACACTGATCAGCGCCTGTGCATTTAGATTTAGCCCTATGACTGCTATGAGTCCAAACACAGAATATACGTTCCTGCCGGTTTGGCATTTATTCCTCCTCAAAACTGCATGGAACTTATTACAAAGTACTTAAATCTAGCTAGATTGTAGTGTTTTTCATAGATCCATTGAAAGAAGCAGCGAAAATGTTAGATTTCAGCTCCGATCGGTCATCAGGAACAGCAGAAACTGGTGTTGTTAGCAGTGGAAGCTAGTAATTATTCACATTTCTAACAAACATATATATATATATATATTTTTTTTATTTTATTTATTTATTTTTTTTTTGCCACAAATTATATAATAGTTTGTTTACACAACTAAATAAAATAATAAATGATCCAAAGAGCCCATTCATTAACACTGATCAGCGCCTGTGCATTTAGCTTTAGCCCTATAGCTGCTATGAGTCCAAACACAGAATATGTTCTCCTGCCAGTTTAGCGTTTATTCCTTCTCAAATCTGCATGGAACTTATTCCAAAGTACTAAAATCTAGTTATATTGTAGTGTTTTTGCATAGATCCATTGATAGAAGCAGTGAACATTTTTTATTTCAGCTCCGATCGGTCATCAGAAATGGAAGAAAGCTCAGAGCGTAATGGTGGCCTTAGGTTCTTTATCTTAACAAACACTAGGATGGTGTCACTGTTCTGGAAAAAGCAAGGCCTACCCCTGTAACCATAGAAACG
Organism: Myxocyprinus asiaticus; assembly: GCF_019703515.2. Taxonomy (NCBI): domain Eukaryota; kingdom Metazoa; phylum Chordata; class Actinopteri; order Cypriniformes; family Catostomidae; genus Myxocyprinus; species Myxocyprinus asiaticus. The sequence goes on from NC_059379.1 coordinate 26,279,432, forward strand.
TCATAACAATGGCTACATGACCTGTCAATCAAATCTTGACTAGCGATACACTGGCTGGATCTATTCACTGAAACAGCCAATGCGCCTTTTGGAGTGGCCATGGAGCCTTTGATCTTGTTTGATTGTGAATCACAGAGAGACTCATGGGTGGGCTCAAACAACACAGAAGTTTCACCAGAATAGCGGAGACCTCAAGACCTCAATGCTGATTGATAAAAGACGTTTTAGAATCAATATTTTATTGATAATAGACATCTTAATTTACATGATGACACAAGCAAAGGATGATCCGTCAGTTTTTTTCCTCGATTTTCGCTGTTTTGGATAAAATGGTTGAATCTACTTTCAATTGTAGACATTTACCATGGATTGTATGCCTGAATTTCCTGCCATCATCCGATTGGATCATGACCAGAAGATAAGTAATTCCGCTCACATGTTGCATGTTTTATAATCCACTCTTTCAGTATTTTAATGCATTACTGTAATGACGTCATTCAGATCGCAAAACAGTGGGCATATTTCGAAGCTAAAGACTTGTAGCTTTCAAACTATATAAGGTTTGTTAAGGTTAAAGTCAGATATGAAGGTAATATAGTCCAATAAACATCAAAAAGCAGAAAAATGTCCCATATTTGGGATGTGCCAGTTAATGGGCTAAACTAGCTCTTCAGCATACTTACTGTCTGATTGTTCATATGACAACTAAAAAAGAAAACATTTGAAACATTTTGTAAGGAATTTATTTCAATTTTAATTTATTGTATTTAAATGTTTTATCAATTTGTTTATGAAAAAAAAAAGATCTATCTGAGTTTGTGAATTTTGATAAAATAATTGAAATACGATAAGATGTATGCTGCATCAAGACTTATTTTGTAATCAAATCATAATGATGTTTCTAAAAATGCTAATAACTTTTGATAATTTTAGTCTATTGTCATTGATTGTCATGAATGAGTATAGTTCATTTTGTTTGGGCATATATGTACATAGCCTTTTCAAATGAGATGATGATAAACTATGATTTAAGGGAAATATGTTACATGTAGGAGAACAGCCAGTTTTTCTTTTTTTATCTTTTTTTTTCTTCTTTTTTTGTTTTGTTTTTGTATTTTGAAATATACATTACATTGTTGCATTTATGTTTATTTTATATCATCTTTTATGTTAAATCAGATGCTTTGCATGGGTTTAACCTGAAAGCTATATAAATGTTTAAAAAATATATATATATTTTTTGGGGAAAAATTTGTTTTTTTAAACGAATGTATGGTATACTTGACCATTTTAGTCGCAGTCTGGAACTCCTATTAATGGCACATGTTTGACTTGTACTCCAATAAAACAAACTTGCACAGATATTGCATTTACACCATGCAGTAAATTGGGACTTTATATTTCCTGGGAATATGGATGTGTGAAACTAGACCTTTTTCCCCTGAGCCCTTAAATGTCACATCAATGACCTGATTTGCTCTAACTCAAGTTCCAGGTCTGGAAAATTGATGAATCACTGGATTTTATGGAGTGTACTCTCCCGCGATCTCTACAGGCCGTAACTGGAGCAACAAAGCTGGCATCCTGGTTGCTCTAGTTTGCTATTCATTGAAGCAGCCCATCTGGGTTTGGTCTCCCACAGGATGACCAGAGAACATCACCCCTGCTTGTTTCCCAGATGCCACTCCACAAACGGACACCATCAAGACTCTGAATTCACCCCTCCCATTGCTCTCTCTCTCTCTCTCTCAGAATACATCTAACACCCAGTAGTTTGACCATCTAATGCTGGCTGCAGTCTAAAGGGGTTTCCCCTGGTCCAGTCCCTCTTCTGGTCTCATGCCAAGTGTTATTTGTTTGGACCTCTTCACTCATAGCTACATTTGGATCAGCTAAAATAAGAACCGTCGCATTGTGCAAAAGGCCACAACAAGGCATGCTCACGTTTAAATGTGACTGATTTATACCCAAAACATTAGAGATTTGTGGGTCCCCAACCTCACAGTATGTGCCTCCCCAAAGAGACTGAATGACGGGAATTCCCATACATTCAAAGAATCAGATAAGAACTGATGAATTGTTGAATTCTGCAAGCGTGTCCACTGTCTCGCAATAATTATTGAGTGATTAATGCTTCTGTTTTCTTAAAGATTGTTTACATTAATTTTATATGCCCCCTAAGCCCTCTCACTATAGTGTGGGCTGACAAAAACCTAAGGGTTCTCACTCATTTGAATGCAATTCAAAAAGAAAAAACCTAGACACTGTTAGATGTAACCCTGAAGCATATTGTTAGTGACATGGCCCAAGACACAAATCTCGACCAACAGATCATCATGTCATAACCACAGACTACAAGCCTGACTCCCTGAATTTGGCTATATTCCGCCCCATTCGGTACACTGTATAGATCCTGTATGAATCTAAGTCGCTGGAAGACAGCAAGCAGGGAGAGCGCACCGGTAAATGTATGTGGGTACAGAACACAAAGTAATTTTTCTCCGGTTCCTGACTCCCAGGACTGTGGAACAGAGCAGGAGAGAGTGTTCCCACTCAGGATCGGGGCAGGAAACCTCCTCTGCATTTCTTGGCGGTCCATGCATTGACCCCCACAATGCAGCAAACACAGCTCCATTTTGTCTTCTGGGACTGACCTAGACCGTGTTTTTACTCTGTATGAGTGAAACGGTAATCACTGCTGGCAAATTACCAGTGCAAGGAAAGAAGGCCAGTGGTCATCCATCTAAGAAGTCACTGTTGTGTTTTGATAATTGTGAGCAGGGGAACTCAGACAAATGATTGGTGTTAGAAAGTAGATTACAACAGAAGACAAAGAGCCTGTGGTCAGTAACATAAAAATTATGTTGTAATTTCACCACATATAAAAGCATTTCATATAGCTTGATGCATGGAAGCAAAGCTGCATATTTGTCCATCTATAGTATTGTTGTGTCGATAATGCAAATCTGTATACTTTATTTTTTGTTATTTAAAGCTAAGGAGTGTCATTTTTGCGCCGCTTGCATCAAACGAAATTGTAAAAATTAGGAAGGCACCAATTTGCCATTTTTAGGCCAATACAGATTTTAACAAAAACTATAGCCGATACAATATTTGCAACTTACCTTATTTTGTCATCAGATCACTGTTTTGCTTAGGAACTACCCTTTTTAAAATGTACAAAGAGCAGCCGCGGCCCATGCATTTTAAGTCTAGGCCTTCAGTGCAATTTATGCCATTAAGAAAACACAGTTTCATAATGAATAAGACACTGTATGACTATCATACATCACGAGGCAGTCAACTAATAATACCAATTGACATTTTAAAAACATGTCCATGCACGAAAGCCAGAACCAAGGAGGTCTAATACCAAGAAAAAGCTTTCTAATAATATTTGAAATTTAAATTTTGCTTGCAATAAATTTTGTTTCATCAGGGTACACGGTTATTTTTCAATACTTGATCCAACACTGAATGCTCAAGTGGCCAAATTTACACTTAAAAAACTCCAGAAGCTGCTATAACAATGCAAAAAGCACTTACCAATTTGCTTGAAGTGAAAATCAGTCCTCCTTTCCTGTTTAATGAATCAATTGCATGATCATGCAGAACATATCAGGTTTTTTAAATCCATAAGGATCTCTTTCTCAACAGCATTAACAGCAGTGACAGCCGACTCGTCAGCAAGATCTCGCGCTCTTTGCTTTCAAATTACGTATATCACTTAAAGCGTGATTGCTTCACTCAAGGCCAGCTAGAAGGCCTCGACTGGGACATATCCTAAAGACCACACCCACCAAGAACAAATAAATCTATCTGATTGGCTACTGAATCTGACAATCTGATTTTTAGATGCCTATTCACTTGTACTTGAGGGATTCTATAGAAATTCTGAAGGCCTAACGGGGTGGAGCTCAAACTCACATGTTGCTTCGGCTAAGCATCATGGCCTCGGGCATGCGATTTGTGAAACAGTTGTCACACTTTGATTGTAAGCATCGAGGAATAAATTCTGATTGGATAAACTTTTTGTTTTTTGCTATTCATTTGAAGATGAATTAGGACTGGAAAGCGATTGAAAATACATAGGCAAAAAGGTCAATGAGAATGAAAGGATGAAAAAATATTTATTTATTAGACATGTTACGTTAGCAGAGAAGGCTTTGCTGGCCCTGATAAATCGCCACTGACAAAGAGGTACAAAAGCTATTTTGTCATCAGATCACTGTTTTGCTTAGGAATTATCCTCTTTAAAATGTTCAAAGATGTACAAAAGCTATTTTATTGTTCTAACAGTAAATAGTTTCGATTGAACATGTTTGGATCCGTTGCCACTTCGTTGGAGTGCTAACTCTTCTACATTTTGTGGCTATTAGTTTTTTTATAGATTGCACATTTAAATTAGTTATTACAGAGTGTGAAATCTCCAAAAAACAAAAGTGTTGTCATTTCCATAACCCAAGTTCAATTACAGTTCTAAACTGGTTAAAAACTTGTCTAGACTAAAAAAAATATGTTGTCTGGACACTATCTGCAGGGGTTTATGATTATACATACAAATTATTCAATAAACTGGTTATTAGTACTTTATATGAAAGGTTACATTTCATATCTTCAATGCAAATGTCACATCCATAAGGCTGGAATTGCCCTGTTCGATATGCTTTAATTTGGTCAATAGTTGACCGATACATCTGTGGATCCCTAGTAAAAACGCAGAGGCTTCGACTGGGCTTCCTCCTTCGGGAGTGGTCGTCAAGTCCCAGGCCGACGCAGAAATGACGGACATGCTTTCCCGGGCAGCCACGAGCGTCGGACTCGAGTAGAACCCTCCGCTCTCCCCTGAACCCTCGCGGCTCAACGATTGGTTCCTGGGCTCGGGGCGCCACCCACGGCCACGCCCCACCCCCGTTAATTTCTTCTCGGAAGTGCATGAGGAGCTGACAAGATCGTGGGAGGCACCTTTTACTGCCCTGTCCCGGTCTTTCAGCTCCCCCGCTCTCGCTATCCTCAATGGCGGAGCGGCCAGGGAGTATTCGGTGATCCCCCAGGTGGATAAGGCGCGTGACCCAGGGGCAAGGAAACCCGCTTCTCTGGAACTGGTGAGCAGACCACTCCATCCCCTGGTGGAGGGCCGGGAGGAGAATCTTTTGTTTCATTTTCATTTAATTTCACCGCATGTCCAAGAGGCTGCGGTACCACACGGGATTGGGTCCGGTGGACTACGGGGACAAGAATCCTCCTCCCCCCTCCTCGGCCAATCTTATGGTGGGCGGCAGGAGCCAGGTAAGTGCTTCGATGTCCCTGGACTCAGCACGGCCACGGAGCTCGAATCCCCTCGACATGGCACCTCGAGCTCCACCCCACCGCGAGGCCCACCTGCCATCCGCTTCACCTCGGTGAAGGGCGAGAACGCCGCTACCTTGCGTGTGGAGGGCGCAATAGAGCCTGTCCCTCAAGCCGAGATGAAGAAAGGGTTCTACAGCCCTTACTTCATCATACCGAAGAAAGGCAGTGGGTTGCGACTGATCCTGGACCTGCGAGTACTGAACCGGGCTTTGCACACACTCCCGTTCAAGATGCTGATGCAAAAACGCATTCTAGCGAGCGTCCGGCATCAAGATTGGTTCGCGGCGGTAGACCTGAAGGACGCGTACTTTCACGTCTTACCTCGACACAGACCCTTCCTGCAGTTTGCCTTTGAAGGCCAGGTGTACCAGTACAAGGTCCTCCCCTCCGGCCTGTCCCTGTCCCCTCGTGTCTTCACAAAGGTCACAGAGGCTGCCCTTGCCCCGCTAAGGGAAGTGGGCATCCACATCCTCAACTATCTCGATGACTGGCTAATCCTAGCTCACTCTCGAGAGTTGCTGTGAACACACAGGGACCACGTGCTCCGGCACCTCAGCCAACTGGGGCTTCGGGTCAACTGGGAAAAGAGCAAGCTCTCCCCGGTTCAGAGCATCTCTTTTCTTGGTCTGGAGTTGGACTCAGTCTCGATGATAGCACGCCTCACGAACGAGCATGCACAGTCGGTGCTGAACTGTCTGAAGGCATTCAGACGGAGAGCAGCGGTTCCACTGAAACTTTTTCAGAGGCTCCTGAGGCATATGGCATCCTCAGCAGCGGCCACACCGCTCGGGTTGATGCATATGAGACCACTTCAGCACTGGCTTCAGACTCTAGTCCCGAGATGGGTATGGCACTGGGACACATCACGTGGCCATCACCTCTTCAGCCCTTGGACTGACCTTGCATTTCTATGGGCAGGGGTTCCCCTAGAGCAGGTCTCCAGGTGTGTCGTGGTTACATCAGATGCCTCAAAGACAGGCTGGGGCACACAGCCGCCGGCTCTTGGACTGGCCCACGGCTGTGTTGGCATATCGACTGCCTAGAGTTGTTGGCAGTACTGCTCGCCCTGCGGAGGTTTCGGCTGTTGATCCAGGGCAAGCACGTGTTGGTCCGAACGGAACCAAGGCGGTCTACGCTCCCATTGCATGTCACAACTCAAGTCGCTACGAGCCACTCACATCCCGGGCAACCTCAACACCACAGCGGACGTGCTGTCACATCAGGTTACCCTCAGGGGAGAGTGGAGACTCCACCCTCATGTGGTCCAGCTGATTTGGAGTCGATTCGGTCGAGCACAGGTAGACCTGTTTGCTTCTCGGGAATCCTCTGCCCGCTTTGGTACGCCCTGACCGAGGCACCCCCCACCCACTACGCAAATATGCGTTTCCCCCAGTGAGCCTACCTGCACAGACCCTGTGCAAGGTCAGGGAAGACGAGGAGCAGATCATCCTAGTAGCACCATACTGGCCCACCCAGACGTGGTTCTCGGATCTCATGCTCCTCATGACAGCTCCCCCCTGGCGAATTCTCCTAAGGAAAGACCTTCTTTCTCAGGGACGGGGTACCATCTGGCACCCGTGACCAGACCTCTGGAATCTCCATGTCAGGCCCCTGGATGGGACATGGAAGACCTAAGTGGCCTACCACCAGCGGTGGTAGACATGATCACTCAGGCTAAGGCTCCCTCTACGAGGCACCTGTATGCCTTGAAGTGGTGTCTGTTCACTAAGTGGTGTCCTTTCCGACACGAAGACCCTCAGAGATGCGCAGTCGGATCAGTGCTTTCCTCTCTGCAGGAGAGGCTGGAGGGGCGGCTGTCCCCCTCCACCCTGAAGGAGTATCTTTTTCGGTGCATCATGATGCAGTAGATGTTAAGTATTTGGGGAAGCAACACTTGATCATCAGGTTCCTGAGAGGCGCTAGGTGGTTGAATCCCTCCAGACCGTGCCTCATCCCCTCATGGGACCTCTCCGTAGTCCTTCGGGGTCTACAGGGAGCTCCCTTTGAGCCCTTGGAGTCAGCTGAGCTTAAGGCACTCTCTTTGAAGACTGCCCTCCTGACTATGCTCACTTCCATCAAAAGGGTAGGAGACCTGCAGGCGTTCTCTGTCAGCGAAACGTGCCTGGAGTTCGGTCCGGGTTACTCTCAAATGATCCTGAGACCCCGACTGGGCTATGTGCCAAGGTTCCCACGACTCCTTTTAGGGATCAGGTGGTGAACCTGCAAGCGCTGCCCCAGAAGGAGGCAGACCCAGCCTTGGTGTTGCTGTGTCCGGTGCGAGCTTTACGCATCTATTTGGATCGCATGCAGAGCCCTAGAAGCTCAGAGCAGCTCTTTGTTTGCTTTGGTGGACAGCGGAAAGGAAGCGCTGTCTCCAAACAGAGGATCGCCCACTGGGTCATCGACGCCATCATGATGGCATATCAGGCTCAGGACGTGCCACCCCCTGCGGGGTCACGAGCCCACTTCACCAGGAGCGTGGCGGCCTCCTGGACCCTGGCCAGTGGTGCATCTTTGGCAGACATTTGCAAAGCAGCGGGCTGGGCAACACCCAACACCTTTGCGAGGTTCTACAATCTCCGGGTTGAGCCGGTCACGTCCTGTGTATTGCCAGGCACGAGCAGGTAAGTTCCGGGACAACTGGCCGGGTGTACCGCTTGCGCATAGCTCCTTTTCCCTCCCTTGAATTGAAGATGTGTGCTCTTGACTCCCAGTTGTGTTCTCAGACTGTGATCCCTGGATGACTTTCCTCCTTAGCCCTCTGGCAGCTGAGTTTGTGGAGAAACTCACTGACCGGCCCAGTACGTGCGCTAATGAGCCCCTGTACTGAGGTAGGTGCTCCACATGTGCTGGTTCCCCGAAGGCGACCCCATGTGATATCTTCCGCAAAATTGTTTCCCTGATGGCAAACTGCATCTTCCTTGGGCAGAGGCCCTTCTGCCCCCTGTCGCCATGCTCTATAGAAACTCCTCCCCCTTCAGGCAGGACCTACCATGGGACCTCTCTACATGACATACTTCCAACAAGACTTGGTAAGACCATGTGAATCAAACTCAAAATACTCAAAATTCCCCCTCCCCTCTTCTTTTTGGGCGGGGTGTGGTCTCTGCAGTGTCTTCCCCTTGGAAGGGACACCCCCCGATGCAGACACTTATGGCTCCCAGTCAGTTAACAAATTCCACTCTTTTTGGGGAGAAAAGAGAGGGAAAAGAGGCCTCGGCTGGGCTAGCCTGTCCCTATAGTTGGGCAGTCGACTTGTTCCTGATGGACCGTTCGACACTCATAAGAGCGTTGGGGGAGGTTACGTGATGGCCTGGTGTGCTGGCTACAGTCTGCCCATCACACACCGCCAGTTCACGCAACACAGTTCAGCTAGTTGTGGCGTTTTGTATATGGACCCCTAGTGTCACTACATCGACACAACGTCGAGTGAGTGACACATAGGGAATGTCCTGGTTACTTTCGTAACCTCCGTTCCCTGATGGAGGGAACGAGACGTTGTGTCCCTCTTGCCACAACGCTGAACTACCTGCTGAATTGGCCGGGACCTGGTCTCGGCTTCTCAGCACAAAACCTGAATGAGTGGTTGCATACCAGCTCCTTTTATACCTGTATGTCCGGGGGAGTGGCATGCAAATTCCACTCGCCGATTCTCATTTGCCTTTTTTCAAAAAAGCAGAGGTGTTTGGGGCTCCCAAGAGTGACCCCTAGTGTCACTACATCAACACAACATCTCGTTCCCTTCATCAGGGTACGGATGTTACAAAAGTAACCAGGATGTTTTATTGTGTGCTATAACAATGCATTTATTTTCGATCCTTCACTACAAAACCTTTTTTGGTCACATCACATCAAAATATATTGTAGTCATTGGAGATGTGGCAGGTGTGCCAAACTTATTCAGAATTATTTTGCTCTATCTAACAGGCTACCCCATTTTAACCGTTTTCTGTTGTCTGAGAGGCGAATTCACTAAACAGTTGTGGCATTTTTGTGCATGGTATTTCAGCAGAAACATTTTGTTTACTTACTGTATGTTCAGTGCACACACACACCTGTTAATTAGGCTTATTAGAGTTTTATAACTCTAAGTACACATAACACAGTAACAGTTCTTGGTTCATTTCAAGTTGGACATGATTAAATAAATGACTTCCCGTTCAGTAAGTTTTTCATTAATTAAAAAAAAAACCCAGCTAAATGAGTCGTTAGTTCGGAAAGTAAGGTAACATGATTTGCATAAAATTTCCTTTGCTGAATCAGTTGCTAAATCAATAAAGACAGCACATGCAAATACTGTAAACAGCGCTACCAGTGGGTACAATTTATTCTCAGTGAATTCCTCCTTAAGTTTTTAGAGTTCACGTGAAACGTGCTATCAATTAGAGGCTCATGGTTCTCTCTGAAACTCCGGCCTGTTTATTTTATTTCAGTTGACACGATCAGTGTGCAGACCCCTCATTAGTGTCTGTGCCTGCAATATGGAACACTAACTCTGACCCTTGCACATGAAACCAATTCTGTCACACCTACTGCCACACACACAGAGGAGAATGACTACACACAAGCTTAACTATAGTGTCCCTTAGTGCCCATGTAAATTATCTTGACAGGCAGGACCCTGCTTTCTGTGTGACACGACTGCTACAGTCAGTTGTCTGTGCTGTGCATGGAATGGAATTCCATGACTACTGTAGGTGACACAGTATTGCAATTGATTTACAGTACATTAGTGGTTTAAGGATTTTTATCAATTCCTGGAATGTGAAAGAGGATGTTTTAAATAACAACTGACTCTTCACTAAACCCCACCTTAAAAACGTTAATGACCAATCTTACCTTAGTAACTGTTGCCATCCGCATTTAAGACAAGCTTTTGCTCATTCTAATGTCTGTAAGTTAAAAAAAAGAAAAAACTGTCTCGATCCATCCAGCTGCTCTGTCAAGCTGTTTGTATTTGAATGCAAGAGCGCATTCTACTGTATTGAGGCTTATTTTGTGCTCCTGGGTAGGGATGCACCAGCTATGGGTAAGTAAAGTTCACACTAAGGGCTTAGTAACTACTAGTTAGTTTGTAACTAAGTCAGTGCTTAATTTGGTTGCACCACCTGTTCTTAAGGCAAGACTAACTAGTAGGTCGTAAGCTCTCCGTAAAGTAATACGTAGTTGCATAATATGACATTTACTTGTATTTATCCAATAAACAGCCTTCAAATTTGTACAAAGAAGTGTTAAAAAGCTGTGTAATTCAGTTTTATCTCGTTATGGTTGATGTTCAAACCTTGTTTGTTCACGTAACTGTCACCTCAATAAATTATATCCCCATTAAAATATGATACGTAATAAAAGTATATTTGATAAATAGTATATTTGCCCTGTGTAAAAAAACAATAAATAGGAACTGTATCTGAAATAAATAAGGGGTGATAAATAAATACTAAACCAACAGGCTGGAAAAATAGACATTTATTTTAAAATCTTATATATTTTGTATCTGTTGAAACTTGACACCGGCGAAGCACACTGAAAACTGCACCGTTAGATGGGTTTCATGCTGAAGAGCCGCTTAAAAGTATGTTTTTTATCTCTCTTGTAAATGTAAACGAGTGCAAATGCCAACATTATCATATATGTTGAAAGGACTGAAGTCTGTCATGCAAAACAAGAGCTCATTGATGTCATTAAACGAGTCTGCTTTTTTATTCCAACTGTTACTCCTGGTTGGAGGCCTCCGTAAATATTTAGTTTATACGTAGAGTTATGTCCTACCTAAATTTAATGGTGCAATGCTCAAATATTTAGTTGTGCGTAAATTGTGACTTGGCGCACTGACGCCACAACTAGGCTAAGTTGTAACATACGTATAGCTGTGCAACCGGCCCCTGCTCTTTGTAAGTGTGATTTGTTGCCTGGACAGTTGGAGTTGCACTGACTGCCCCCTGCTGAATGCAATTCACAAGCTTGAATTGCTCCATTGGTAAGTACAGAGGCAAGGACAGTCAGGTTACATAATAAATGCGTTATTTTTTAACGAGTTACAATTTTTTTTTTATAATTAATTACACTAAATTAACATGTTAAATCGACAGCCCTGATAATAACACATGAAATTACTATGTTACATCACAATGTAAAATAATCTAACCCTCACTGTTCTGTTTAATCTGACATAAGCGTGTCTGAACTAAATCAATTAAATTCAGATGGTCCAAATCTAAATGGCTGTCGCACATCTTCCATTTTTATTCCAGCTGTGGTTCCTGATGCATCATTGCTAGCACTCCTGTACTAGTTCTCTTCATGTTCTGACAGTTTTAAGCAGTACTGCTGATCCCTATACTTATATTACATAGTCTGAGTAAGTGTCATGGTTTTATATGTTTTTGTTCATGTTTTGTGTTAATGTCTTTTATTTTGGAAGTTTAGTTCCTGTTTTATAGTCATGTGTTCCATGTCATGTTATTTCCTGTTTCCCTGCCAGGTCATGTGATTCCCTGTTTCATGTCATGTGGTCCCCTGGTAATGTGATTTCATGTTTCCCTCCATGTTCATGTGTCTTGCTTTCATTGGTTTATTGTCTTGTTACCTCGATATCAGTTCTGTGTTGTCATTGGCTATCATTGTCATGTTTCTCCCTTGTCCATGTATTTAAGCCTCATGTTTTCCATTGTCTATTGTCAGGTATTGTAAGTGTAACATTGTTGGATTAGTCAAGTCAAGTGAAGTCAAGTCAAGTCTATGTTTTGTTTCACGTTTGGATTTATGGTTGTTGGATTTCACTTATGTTTCACCTGGGTTCTAACTTCATCATCGTCTTCATCAGCCTGTCTTTGCCAGCAACGTTACAGTAGGGCACCAATTCCATTGGGCGGCACAAGATTTTCCACCGGCTGCCCTTACTCTCACATTATTCAAGGACCCGGTAGCAGTTGTGGAACACAGACACTTTTGCACCATGCCTCACATCCTACACCCAACCCACCTCCACCCCCACCAGTCTGACGATTGCAAAGCTCTGCGTAGGGCATCAATTTGGCCAGCGGTGTCCCTGGTTATAAGTTTGGTTTGGCTGGTTGATTTTCCAAGAGCTCTTTTCTCTGGGATGCTGTTTCCTTGTGTGCTTCCAGGTCAGACTGGATTCCACTGGCAAGAGTTTTGCTTGTGTTGGTGGTTGAACATAAATAATAAATAAAAGGTACAGCACAGATAAGTTGGCTCTACATGCGTCACTGTGTTTGTCTATTTCCACTCACACAGGCTGTTTTATGTGTGACAGACATTTGTTGTTGATCTGAATGTGTATATTTGTGTGTGTGTACATACTGTTGATAGTGTTTGTCTTTAAGAGAGAGAGAGAGAGAGAGAGAGAGTGTGTGTGTGTGTGTGTGTGTGTGTGTGCATCCATTTTCCATGATATATGGTTCTAGATTGCCTTTACTCAGGAAAGCTGGATGCTAAGTTCTTTGTTTGACTCACTTGAAGTGAAAAGAAGCACAGTGTGGTGGAATCTATAAGATCAAATGCGTATAAGGCAGTGCTATATTAGATGTGTTATCAAACACCAGAATAATCTTGGTTTACAGCTTCTTTGGCGAGATGCTTGAACATTGCGATGTTGAACAAAATAAAACGCAGGTGACCTTAGCTCTGCCGTTTCTTCTGAAATACCAAATTCTGACTGTTTTCTAATCACAGCCTCTTGCCAATTAGACAAACAAGACTCACCATATTAGTACTTAGCCATTTAGGCCTCTTCTAAACTTACAGTACATTTTGAATTTGTTCCTTAAAGATTTGGGCTATTTATTCTATAAGAATAATACATTTCAGACAGAAGGATCAAAATGATCCTTATGTTATGTATTCAAATTCTGTGAAGGCTGTCTGCATAATCTATAATAATTTACTCTTCAGCAATCAGATGAATGACAAAGCAACACTTTTATGGAGGGTCCAAAATTAACACTTGCCAAACTCCAAATGTGAGTAAAAATTGGCTTTGGCAAGTAAGTAAATCTGGACTGTTACTGGCCAGTGTGGTGGTAACTTTCTATGGATTTGCATAATAATGATTTAAATCATTATGTTAAAGTACATTGTAAGAACGATAATCTGACCCTCACTGTTTTGTATTTTTATTTTTTTTTTATTTTTTCTTTTCTGTCATAAGCATGACCGAATTAAATCAAAGAAATCCAGATGATCTAAAGTGATTGTCGCACATATTCCAACTTTTACTTCAGTGGAAAAAATACTATTAGTTTATCAAAAAAGACAAATTTGTTTTTCTTCTCTGTTCTTTTTTAATTGTCATAACTCCTGAAATTCATGTTCTGTTAAACCACAGAAATGAAAATTTATGAAACAATACCTTGGGGATTCAAAATCTAATTTAAACCTGGAAATAAACAAAGTTTTAGGATTTGGAAAAATGTGGCGTAAAACAAAGAAAGTGTCATAAACTGAATAAAAAATATTTAAGATTTCTTGGTCACTGATCAGAAAAGCAAATTTATGAAAATGACTATGTTTCTCTCTTTGTACAAAAGGTCAGATTTCCTTGCTTCCATTGAAGCACACAAGATGCTCTTTGGAACATTCTCAAATCATGCTGGATAGCATGGAACATCAGGTTTTGCACAAACTTGTAGAGTCCATGCCAGCTTGAGTGCATGTTTTTACTCAAACTGTTATGCTGCTGATAATATAATTTGTATTGAAAAAAAAAACACTTTGATTAGAAAAATGCAAAATACAGTTCTGTGGCTAGTGAAAAAATATTTACAGCAAATGTATACAGCCGTAGTGCGCTTGCCATTGATTTTGTTGATTTATTGTACTGTACGTGCTAATGTTACAGAATGTGAATTTTTCTATAATGGGGTTTAAGATATGAAATAAGCTATGGATTTTTTGGGAGGTAGAGGTAATGGGGGCCAACTGAACAGCTAAATTCTGCATTGTACACTTGAAGTAAGCCTGTTTGAAATGAACATTCAAACAAATGTTCCGTAGACACAAAAATGGCAACTCTTCAAAGGTGCACAGAGCTTTTGTTCTTTTCCTCGTACTGACTCCAGCAGTTACTGATATTCATAAATGAAAGTGGATAGTGAATTTTACCAGATATTTCCACTTATGGTCCTTGTCAGATTGTTGAGGCTGAGGAGAGGCCCTCCTGCAATGTGTCACTTAAATGTTTGTTTGTCTGATTCCACCAGTGTGCATCAGCACATCGACAGTGAGTTTCCATTTTTACTCAGTGCAAGGCCAACTGAAGCAAGCAGTCGTTCATACTTAGCCTTTTGTTTCATCAAGCTAATTGCTCTGGCCATGGAAGGAGTCAATGTTTGATTTGCAATGAAAAACATGCACTCCAGCTGTCTAAATACGAATTACCATTTAAAACATTACGAATGTAGAAATGTCGTCATGGTTACTTGTGTAACCTCCATTCCCTGATGGAGGGAACGAGACGTTGTGTCAATGTAGTGACAATAGGGGTCACTCTTGGGAGCCCAAGACACCTCTGGTCTTTGATAAAAGGCCAATGAAAATTGGCAAGTGGTATTTGCATGCCACTCCCCCGGACATACGGGTATAAAAGGAGCTGGTATGCAACCACTCATTCAGGTTTTATGCTGAGGAGCCGATATAAGGTCCGGCCATTTCAGCGGGTAGTTCAGCGTTGTGGCAGGAGGGACACAACGTCCCGTTCCCTCCATCAGGGAATGGAGGTTACACAAGTAACCATGACGTTCCCTATCTGTCACTCACTCGAAGTTGTGTCGATGTAGTGACACTAGGGGTCCCTATACGAAACGCCACAATTGGCTGAACTGTGTTACGTGAACTGGAGGTGTGTGGTGGGCAGACTGCTGTGTGCCTCATAGCCAGCACACCAGGTCGACACGTAACCTCCCCCAACATAGTTATGAGTGTCGACCAGCCCTTTGGGGACAAGTCGACTACCCAAAAGATAGAGACAGGCTAACCCAGTCGTGGCCTCTTTTCCCCTTCTTTTTTTCCACTCCCTAAAAAAGAAGGGGGATTATCCGACTGGGCCGCCAGGTCTAGTCGGGGGATGTCCCTCCCAAGAGGAAGACACTGCGGAGACCACACCTCACCCAAAGAGGGGGGGATATTTAAGTGGAAAAATATGTCACATGGTCTTTCCAACAATATGGAGTGTCTTCAAGGTAGATCCGAACTAGCGGAAGATATATATCGCATGGGGTTAGCCTTACAGGGAACCGCCACATGCGGAGCACCTACCCCAGAACAGGGCTCTTAGTTAGCACGTATACTGGGCCGGCAGCGAGTCTCTCCGAAAACTCGACTGCCACAGGGCTCGGAGGAAGTCAACTAGGGAACAAAGTTTGTGAACACTACTGGGAATTAATGGCACACGTCTTCAGCTCAAAAGGAGGTGGAAGGCGCTATGTGCAAGCGATACACCCAGCCGGCTATCCCGGGCTTATCCGCTTGTATTGCATGCCAATACCTGGGATGAAACCGGTTCCACTTGGAGGTTGTAGAACCTTGCAAAGGTGTTGGGTGTTGCCCAGCCTGCTGCTCTGCAAATGTCTTTTGGAGAGGCACCCCTGGCCAGGGCCCAGGAGTCCGCTACACCCCTGGTAGAATGGGCTCGTAGCCCTACCGGGGGCGGCATGTCCTGGGCGTGATATGCCATAGTTATGGCATCAATGAGCCAGTGGGTGATCCTCTGTTTGGAGACAGCGCTTCCTTTCCGCTGTGCACCAGAGCAGACAAAGAGCTGCTCAGAGATCCTAAAGCTCTGCGTGCGATCCAAATAGATGCGTAAAGTGTGCACTGGACACAGCAATGACAGGGCTGGGTCTGCCTCCTCCTGAGGCAGTGTTTGCAGGTTCACCAACTGGTCCCTAAAAGGGGTCATGGGAACTTTGGGCACATAGCCCGGTCGGGGTCTCAGGATCACGTGAGAATAGCCTGGACCGAACTCCAGGCACGTTTCGCTAACAGAGAACGCTTGCAGGTCTCCTACCCTCTTGATGGAAGTGAGCGCAATCAGGAGGGCAGTCTTCAAGGAGAGTGCCTTAAGCTCGGCTGACTGCAAAGGCTCAGAAGGGGCTCTCTGCAGACCCTGAAGAACTACAGAGAGGTCCGATGAGGGAACGAGGTGCGGTCTGGGGGGATTCAACCTACTGGTGCCTCTTAGGAACCTGATGATCAGGTCGTGCTTCCCTAAGGACTTAACATCAACTGCATCGTGGTGTGCTGCTATGGTGGCAACATACACCTTCAAGGTGCACCTCTTCATGCACTTCCGGGAAGAATGGAACGGGGGGGCGGGACGTGGCTTTGAGCGCCTTCAAGGTGCACCTCTTCATGCACTTCTGGGAAGAATGGAACGGGGGCGGGATGTGGCTTTGAGTGGCGCCGCGAGCCCAGGAACCAATCATCGAGCCACGAGGGTTCAGGGAAGAGCGGATGGTTCCACTTTAGCCAACGCTCGCGGCTGCACGGGAAAGCATGTCATCATCTCAGCGTCAGCCTGTGACTGGGCAATCATCCCCTAAGGGAGGAGCCCAGCTGAGGCTTCCGCATCCGACTGGATGAGCCCGCTCTCCAATGCTGCGCTCGAGAGCTCATCACTTTCACGGGCTCCGAATAAGAGGTCGAATTCGCCGTGAGACGCGCTGGCAGACTCATCCGGAAGCCCGATCGGGGCAGACAAGCGTGCTGGGGAATGGGAGGTCTGCGGGGGGATACCCGGCAGAGGCGGTCCCATTGGGGTCCCCAAATCGCCCCCAGTGCTAGCCGCGCTGGCTTCATACCCGTGGGTAAAAGACCGAGGCGGGAGCCTCTGGGGTGGCTTGCTTTCTTACGAAGGCGAGCCGTGACCGCATCGTTGCCATGGACATGTCCTCGCAATGAGAACATGACCATCCACGAATGCAGTCTCCGCGTGAGCAGTGCCCAGACACGAAAGACAGTTATCGTGACCGTCAGAAGGCGAGAGATAACGAGCGCAACAAGGAATAACACACAATCAGAAAGGCATCTTTAAAAAGACGCGTCTTTAAAAAGACGTTCCGTGTGTGCCGCTCTTTTAGAGAAATGTACTCTTTTAGAGAAATATACTCTTTTAGAGAAATTGCACCAGTGCAGAGGGGGGAGAAGCTGCTGAAATGCGCCATCAGATCCAGCAGAGGTGAATGAACAGTCATGGGAATTCAGCTCAGTGAGCATGACCTCCAAAGAGAAAATCTGAATGAGTGGTTGCATACCAGCTCCTTTTATACCCGTATGTCTGGGGGAGTGGCATGCAAATACCACTCGCCAATTTTCAATGGCCTTTTATCAAAGACCAAAGGTGTCTCGGGCTCCCAAGAGTGACCCCTAGTGTCACTATATCGACACAACATCGAGTGAGTGACAGATAGGGAACTAAAGTTAGGAAAATGTCCCCTGCACTTAACAAAATAGATTGCTACACTTTTGGTGCACACCATAGATCTGGAGCAGACATGAGTTGCAATGCAAGTCCTTCCTATATGCAAACTACGCGAGTTGTGTAGGGCCCCCGAACCACCAGGGGACCTCATGCTGGCAAAGACATTATAACTATCGTGTAATGGTATTTGTTATGCAAGCATAAAGGTAAATGATACATAACACAAATATGAATGTAATGTCAACTGGAGAGTTTATTCTAATTATCGAAGGCTTGCATATACTGACTGAAAGGCTCATGTATTTCGCCTATTAATGTTCCCTCTGGACATTTTTCCAAACAGTGAGATAACTGGGGGTGAGCCATGTCAAGTTTAGAGTTATGTGTGTGCATGCATTCAAAAAAGTATGTCATTTATAGCATTCAGTTACATAAAGTATTCTTACCTGTTCCGTAAACACATCATGTTTGTTAAGGAATGAGTAAGTGTGTTATAATGCACACTGTTTAGGTCGCATTTGTTCCAATATGTTCTGCCAAGTTATGATGTTTATATTGCTATAATAGAATATAAACATTATGAATGTTAATTGTTGTTGAAAATGGATGATCTTCATTGTTGTTAATCACTAGCATTTATGTGAACTGATGTGCATGTGTGTAGAGGTGGTTTCAGACATAACTTAGATGCCATTATAGCAGTTAATACAGTTTGATGTTAATTCATACGTGATTTTTTAAATTTTTATTATTATTATTTTTTAATGTTTTATGAAACGTAGCTTGTTACTAGAAAAGTAATTCTGAAAAAAAAAAAAATTTTTTTTTGAAAACAGCTATTGCCAAGCTACTGGAAAATGTTGTTAAAGCAATTCTCCCACAAATATGTAAAATTCTCTCATCATTTACACCTTTGTCGCTTTCATGTTGTTCCAAACCTGTATGACTTACTTTCTTATATGGAACACAAAAATATATATTTTGGGGATAATGTTAGGAGCTGACAGCCTCAGTCACCATTCACATTCATTGTATGGAGAGAGAGAAAAAAAGCAGTGTCAACATTCTTCAAAATGTCTCCTCTTGTGTTCCACAAGTAAAAAATGCATCCAGGTTTTGAATGACATGGGGGTGAGTAAATGACAACATAATTTTCATTGTTGAGTGAACTATTCCTTTAACAAATCGATCAATACCTCAGTCGCCACCTGCAAGAAAGCATGATTGACATCAGCGCTCTTTTCAATTGTTGCATGTATCATTTTTGTTCTCCACCTGATGAATCACTTTAGATCTATGGTCATGCTTGAGATCACAGGTCTGCTAGTTCCTTCCAACACCTTCAAAATGTTTCGAGACTATGGCAGGCAGAGAATGTGCTCAGTGCCACTCATAATTACTGTCACCCCGCCGCTGTTTCCTGACTGCCTAACTTTTGTTTACTCAAGTATATTCAAATGGAGAGCGGATTACTTCACTGTTTAAATAGTTGAGGAGAGGCATTTAACTGACTCACTGGCTATGAATAAAGTATGTAATAAAATTGCAGAGATTCAGTGTAAAGTGGTTACAAATCTGTCACAAAAACAACACAATGACACATGACACTACCAAGATGCTAAAAGGCTAAGCAAGAGGTAGCTTACACAGTGTTGTTTATTTCCATGCTGGTTAATTTGAATATGCATTTTTGTAGTTGACATGACAATACTTTTGGGAAAATGGCATGTCCTGCAGTGTGTCATGCTATCCTCCATCAAATACTATTTTAAATCTTTTATAACCTCAAATTAATTGAGAGACCACATGGAATATTTGTACTTTGTCTCACCGCAGGACAATTTAGAAGGAACTAGTGAGGGCAAAAGCTGATTAAAAACTAAAAAAAGAAAGCTAAAACAGAACAGGAGACCAGTTACTGAACCTACAATATACACTTTCCCTTACACAGTAATTTAAGATGTAACCAAAATCTTAATGTTGATAAAAAATAAAAAATAAATAAAAAACCTGGGCATGTTGTGTGTCAACAGCTTATTTAAACATATCTTGTGAAATAGTTCTCAGCTGCCTGTAATGGGTCACTGTGGACCCCATAGGCCAACCCTACTTTGGCTGTTGCACTGGTTTGAATATGGGGTGTTTTATCAAGTGCATGACCTCGACACTTACTGCTCTTGTCCAAGTCTGGATATCTGGAAATGTCTCAAAGACCTTTAGATCTTTCTTTAGATCACTTTTGTAAATATCACATGGCTTTATTTGTACCATATACTGGTATATTATTGTCAAGATAAGAGCAGGACTCAAAAAATACACAGACAGAGTCAGTACAAACATAACCATCTTGAAACTTTAAGTATTTTTTTTTTTTTTTTTTCACATGAAAACAGTAATTTAACTTCTTTCCCAAAATGCTGAGCAATATATAGTGAGTCACAATACATTTTACATTTATATTTACATTTATTTATTTGGCAGATGCTTTTATCCAAAGCGACTTACATTTCCAGTGAAGCATAATGTTATATTATTACATGGTTCTCTGGGATACTTGTTTCTAGTTGGTCAATTGTGTCATTTTGTGGAAAACATATAGGTGTAATTACCGTTTAACTCTATAATTGATGGTTTTCACAGGCAACATAATTTCCGACAGTACATAGCTGTTCTAGTTTCATGCCTCTCGTATCACTCAGTTTACTCTTTCTTCATACACAATTAAATAGTCAATCAATATTCCTTGAAATTAGTTTTATTGTTGGGAAAAAGTCATAATTAATGTTTCTTTTCATCAAAAGTGTGCAGAGGTATATATGTTGCATATATTTCATGTATTGTTCAAAGAAGTATAGCCTCAATGTTGTAAGTGGTTGTTTATATTTTTACATGCTTCTGAAAGTGTGCTGTATCAAAGACTGCTCCATCTCAAACTCATGGAGAGGTGAATAAGATGAGGCACCTTTTACTACTCTGTCTCAACTACTCCACTGCTGCAGCAGTGCTTTCACTCTGCTCCCGCAAGGGCATCCCTTACTATGCGGTCTTAACTACTCTGTTACTGCAGCAGTACTTTAACTATGCTCCCACAGGAACACCTTTAATATCGGTTCAACTACTCCCCTGCTGCAGCAGTGCACCCACAAAATCACCTTTTACTATTGTCGTAACTAATCCAGTGTCACAGCAGTACTTTCATTCTGCTCCCACAGGAACACCTTCAATATCAGCTCAATTACTCAACTGCCGCAGGAGTGTTCCTGCAGGAGTACCTCTTAATATCGTCTCAACTAGTTCATCGCCACAGTAGTACTTTGGACAGTAGTAGTCTGCCCCCACAGGAACACTTTTATACTATGCACTCAACAAATCAACTGCTGCAGCAGTGCTTTCATTCTTAGCTCCAGCAAAACATTCGCAGTGCTTTCCTCCTCCCTGTCAATTCACAAAGGCAATTAATTATTTTGCTCTATTTATATGCACTTTTTATATGGGGGGTCAATGATAACCAAGAACATCTCCCTTTTTCTTGCCATAACCAACTACTACGTTTTGTACACACTTGTCAATAAGTCACCCATTCATGTGAACTGGTCAATTGGTCAAGCACAGTGCTTGCTGTCCTCAAGTGTGATTTTACACTTTTGGGGAGGGGAACTTACAGTAGAGCACGAACCAAGCCACATGCACTAACCCCTCATACTCGAGCCCATTCTTTACGGACATTATGCCAAATTTGTTTACCCTTAACAACCTGTTTACCTTTTCCACTTCAAGGGCTAGGTGGACATGCAAACTTGAGAAATTGTATTCTAAATAAAGGTTTCAGGAGGAGCTTGTCAAGTCAGTCCTGTGACTCACAAAGCAAGCGCATATAAGCTGCTTCTGACATAACTCAAGTGATGATTCTTCTGGCATCCCTCCACCTCCCCAAATCCTCCTTTATTAATCTTAACTAACTTCAGTTCGGTAATCCGGGGGGCTTGCTGTCCCTCATTTATGGACAGCAAGCCAAATGTTTTTACCCTTAACAATTTGTTCACCATTTCCATTCCAAACTCATGAACTGTATATTAAATGTATGATTTGGGTTTATTACAAGTTAAGCTTAATCAACTGCATTTTTGGAATAATGCTAATTAACATAAACATAAATTTCGACAACTCCTTACTTTTCATAAAAAAAAAAAAAAAGATGTTACAGTGAGGCACTGACGTGGCCAATTTTTGGAGGGTTGAAAGGCATAAATGTGAAGCATATCATTTTATAAGAGTACTTACAAAACTTTTCTGTTAAAACTCATGTACTATTTGAGCTCTAAAAAATCTTTAAATCATAGTTTTTGCGAGATTACAGGGTATACGGGATTACATCCTCATGGCAATAAAGTCCTAACATTAAATATAACTTTACACAGAAAAGGTTGTAAGCGATTTCTAAATCAACATGCAAATTGTTTAAGTCTTGTGAATACACTTTTGAATCAGTGAGTATTTGAGTATAACAGACTGGCCTCTTTCATTCCCATTGTAAGTGCCTCACTGTAAAATTTTTGCTTTTTTTTTAAAGAAAAGTAGGGACAAGTCGATATAATTTTTTGTGGTAATCAACATTATGCCAAAAATGCTGTTGATTGAGCCTAACTTGTATTGAACACCGAATATTACTTTATTAAAAATTCAAAACAAACAAAAAAGGTGCTAGCATATTGTATTAATATATTCTTAATATACTGTATATATAAAATTTTACTAATTACAACAAAACTCATAATGTGTAGGCCTATCTTTAACTACACATTGTCATGTAAACAACCAGTTAGTAACTGCACTGCCTGATTCAAGTGTATGGAGTCTTAAAGGGATAGTTCACCCCAAAATGAAAATTTTCTCATCATTTACTCACCCTCATGCCATCCCAGATGTGTATGACTTTCTTTCTTCTGCTGAACACAAACAAAGATTTTTAGAAGAATTTCTCTGCTCTGTTGGTCCATTCAAAGCAAGTGAATGGTGACCAGAACGGACAAAAGGAAGCATAAAAGTAATCCATAAAACTCCAATGGTTAAATCCATGTCTTCAGAAGTAATATGAAGGGTAAGAAACAGATGTGCTTGAGAAAAATCATTTTTACTATCAATTCTCCACCCTGCCCAGTAGGTGGCAATATGCACGAAGATTGCGAGTTGCCAAAAAAAAAAGAACGTGAAAGTGGAGATTTATAGTAAAAAAGGGATCTTTTTCTCACCCACACCTATCATATCGCTTCTGAAGAAATGGATTTAACCACTGAAGTTTTATGGATTACGTTTATGCTGCCATTATATGCTTTTTGGACCTTCAAATTTCTGGCAGCCATTCACGTGCATTGTATGGACCTACAGAGCTGAGATATTCTTCTAAAAATCTTTGTGTTCTGCAAAAGAAAGAAAGTCACACACATAAGGGATGGCATGATGGCAAAACTATCCCTTTAAGTACAACAGTACATAACACGGTAACAGTTCTTGGTCATTTAAGATGGACTTGACAGAAGTCACATTCACTAAAAAGAACTCGCTATTAAGAGTCATTCGTTCGGGTAGGTGTAATTCATTGCCCTAAAAAAAAAGCTAGACACAGTGGCTTTAACGCTGGTGTCTTGGGACATATTTTTAACCACTGAAGCTCTTTTTAACTTGAGACGCTGGAAAACAAAGTGAGACACAATGGTCAAAAATGTCAGACTAGAGCAGGTTATATAGAAAAACTGAATCGGGCTGAACGGTTCTGAGCATGGTATGGAACAGTTACAGTAGCATTTCCACTTGGGCACAGTTCGGCATGGCATGATTGTAAACCGTTCTTGGCCCGGAATTCTCGGCATGGTTAGCTAACTGTACTCAACCGCGCTGGTAGAATGATTTTAGTACGTAAAGACTCGTTTAGTGTATCTTCATGATTTTATTATGATGGTATAACTAGTATTGCAGACTGCATTTATATTTCTACATGCCTTTTTCGTCAGGGAAGTAGATTTCTAGCTCGTTTAAACTCAAAATACATCAATATATTCTCATATACTATTTTCATATAATAATTATATAATATTTTGTCAATAAATATCCTTTTTAGCTAGTCAGGGAATGCTTACCTTTCTGCATGATCGTGTCCGGTGGTAAACACTAGCCCTCAGCAAATTATAGTAAACCTTGCGCCTTTTTCTCTTTACTTTCCTTTTTGCAACATGGTCGTGTCTTTGCTGTTTGTTAGCAGAGTAAAACCAGGGGAAAAAGCAGTCCTAAAAACTGGAATATTTTACCATTCTCCATAGCGCGCAGCAAAGCTCGCTCCAGTCTTTACCTCTCACAGATGGATCTGTTATGTACTACAGTGGAAAAAAGAAACCTTAACCACATTAGCTAGCTAGTTCTCGGTTTCCAACTCTACTTGCCCAATTAAGTCCAATTAAGATGAATGAACAACAAGTAAAATATTGCAAAATATCACAGTTTTGAATAATAATACACTTATCATACTGTAAAGAAGCACAATATTGTCATATCGCAACTCTGATATGAATATAATATTGTATCGCCTGGTCCCTGCTGATTCCCACCCCTACTGTCTAAACCTGTAGTTTCCTTAATTCAACAAATTGTGAATGAAAATGAAAATTAATTGGCACTGTGAAATGGCTTCCAGATTTTATTATATTCACAAATTTGTGCAAGTTTATGTTTACTCTTGCTTGCCAGAACCAAATGGAATTAAAAGCTCATTCTTCTAAAGCAACACTGACTTGCAAATTGAAGTCAATGAGGTGAGACTGACCAAACTGTATTCAGACAGACAGACAAGGCAATGGACAATCGCCACACCATAAAACAAAAAGGAAGCTTAGAAAAGGGGGGAAACACATGAATGGAAATTCAAGATGCCAGGGAGGTCCCCTGCGTTTTGCTTGTGATGGGTATGCTGCGTTAAAGGTTGTCACACAAACCTACGGAGAAGTACACCCATTGTAAACTTTCCGGGAGCTTTTTAAACACTGCTTGTGCCAACCATGAGAGACAAACTTGAACCAGGGAGCTACAGCAGAAATGTCACATACTGTACACACACACACACACACACACACACATTGCTCAGCGTTCCCCAGTCCTGCAGGAGATTATATGGTTTTGTTGTATTTATATTACCTTATGTATTTAGATTGCATGGCTTCTTTCTATTTCACAAGTTAAACACACACAACATTATTCATGCTGCTGCTGGGAGATCTGTAGTGTACCAGGATGATTGGTGGGTATTCAACGCCAGCTTGTGATGAAGACCGTGCCACTGGAGTTTAGCACAGGACAAAGTAGTATCAGTGCACTGAGGTGTGACCGCTACACTCCTTATGGTAGAAATCAAAATGCATCATTAATTAGTGCAAGCTGGTCACAACATGGTATACTGATTTTATACAGTTGGTCCTTGAAAATAAATATTGGAAAATGTATATAGGGATAGTTTACCTAAAATGAAAATTCTGTCATCATTACCTCACCCTCATGTTATTCCAAACTTGTATGACTTTCTTTCTTTTGTGAAACACAAAAGGAGATGTTAGGCAGAATGTTAGCCTCAGCCATTCACTTTCAATGCTGCTTTTTCCATACAATGAAAGTGAATGGTGACTGAGGATGTCATTCTTCCTTAAGTGTTCCATGGAAGAAATAAAGTCAAGAAGGTTTGGAACAACATGAGGGTGGGTAAATGACGACTATCCATTTAAAAAGTAGATGTGAATGTTTTAGATTTGAAGCATAAATACATTAAAAGACATTTGGTAATTTCACTTTGTGAATTGAATGTTTAACACTACATTAATATACAGATATAAGTCCAGAAAGGATTTCATGGAAGACACAAAGGATGTAATTAGCCAAAAACTTTCACAGTTCTGTGTGTACTTGTCATTTTACAAATACATCAGTTTCAGAGACAATTAAAACGCAGAACTATGTCATCAATTTTACGAGAACTTCACTGTTCTCATAAAGTAAAAAAAATCTGCACATACAACTTCGATAAATCAAAGGTTGTTTTCTTGATAAGTGCAATACGTAGTGTACAGTACAAGGTCAAGAGGTCATCCACAGTGTTGGCATCAGGAGTAGACACATTTACTGTGACAAGAACAATTCACACCACCCACAGTCAGTGCAAGGGATGGAAGAAACTGAATGGAAGAAATGTACTCAAGGACAAACATACCAGGCTTAATGTGTTTTCTGGCATGGCTTCTACAAGCCACCCTTGATTACTTGTGTAAAGAACTAAAGATGATGTGGTTGCTGTTGAAATGGAAAAGGAGGGTATTTAACATATTTTTAGTGATAAGGTGACTGTTAGAACAACACATTTTAAAATATCTGATACAGATTAATAAAGTCAAGAATTTTTTTTTTTTATTTTTTTTTTTTTTTGTATAGTGCTTTTCACAACACACAATGTTTCAAAGCATCTTTACTGAAAATGATTCTGTAACAGAAAAGGAAGCTGCACTGTCTTAAAGTCCTCATTGTGCAGTTTAAATGAATAATGTGATTGAAAATCATGCTTTAAAAATTACTGTCTTTGTCTTCCAAAATTACTGTCTTATAATATAAAATTTTTTAAGTCAAGTAAATTTTTTGTACAGCGCTTTTCACAACAGGTGTTGTTTCAAAGCAGCTGTACATGAAATTATGCTATAACGGAAAACGTATGAATATAATGCCAATATTAGTTATCTATGTTTAGAAATATTAGTGGTTAAAATGAGTAAACTAATTAAGTGTTGTGGGTCAATGATTAAACAAAATGATTTTATCTTAACTATAAGTTTAAGTGCTAAAGTCCTTGAAGTCATCCTGAATTAACTGAGGAAATACACGTAAATGTGTTGTCCTTTGATTTTGGCCGATGAAGGCTTTTGTTAGTGGTTAATTCATTTTTTTATTAAGTTTAAGAGAGTTTTTATTTTAATATAATTACTGGAAAGCAGAACACAAAATATAATGAGAAAGCCAATTTTTAAAAGCTAAAAGCTTGACTTTCATTATAAGTAACCATATAATAAAAGTGGAAAAAAATAAAAAGGGAAAAAAATAAAAGTGATTAAAAACTGTTCCTTTGAAAGTAACATTTAAAATGTGAATAATACTGTATATTACTATTATTTTGTACTGTTTTCTAATTGAGATGATCGTCAATGTCTTCTGCCTGTGTGTGTGTGTGTGTGTGTGTGTGTGTGTGTGTGTGTGTGTGTCATAACTGTTTTTGTTTGTTTTTTTTTTTAGTTTTGGCCGTCTTTTGGCTTAACTGTTAAGATACATCTGGTGAAATGTAAGATATAACTGATCCTAGTTTGGGTAATATCTTAATCTGTCTTGGCATCTGTGGTCAGACAAATGTCATGTTTTTGTTCTATGGAATTTTAGTTTTTTTTTTTTTTTTTAAGTTAAAAAATAAGTTAAGGATAAGTGGAACTTGGAATGTCTTTCTTTCTTCTGCACACGTCAATAAAATGCCCAAGTTTAATAACTCATTTTGACTGATGTCAATAATGAATATTAAATATAGATACACATTTCCAACAAGAGGAACTAAAGTGTTTCAGCTGTGTTATTTGGATGTATTAGCCTAAATAATAATAATCTAAAGTCTGCTTGATATCAGCACAGTGGAGTGCTGAGCTGCTTTGAAACTAATGACACTAGGAGGATTATGTAAGTCACTCACAAGTTCTTGTGAAGACATGAGCATGTTGTAACAGTAGGTGTTGGGTGCATTGGGTTGAGTCAGGCAGGGTACCAGATTCGTTCCATACTTAATTTAAGCAAAGGATATTTTAAAATAACATAAAAGGTCAGGTTAAAGAAAAGTCTACATTCTTAAACATAGAAATGTAAACTGTTTCACTATTACAACTACAAAATGTGTTTGGTTTTGGCTAAGAGTCACTTGTAACATTGAACAGTCTGTTTGAAATATGCAGGGTTTGGCCACCATGATAAAGACTCAAAAGTGGGGCTAGCTACATGTCGGTCAATACACTCTGATTCATTAAAGCCATTTTTTTCATACCCAAATGAACCAACAACTGTTTCCCATACCCTTGAAATCTAAGATAGTAAGATGGCAAACATCAATTTTGTGGAGCACATACTCATCTCTGTTTGTTGAGATGGTTTAACCTCTTAACTTTCAACAGGGGTTTACTTTGCTAATCTCACATAAGTCACTCTAGTTGACTGTATGCATCGCTCATCATCCTCAGCTTTTAAGGGCCTTCTAGACTAAACCACATTGGTCATAAAAAGTAAAGTCACAAAAAGCTTGCTCTGATGTTTAGCACATTCTGCAATTAATAACTCCAATAATCCTGTGTTGAACATCACTAAGTTAAAATAAAATCCAGGGGCAGCCAACACTGTGGCTCGTAGTTCAGAGTATACTGTAATTAATATTGTGCAGCATGGGTAAATAATGTTTATAAATACAACACATGACCAGTCTTGTTGGTGCCAGACGGGCTGGTTTGAGTATTTCTGTAGCTGCTGATCTCCTGGGATTTTCACACCCAACAGTCTCTAGAGTGTAACGAGAATGGTGCAAAAAACAAAAAACATCCAGCAAGTGGCAGTTCTGTGGGCAAAAACAGCTTGTTAATGACAGAGGTCAGAGGAGAATGGCCAGACTGGTCCAAGCTGACAGGAAGATGATGGTAACCCAAATAGACACATGTTACAACATTGCTATGCAGAAAATAATTTCTGAACATACAACACATCGAACATTGAGGTGGATGGGCTACAGCAGCAGAAGACCCCTCCGTGTACCACTACTAATGACAAGATGGTGCTGCGGATGCCTGCTTCGGTGTGGAGCTCTCTAGCATTTTTGTTACTTTTGTTAGTTTGTCATGTTTTTTGTCACTCTTTCCCGATCAGTTTCACCAGGGATGAACTGCTGAATATTCAGCAGAGCATACCTGATAATTTTTAGCAGGTATTTGATTATTCAGATGTTTTGTTAGACATCTTAGATGGAGTCAAAGCTGTGCCCTACAAGCACTTCAAGAGACACAAGCGAAGGAAGCACGCCATCGCGCTTGTGAAGCTCCGTCAACGCTTCTTTAGGACTCTGCTGCCAAGTATTCATCTCACGAATGTCCGCTCCCTCACCAACAAAATGGATGAACTGCTTCTGTCCCACTTTAGGACTCTCTGATCACTGTCTGGTTCATCTTCTCCTGACCTACAAGCAGAAACTAAAACCAGCTAAGCCTGTAGTAAGGATTGTAAAGAGATGGACCAATGAAGCAGAGCTGGAACTACAAGCCTGCTATGAATGCACTGATTGGAGTATTTTTGAAGCTTCAGCCACAGACCTGGCAAGCTCACAGATACTGTGACATCATATATCAGTTTCTGTGAGAATATGGTCATCCCTACTAGGACATTTTTATCATTCAATAAAGATAAACCATGGTTTATAGCAAAACTCAGACAGCTTTGTCATGCCAAAGAGGATGCTTACAGAAGTGAGGATAAACTCTTGTACAACCAGGCCAGAAAAACACTGACTAAGGAGATCAGAGTGGCTAAAAGAAGCTACTCTGAAAAGCTGAAAAGCCAGTTTTCAGCCAACAATCCTGCATCTGTAGAGAGGCCTGAAGGAATCACCAAGTACAAGACACCACCCCCTCACCCTGTAGAGAATAAACAACTGGCTGATGACCTGAATGTGTTTTACTGCAGGTTTGAAAAGCCCAGTCTCACACCCCTCCCCCACTCTGATCTTCACTTCACACACCCACTTATACCTCCTGCAACCCCCCTCCTCTACCCTCCTGCTACTCAACCTGCACTTATGGTTTCTGAGGAGGATGTGTGCCGGGTATTCAAGAAACAGAAGACTAGGAAAGCTTCAAGCCCAGATGGTGTTTCACCTGCCTGTCTGAATGTCTGCGCTGGCCCCCATCTTCACGCAGATCTTCAATAGATCACTGGAGCAGCGTGAAGTTCCCTGCTGCTTCAAATGCTCCACCATCATTACGGTCCCCCAAAAAAATCAAAATCACAGGACTTAATGACTACAGACCTGTCGCTTTCACGTCTGTGGTGTTGAGATACTGGTTTTGGCCTACCTGAAGGACATCACTTGACCCCTGCTAGACCCCCTTCAGTTTGCTTACCAAGCAAACAGGTTTGTGGATGATGCTGTCAACATGGGACTGCATTATATCCTGCAACACCTCTACAGACCTGGGACTTATGCAAGGGTCATATTTGTGGACTTCAGTTCAGCCTTCAATACCATCATGCCTGATCTTCCCTCAACCAATCTGACCCAGCTCCCATGCCCACACCAAACTGTAAGTTGATCACTAGCTTTCTGACAGATAGGCAGCAGCTAGTGAGACTGGGGAAATTCACATATGGGACCCTCACTATTAACACTGGTGCTCAGGGATGCATTCTCTCTCCACTGCTCTTCTCCCTGTACATGAATGACTGCACTGCAAAGGACACCTCTGTCAAGCTCCTGAAGTTTGCAGATGACACCACGGTCATTGGCCTCATCCACGATGGTGATGAGTCTGCATACAGAAGGGAGGTTGGACAGCTGGCTGTCTGGTGTGGTCACAACAACCTTGAGCTGAACATGCACAAAACAGTGGAGATGATAGTGGACTTCAGGAGAAATCCCCCCGCACCACACTTCATATTTATTTCCACTGATTACATGGGGGAGGGGGAGGGGTACAGTGTATTTTTCATTGTATACAGTCTACTTATTTTGTGTGTACTGTATATTGTATATTATTAGGTGTATGTTGTATATTGTGTTGTGTAACAAGATGTGCAAACTGTGTTATGTGTAAATCAGTTGTGTATTTTAATTGTCATACTGCTATGTTGCTTGGAACTGCACCCAAGACTTTCACCCACTGTTGCACTTGTGTATATGGTTGAGTTGCAATAAAGGGATTTGATTTTGATTTGATATATTACCACTTGCACATGTATATATGCCATTCTATGTTATATGTCCTATTTTTGTATTTCTATTTATACTCTTACCTTGTTTTATATTCTGTGTCTCACTGTAATGTTCTGTGTGCACTTGTTTCTCCTATTACCAAAAAAAATTCCTTGTTTACGTGAGCAAACTTGGCAATAAAGCTCATTCTGATTCTGATTCTGAAACTGAGGCTGCAGTGGACACAGGCTCACCAAAACTGGACAGTAGACTATAGGAAAAACATTGCCTGGTCTGACAAATCTGGATTTCTGTTGAGGTACATAAATGGTAGGCCCACTGCAGACTCAGTTTTCTACCCTTGGTTGACAGAAGTGGAACCCAACATGGTCTTCAGCTGTTGTAGCCCATCCGTCTCAAGGTTTGACATGTTGTGCATTCTGAGATGCTATTCTGCTCACTACAATTGTACAGAAGATTTATCCGAGTTACCATAGCCTTTCTGTCAGCTCGAACCAGTCTGACCATTCACCATAGTGTTTTCGTCCACAGAACTGTCGCTCATTGTTTTTTTTTTTTCCGGGGTTTTTTGCTGCACCATTCTCTATACACTCTAGATATTGTTCTGCGTGAAAATCCCAGAAATACTTAAACCAGCCCATCTGACACCAACAATCATGCCACAGTCGAAATCACTGAGATCAAATTTTTTTCCCCATTCTGATGGTTGATGTGAAAAATTTTGATATTAACATTTTATTGATTCAAAAAACAGGATTGAGGAAACAGAACCTACACACACAGAATCAAATTATATAAAAATATATGTCCCTCGCCCTGAACATCCCCCCTCCCCTACTTACTTTAAATATCTATTAGACCAAGATTTTTACACATCCTGTGAAGCGTCAATGTTGCTCTAGGGGGCTTGCACACTTTTGCTTCACTAAGATCAAGGACTGAGTCCATCAAAAGATTAAAGTCTCCTCCCAATATTATATCATGAGGGGTGCCAGCGGCTTGCAACATCCCTTCAAGATCTATAAAAAAACCCTGATCATCAACGTTAGGTGCATAAATATTAGCCAAAAGAAGACTTTGTCCCTGAATTTCAGCTAAAACAATAATGACTCTTCCTAATTTATCTTTACTCTGTTTGGTACATTTGAATTGTAGGTGTTTACATATCAGTATAATGACTCCCCTGCTCTTACTCGAGCCAGCACTATAAAAACAAATGCCCACCCCACATCTTTCCAAGTTTTTCAGCTTCCTGCGGAGAAAGGTGCATTTCTTGAAGAAACACTATATCATATTTCTTACACTTAAGAGGAGAAATAACCTTCCTTCTTTTTATGGGGTGCCCCAACCCATTCACATTCCACATGGAGAGAGACAATCCGCTCATATTAACATTTGACATTTTGACATATAAGAAAAAATAGATTGTGTGTCAAAAACAAGATTATAAAGACCACATTCCAACATTAGTGCAACACTCAAAACCCGAACATCCCCCAGAACCAAACAAACAGAAAAAAGAAAAACCTGTGCATTAACCCCGTGCACAACAGCGCCAACTGGCATCCATCCCTCCAAACTCAAACAGTCCATGCACGCCTACGAGAGCTCCCGCAACAACCTTGCCATCGGATTGCTCAAGTCCGGTGTTTCTATACAAATTTTGTGAGACAGAATTACACAGCAAAAGATAAAACAAACTCCAGCCAATAGGCGGAATAAACACAAAGAGCGTGTAAATTCATCCAAAAAACTGTCCTGAAGGTGTGTTACTCTACAAAATAAACTCCAGCCGATAGGCGGAACCAGCACAAAAAAAGCACTCATCAAACAGTCAAGCTAATGTTCAGTGAGCCGGTCCACTTGGCTGCAACATGAGTCCAAGCAAATGACTTACTCCAATGATTTTGCAAGAAATACTCCATAAAACAAACTCCAGCCAATAGGCGGAATAAACACAAAAAGTGTGTAGATTCATCCATAAAACTTTCCTGAAGGTGTGTAACTCCACATAATATACTCCTGCTGATAGGCGGAACCAGCACAAAAAAAAGCATGCAGATTCTTCAAACAGTCAAGCAAATATTCAGTGAGCCGGTCCACTCGGCTGCAACATGAGTGCAAGCAAACGACCCACTCACTCCAATGACTTTGCAAGAAATACTCCAGAAAACAAATTCCAGCCACTAGGTGGAACCGGCACAAAAAAGCGTGCAGATTCCCCAAACAGTCAAGTGAATGTTCAGTGAGCCAGTCTACTCAGCTACAACGTGAGTACAACAAGATGGCTTATTCACTCCATTGACTTTATGAAGGACATCGCTTGCTGTGGGCATGTTAATGTTTTACGGCCATCCTTAGCATCTATTCTCAATTTTGCCAGGAATAACAGTGCAAAAGCAACCTTCTGTTGATGTAAAAGTTTCTTGCATTCCTTGAATCGATCACATTTCTCTCTTGTCAAGTTTGCAAAGTCTGGGAACAAGAAAATGCTGTGGTTCTTCCAAGAAAGCCTTCCTTTACTCCTTGTAACACAAGATCTTTATCGGATAATCTAAAAAATTTGACCAGCATTGATCGGGGCCTGTCTCCCTCCATGGATCGCTGAGAAGGAACTCTGTGAGCTCACTCGATTTCCAGCTTATGGCCTGCTATGTCGAGCAGATTCGGAAAGAGCCCATCCAGGAATTTTACTGTATCCTGTCCCTCTTCTCCCTCCGGGACTCCAACGATACGGACGTTACTCCGCCAGATACAGTTTTCCATGTCCACCAACTTCTTCCAGACATGCTCCAAATCCACCTTGGTTGCTAGTGGATTAGCAGATAATTCCCTCTCCGATGACTCCAGGTAATCGATCCGTTTCTCGACATCCCCCACTTTTGTAACCACATCAGTGAACTTCGCCTCCATGGCAGTGATCGATCGACGTATCACAGCAAGATCCTCCAAGTCAGCAACAACCTTCTTCAGCACTGCCAACATGTTCAGCATCTCTCGCCTCATTTCCCGCACCTCTCCAACCAAGTCAACTCCCAGGCCCGC
The DNA here is from genome assembly GCF_019703515.2 of Myxocyprinus asiaticus. Classification (NCBI taxonomy): domain Eukaryota; kingdom Metazoa; phylum Chordata; class Actinopteri; order Cypriniformes; family Catostomidae; genus Myxocyprinus; species Myxocyprinus asiaticus. Next base: position 26,313,289 of record NC_059379.1, read on the forward strand.
GGCCTGCTCGAGGGCATCTGCTTGAGCACATAAGTGTATTTTAATGTCTTCAGAGCCCAAATATTTTGAATTCTTTAACATATTGTCCTCCTAGAACAGTTATGGAACAGAGTGTATCGAATCTCACTGGTTTATGTCATAAAAAGTATTAAAACTAGCAAAGTGCGCAGAGCTCGCCGTTCACACATCCAATCCTCGCCTGCTGTCATGTGACCGGTTGATGTGAATATTAACTGAAGCTCCTGACCCATGTCTGAATGATTTTATACATTATACTGCTGCAATACGATTGGCTGATTAGATAATCGCATGAATATGTAGATGTACAGGTGTACCTAATAAGTGGCCAGTGAGTGTATATACAAATACACTGGTGGCCAAATGTACAGATTTTGCTCTTATGGAAAGAAATTGGTACTTTTATTCACCAAAGTGGTATTCAACTGATCACAATGTATAGTCAGCACATTAACAACATGTAAAATTATATTACAATTTTTTTTTTTTAAAAACTACTTCAAAGAGCTCATCAAAAAAATCCTCCACGTGCAGCAATGACAGCTTTGCAGATCCTTTGCATTCTAGCTGTCGTGACATTTCACCCCACGCTTCCTGTAGCGCTTGCCATAGATGTGGCTGTCTTGTCTGGCACTTCTCACCCACCTTACAGTCTAGCTGATCCCACAAATGCTCAATGGGGTTAAGATCCATAACACTCTTTTTCAGTTATCTGTTGTCCAATGTCTGTGTTTCTTTGCCCACTCTAACCTTTTCTTTTTGTTTTTCTGTTTCAAAAGTGGCTTTTTCTTTGCAATTCTTCCCATAAGGCCTGCATCTCTGAGTCTTCTCTTTACTGTTGTACATGAAGCTGGTGTTGAGCGGGTAGAATTCAATGAAGCTGTCATCTGATGACATGTGAGGTGTCTATTTCTCAAACTAGAGACTCTGATGTACTTATCCTCTTGTTTAGTTGTACATCTGGCCTTCCACGTCTCTTTCTGTCCTAGTTAGAGCCAGTTGTCCTTTGTCTTTGAAGACTGTAGTGTACACCTTTGTATGAAATCTTCAGTTTTTTGGCAATTTCAAGCTGATGAGTTTCTAGAGAAAGCTGTTTCTTTTTTGCCATTTTTGACCTAATATTGATCTTAAGACATGCCAGTCTATTGCATACTGTGGCAACTCAAAAACAAACACAAAGACAATGTTAAGCTTCATTTAACGAACCAAATAGCTTTCAACTGTGTTTGATATAATGGCAAGTGATTTTCTAGTAACAAATTAGCAATTTAGCATGATTACTCAAGGATAAGGTGTTGGACTGATGGCTGCTGGAAATGGGGCGTCTTTTTTCAAATAGTGATGGTGCTGTTTTTTTTTACAACAGTAATGTCCTAATCAGTTGAATGCCACTTTGGTGAATTAAACTACCAATTTCCTTCCGAAACAGCAAAATCTGTACATTATTCCAAACTTTTGGCTGCCAGTGTGTGTGTGTGTGTGTGTGTGTGTGTGTGTGTGTGTGTGTGTGTGTAAGTATATATATATATATATATATATATATATATATATATATTAAGGCTGTTGATTTAACAGGTTAATTTACTGTGATTAATGATATAAACAATAACGTGTTAAAAAAAATTCACGCAATTACTCATGCCCACTTACGTATATTCAAGCCTTAAGTACATCTGTTTTTACGAGCAGCATCAATAGGTGGCAGCGCGCCTCAACAAACCTCACAAGCAGCGCAGCCACAGAATGAGAACCGCTCACTTAGGAGAAGGAAGCGAAACAGGTGGGCAAAACACAACAGAATGAAGACGCTCTTGAGACTCGAGTTTCAGAGTTTCCACTACATTTAACTTGATCCTGAAAATATGGCGTTTATGACGCTGAATATCAGTGAGCCGCTCCAAACTCATCTGTCATGCACATGTAAATAGCGCAGACGGAACGTAAGAAAGCGTAGGCTACCGTGAGAACTGGACACACTGACGAACTCAATGCAAAAACGATTGCTGTCAACTGTAGGCTTGCTCAATGATATGATAATGAAACAAACAATATATTGAGTTCTTAAGCCACTTTTGTAATCTAATTAATGATTTATTCATCTGCCACAATAATCCAATTTATTTCAAACTGAATTTCAATCCGTATTAAATATTTATTGTAGGCCCTACATATTCAATTTATATATAGTTTAATTATCATGCATTATTTATATTAATTATATTTATATGGGGGCCTTTTTCAGCAAATAGTGATGTATGCAATTAATTGCAATTAATTTGATTAATTCATCAGCATGTCATGTAATTAATTTGATTTTAAAAAATGTCATCGATTGACAGCCCTTGTATACTGTACTGTATACATATGTAACTATATACTGTATGACCAGTAGTGTACCTATACTGTTCATTTGAATAGCTTTGGAGAAGATTTATATATTAGCCTCCACTCAAATATAGTACAAAGTTTTTATGATTATTATCTGAAATATGTACGCATTTATATGTTTGGATTTTTATGCAGATTGTTCTTAGAGATCTGAACACTCTGTCTGAGTGGTCTTTTACAACAGTGTCTTGTCTGTCACTTGACAGTTAACTGTTGTAGTTCTCTCAGCTTAGCAAACACTTGTGTTATATTTTCCATTTGAAAAACCTGGGGTCACCAATATGTCTGCCTCTGCTAGCCAAAGCCAGATGGGGCTTTCCTATAAACAAGCGTACAGAGAGTATTTATACAGTCCATGGTACCTGACGCCATAATACTCATGACATTCTGTTTAGTAGCCAATGTTGTCATAAGTCACTTTGTAGAATTAGTAAATATTTTCAATATACCCATGCCATTGTTTATTACAGAATGGCAAAAGCTCTAAATCTTGCCAAATCCACTGTTAAAAAGTAATTTAACAGCTTGTTTGGTGATGTGCGCTACTCATTGTGCTTACACCTTTTAGCTAATCCTGTGTCTGTTTACTTTAGGATAGAGGGCACAACTCAGCCTGTAAATATGATCTGTTACTAACAGATTACATGACCCACTGTGGCCATGATTTCAAATTACACCTCGGTAATTCATAATGCCTCTAAGTCCATTTGCACCTCTTTTGTTAAAAGCATAATTACTGAGAAGCGCGGGTTAACATCCCATTTAAACATTGCCCGTCATCAGATCTGTTGGCCGACACGTCATATTGACTCAACTTTGATTTTTGGTGGTACGTTTTTGGTGGCAAATGTAATTCTTATTTTATTATTATTATTATTATTATTATTATTATTTTATTTTTGTAGAAAGCTGCAGACAGTTTGAAAAGTAATTTGGAAAGTCAGAAGAGTATTACAATGGTAAATACCTCAAAGGTGATATAATTTTTTCAGTGTTGAAATACTCTCTCCAACCTCAGTTTAATATGTAGCCACAACTGTAATTAAGCCATTCGTAAGTTGATTCCCAAAAAAAGTGTAAATGCTGCGGCTCTGTGGTCGCTTTTAAAAACATTGCTCCGTTTGTTTCAACATCCCGACCAGCCCGAAACAGCAACATTGGGCTCAATCAATGGAATGAGTTTGGGTAGGGTCTCGACCAAAGTAAAAATGGGGAAGTGTCTGGGAAACCTGTTTGAAAACAGTCATTATTTTTGAAATACCATTTGGTGATACTAGTGGTGCAGAAATTACAAACTTCACCTTTAAGAAACATTTAAATTGGATCAGCAACCTTATCTAACAAATGAGTCAACAGATATATTTGTAGTATTCTATTTTAAAATTATGAGAGATATACTGTATGTTTTTACATGTATTCAAGATTATAAGGGCTTATGTGGTAGTGTTTTTCTTTTTCGCAGAGTATAAAATATCCTCCAACTAATATCTAAAATCAGCAAGACACTGGCAGGCAACACAGGTCCTCTTATAATGAGTAGAGAAAAATAATTGCTGTGCTAATTCTTTCACAAACTCATCCCTGGAAGTCCTGGAATAACCCCAACATAAATAAAGTAATGAAAACCTCCCATAAAATTTGCCATCGCTCAACTCAGCTGGTGGTCAGTTTGAAAAAGGGGGTGAAGTGAAAGAAAGTGGTAGGTGATTAAATGACAAAAGGAAAGAAAACATGCCACATAAAACTGCCTTTCAATTAATCTTTTTTTTTTTTTTTTTTTTTATGAAATTGGCTTCTGCAGATATCACTCATTTTGGTGCAAACTGTAGAGGTGTCTTCAAGAGGTGCTGCAGGGCTTGACATAACTTTTTGGATCACTGGCCACTGTGGCTAGTGGTGTTCCAAAGTCATTAGCCATGAATCATTTTCACTAGCCAAAATTCCCTGCCCCACAAAAAGTGTTAAAGGTAACTGGTGGGGTTTAAAATAATAAGGCCATATCCACAGGTAAGACCACTGATGGCTCCTCATTACCGTGGTTAGGTTAATATAGATAGTCTAACGTGATACATTTTAGTAAGAGTGATGATGTGTTGATTGAAAATTCTTGTCATTTATGTCGGCAATGGTACATCCCACAGTACTGTTTATCCCTTTCACTCGTCAGCAGGCGCGGCACTAGGGGTGGGCTTACCATGCTTAAGCCTCTGATTGAATGTTTTTATAACCTTTAGACAGACATTCGTAGGTGTGCACTTGTCTTAGTGAGAAAATGTATTAGAATACTGAAATAATTAGTTTGATTACAAATTATAGTAGCATTGAGCAGTATCTTTAAGGAGGATTATGGATGATTGTCTATATTGGTGGAATTAAGCAGTTGGTAGATCTGAAAAGTTTTTAATCCAACTCATTTTATACTCGGGCATAATTTTTATGTTTTGTATTCTTTAATAAACAATAATGAAAGATTTACTTGATGTAAAAACGGACTCTTTGCCGATGTAACTTTTAAAAATATATCCTGTGTATTATGATGCATACATGGGTGTCTCTAGGCTAAGCCCTGGATGTCCACTGACCCTAAGGCAGCCCCTGCTTGTCAGAGGCTGTCTAGCCATTTGAGATGTCTGATTTCCTTCAAAGAGCTGTAATGTAGAAAAATTTGTGTAAAATTTCTAATGGGTTACATAATCTGATCTGTACAGCAATATTGAGGGAAGCCTGGAGAAATCCAGCACGTGATTAGCTCTGCGCCATCCTATTTCTGTGAAGCTGGTTGGTGCGCGCTCTTCAGAGACAGGATAGAACGAAGTGGTTGGCTTGCGCCACACTCAAATAAAAACCAGGCTTCAGTCACGCAGCGCAAAAGATTTGCCTTTGTATTTCAGACTAGAAGAATATTATTGCTTATAAAGCACTGAATGCAAGTTGCATATAAATGTATTTGCTTCGGTGGCCTGACATTCACAGAATTTCTTATGCAGGTAAACACCCTGAAAACCTCACCCGCCAAAGTGGCAAGTAAGAGTGAAGTAAGAGTTAGAGTTGCACGCCATTGCTGATTTTTACCCGCATTTGTCAGGAGGGCGGGTGTTAATGTCAAGCCCTGCTTAGCTTTAAATGGGTCATGACATGAGGAATTAAATTATCTTGATCTTTTGACATATGAGAGTTAATTGTGCTATGAAAACATATTGTAAGTTTCAGAACTCAAAACATCCTCCCCAAAGCAAAAAAAAAAAAAAGGCATTTATTGAAACCAAGCTGCAAAAATGTCTCGTTCTCCACATCTGCAACTGTGTGACGTCACACAGGGTTCATTAATGCATGAATGCCTACACAGCAAGACATCAACTGCTACTTTTACATCATTGCATAATAGTGCTCAGTCGGAAAACTGTGAGGAGGAGAGAGCAGGACAGAAAGGGCTATTATTCCTGAACACTTATTCCTGGACACTAACTTCTTGTGCCCATCCGGACTAAGTTGTGGTGGGACATGTCGAATGGCTTGATAAAAATAGCTAATAGGTTTTAGTTTACAGCTACACACACACAGTAAATACCCCTTTCCAAAAATGAGAAACGATCTCAATACTGGCCAGCTTTTCAATTTATTCAAAGGGATAGTTCACCCAAAAATGAAAATTCTCTCATTTACTCATGCCATCCCAGATGTGTATGACTTTCTTCAGCAGAACACATTTGAAGAAAAATAGAAATATATCTCAGCTCAGTAGGTCCTTGAAATAAAATTAATTTAACTATAAATGATCGCTTCTAGTAAGCAGCAGTATGCGCATGACGTAAATGCATGGCATGTTCACGCGAGAACAGATGCATGTGTGACGCCCAGAAGAGCAGCACTGTTTACAACTGAGGAGGAGGAATGCTATACAGAAGCTCCATTGGTTTTGGTTAGATCTGTATTTGTATCTGTATGTGTTTCACAGTGGTGCGTTTGTGTGCTTATCCAGGATGTCTCAACAGAGAGAAAAATGTGAGATTACATCCGTAACATGCCAACATGAAAACTCAGCACTCTTGTGAACGTGTTAACCACTGGAGTCGTATGGATGATGTTCATGCTGTCTTTCTGTTTTTTTGGGGGGGGGGGTGGGGTTTGAGCTTCAAAGTTCTGATCACCATCCACTTGCATTTTAAGGACCTACTAAGTTGAGATTTTTCTATTTTTCTTCAGATGTGTTCTGCTGAAGAAAGTCATACACACCTGTGATGGCATGAGTGTGAGTAAATAATGAGAGAATTCAAATTTTTGGGTGAACTATCCCTTTAAGAACCGAACAATGATCTACTGACAACATTACTGCATAACCAGCGAACAAACGCACACACCGCTTTTGTTTAACGTTGATGTTTAAAGTGCTTGCGTGTTTCATTCTCTCTCTCTCTCTCTCTCTCTCTCTCTCTCTCTCTCGCTCGCTCGCTCAACAGTTCTCAGTAAGTGTTAGCTGTCTTGTCTAATTATAAAAATAAATATCTATAAAACATCTATAATATACCATCTGCAAATATTCTGATATCTCCTTTAAACAGATTGAATTTCACAAACCTCTTTTTTTTTCAAAAACAATTGCGCAAATCTAGCGTTTTCTTACTCTGGAGCACTCATATCTTCCTCTGAAGCATGTATACTAAAAGCCTGGATCAAAACTTTGTTCCTCTGACTCACAAATCCTGCGTGATGGTCAGTCCGTGACACTCCATGTCACAGTGCTGTCACTCCAGGTTTTTGTAAGACAGGTTCGTGACATCATTGTTCTGTGTCTGTCTTGTGTTTGTCTTCTGTCTTTGTGTGAGTGCACGGCTTCGGTTGTGGTTTCCCTGCAGTGCATCTCATGTCCGGAGCATGGTGTCTGGATCCTGACTTCTCTGCCTGGTTCGGTTTCAGGATCCAGACACTCATGTTCCATGTCTTATTTTTATTGGCGTGAGTGCATTGCGCTTATGTCACCTTGGTGGGATGCACGTGTCAATAATCTGTGTCTGTCTCTCACGACCGCGCGTTGCGCTCGCTTTGCCCTGCGCACCCGGGTTGCGAGCTGTCTTCACGTTGTGCTGAGATTCGGTCTGAGGTGTCGGGTTTGTGTGTGGCCGAACTCTTGCACAGGTGTCGTGTCTTGTGTCGTCACCTGGTGTTTGCCTGGCGATGTACGCTCAGGCTTTGTCTTGTGTGAGAATGCATGGCATTGCTTTATTGGCATTGCCGTGCATTCTCTCATCTTATCTGTCGGTTGGCATGAGCGCATATTGCCTTATTGTCTTGGCGATGTGCACGCATGCCATTTGGGTGTCTGTGTTTTGTGAGAGCACGTGGTTTTGTTTTGTTTCTGTTTGACTCATGTCTCTCAGTCTGCGTCATGCCCCGCCTCCTTGTTTGCCCTTTATTAGTTCATTTGTTACACCTGCCCTCCTTGTTAACCTGTTTGATTTCTCTCCCTATTTTAGTCTCCTTGTGTGTGCTGTCCAGAGCAAGTTTGTCTTATTTCATGTTCATGTCAGTCTGGTTTTCCCCGTTCGGTCCTGTCGGTTCCGGACAGTCCTGTTCCCAGTGCGTCTAACCCAGCCCAGCTTCAGTGGTTTTCTCCTACAGGGTAGTTTATGTTTGTTTTGTTTCTTTTGTGTTAATAAAACTCTTGTTTTTTACTCTGTATTTGGGTCCTTCCTCTACTGCAATTGTGACAGAATGAACTGGCCACGATGGACCCAGCAGATAATTTCTTTTGACAGGTTCTCCTGCTCACCTGCATGCTGAGCACGTGAAGAGGCTGTGCAGGGTTGGGCAGGAGGACAAGTCCGTGTGGGGGTATGCCCTAGAGTTTTTGTCAATGTCCTCGGGTCTGGGATACAATCAGACCTGCCTAATTAATATCTTTTGGGCAGGTCTGAATGAGCCCATTAAATCTTGTGTCCCAGATTAGGGTGAGGGTGGAGATATTCTTGAGGCAGTCAGGCTCACCATGAAATGGGAGGAGTTTATCACAGCCTGTGCCTCGGAGGACTTCCAGTCCTCATCCCAACCCGAGGACAAGGGCACCCCCCACACGGAAGTGAATGCCTCAGCCACTGCCTCCGCAAATCAAAGGAGGAAGTGGAGAAGAAGGAAGCCCAGTCCATCGGCCGAGCCCATTGCTGCTGGCCGCCATGAGGCGGAGGAGCCTGCAGCAGACCGCCATGAGGCGGAGGAGCCCGCAATGGACCACCAGGAGGCAGCGGCCATTCCCGCAATACTGCTTCTGACCATCCGAAAGAGGACGAGGCAAAGAAGGGCCCCGGCTCCCCAGTCGTTGTCAGCGTTCATGGCCATGGAGGCCGTTCCCCTGCCGCTGCCAGCGTTCACGGCCATGGAGGCTGTTCCCCTGCCGCTGCCAGCGTCCACGGCCATGGAGGCATGGAGAATGCATGGCATTGTTTTATTGCCGTTGCCATGCATTCTTTCATCTTATCTGTCGGTTGGCATGAGCGCATATTGCCTTATTGTCTTGGTGATGTGCGCTCGTGCCATTCGGGTGTCTGTTTTGTGAGAGCACGTGGTTTTGTTTTGTTCTGTCTCTCAGTCTGCGTCATACTCCGGCTCCTTGTTTGCCCATTATTAGTTAATTTGTTACACCTGCCCTCCTTGTTAACCTGTTTGGTCCTGTCGGTTCTGTTCCCAGTGCATCTGCCCAAGCCCAGTTTCAGTGGGCTTCCAGCGCTGGACTTTGTGTTTTCCCCTACGGGGTAGTTTATATTTGTTTTGTTTCTTTTGTGTTAATAAAACTTTTGTTTTTCACTCTGTGTTTGGGTCCCGCCTCTACTGAAATTGTGACACTCCAAGCAGGCGATCAGGGCTAATGTACATTTATATTTGTATTAAGTCACAAAAGGTGAAAGTAAACCAATTTAAAACAATTCTCAACTTGTAAAACATTGGCAAGTACTGTTAAAATAGTAAATCATTTCAAAAGTAATCAAAACTTGTATTGTGAAGATAATGTTTTCTAGATACGTTTAGCTGTAACATATTTCATTGGACATAAATTGCTCTTTGTATATCTATAAAATTATTTTTATAGAGGAACTGGAAAATTCATGGAAAATTCATGAAAGAATCTTGGGGAAAAAATCTAAAGGTTTGAGAACGCTAATGTACTGTACCTACTACATTGTGTGTACATGACGAATACCTCCATTATTCCAAAGGTTTTACCATTGCTTTGGCTTTTTGGCTTCTCAAATATGCAATAAATTAATAATCTGGCTTTGATAACATAAGTATTTTTACAAGCTGTGACATTTTTAGGGAATTATTAATGTCCATGACATCTAAGTGGTTTTCAAAACACAGCTTATTAAAGAAAATAGAGATGTATGTTTGGAGTGCCCTATGCAGTTTGTTTCTGTAGATGGTGTATAGAGAAGACTTGGCTTGTGTAAAGAAAAGTTAAGGCCTTGTTTTTCACGGGGACGCATTGTGGGGCCCTAAAAGCTACTGAATTCTGAACGTGTGTTTAAAGCTCAGTAAATTAATGCTCGCCTGTCGCGGTGGAAGGGACATGCATTCAGAGAACTTTAAGCAAGCTTACACTTTGTAAACAAACAGATGTGCTCTGGTCACTGCTGAATCTCTTCTTACTAAAACAGATTTCAAGAAAAATCAACAATGAATGGTCCTGTCTGTTTCAGGAACAAATTCTATGGCTTCGATTCAAGGTTACAGCAACATCTTATAACACAAACAGCATTAGGCCAGTAAATGACACAACAAATGTTAAAATGTTTGTCAGCTACAACGGTCATATAAAGTTACAGTCAGTTTATGAGTCTATAATTTTGATGTGAGTTTGAAATTATCTGTGGCTGCCCTCTCATGTTGAAGTTGACTTGTGTTGTGATGTGTGTGTTTTGGCCTGTGGACAGACTGCGGGTGATCAGGATGCAAGGGGAGTGTGGACAGGGCAATGAATGCCATAAGTCTAGAGCAGAACTGTGCCGGTCCAGACCATGACTGTACCAACATGAGGAAGCCTGACCTCCATACCTCCTCACACATACAGCGTAACAATGGTGAGTGCGACATCACACTGTGGGAGGGGATTCACTAAAAATTTCAGCCACTGATAGCCTTGTTTATTTGCACATGTTGTCTGCGTTGATTTAGCACCCGATTCACGAAAGAATGAATGCAAATCAAGTAACGGTGCAAAAAAAGGCCCAAATAACCAGTGCTCAATTTGCACATTGCAATTCCCCATCATGTTGGCCGGCTCTGAGGGCTTGGTGGTGGAGGATGTAGCAGATTACCGCAGTCTGCCATACTTTACTGGTACTATATGGCATAGCTACACTGCTGTGATCCAGAAACCTGAATTGACTCTTTAAAATGCAGAAAGATTGCTCAACTACACCACATGTCTGCATATATGCCTGTTCTCCATAATTTGATCATCATTGATGAATTACTGCTGCCCATTTCACACCATATTTAAATATTGAGATGAATGAAAAGGAGACTGTGAGGGGTAGATTAAGGGCTCTGGGTTTTACCCAATTTTCGTGAGAGCACTAATTCTAAGCGCAATTTTCGTGCCAGCACAAAGCACAAGTGGGCATGGGTGGAAGTTTTTGCGTTATCTGTTACTGTTTGTGCGCAAACTGTGGGTGAATTAAATGCTAATAAAGTGGCGCAAAGCGCAAATTCCTATGTTCCTGATAAATAGGTCATTGCGCTAAGCCGTCTGAGAACCACGTCTATTCTCAGTGCAAAGTCTAAACTCCTAAATAAGTTCTTGCATTTGCAGTTTGAAGATTCCACCAGCAGATGGTATCATAGAGCCAACGACCACTTTTTATTCTAGCCATGATTTGTATTTCAGTAAATCAATATAATTAATTATGAAAACAATATGTTTAATTTCTATAGCACCTTTCAAAGCTCAAGGATGCTGTACAGAATTAAACATAAAACATTGAACAAAGAAACATACAACAAATATACATTACAAAATAATGAACAATGGGAGTGGAACAAAGCGAATTTCAAGCAGGTTAGACACGGGCAAGCAGAAGGAGAGCTAAAAGTCCCAAAGAGACCTATAGAGATCACATACAACACATATATCACAGTCGAGCGGTGCAGCTGACTTACAGTCACAGAGCAGGGGATGCATTGCATACAGCCCATTTACACAACCAAATTCTTATAAATGGGCTGTCTTCATTTATATTGATGCTCCTTGACAGGAAATGGAATATATGATAGGACGCAGAGAGATCACCCAGCCTGTTATCGCTTTGTGCGCATGATTTTGCCACGACGAGTATGCTTTGTTGGACTTGTACCCTGGTCTTTCGCATTGCAAGTACAATGCACTATCAAATGAGCTATACCGCGCAACCTAAACATGCTGGAATAAGCTTGTAAATGTAGTTATTTATGTAATGCAAATGTTAAAATGTATGTGGCTATCAAATCATGCGCTATAGCAAAAGTGTTCTGATGTCATAAAATAGCATTGTGTGAGGAACAGAGAAAAAAATAAGCATTTATGAACTGATATTCTGACATTTTACTCATGTGTGGAAATGAATAAAAGTAATGTAGAAGGAATGACAACAACTTCATTTAAATACTCATGGTGCATCACTGTTTCCTGTCCGGACAGAATTACACATTTTCCATTGATTAAGAATAGGCCTACTATGTTGCAGGCAGTGAGATAATTTTTGTTCAACTTTAATGTGATTTCATCATTTGAAGATCTACGTGTTGTGCTATTTAGGCTCATAGCTCACTGTGCACTTTATTGCCTGCTAATCTTAGATTGTGTTTGAAGCATCCAATTAACGTTCTTTATTCCAGACTCCTGACAAATAAAAGAATAACCGCTCGTGAACTCTTGTGGTAAACCAAATATTACAAAAGGTTACCGTGCACATATTTAGGGTATTAAGTCATCTTTCACTTTATCATTAAACATTAAATGCATGCTTGACATTTAAAGTTCTCCATACTGTTGCACGAATTCTATCGCTTATATGAATTTATACCATCAGCTTTGAACATAGCCAGGGTAAACTGTTCCTTATCTTTGTGTTTGGAAGCATTTTGTGAATCAGACGCTGTTCTCTGTAGTCCTTCAAATAAATGCGCTGCACCTGTGAGATGCAGATTCCCTGAGTACGCACTGGAGTGCCTGTGCTCACGCTGCTGTAGTTCAGCACACATTCGGCCGAACAATGGTGTTTCACATGGATTTATAATAGATATCTCAAAATAAATAAATAAATGAAAAAAAAACAAAAAAAAAAAACACTGCACTGTTTGTTCTCTAACAGCTTGCTTGGGATTTTGGTCCAAAGTACATGGGGTCATTGATAACTTCATACTTTCAAACCTAAGCCACCAGTTTATGAACACTTTATGACAAATGAATTCATAATTTTCTTTCATTATCTCAGAATTTGAATAGTCCTCTTTAAGAAAAGCATTTATTTTTGCCAATATACATACCAGGTAAATAGGTAAGTATGCAATGCAAGGCTCTGCCAAGTAACTCCCCTGGCCAGATAAAACAAGATTGTTTGAACATTTTATTAGAACCAGCTGATGACTAACCCATGATGAAATATCAGTGTGCACTGCTTTTCCACTTCATAGTCTAATCAAACCAGCTTAAATGCCACTTGAATCACAAGGTTTAGAGATTAAAGTATTTGCGGAATGCCGCAATAGAAACTGTATTTTTAGAATGATGGATCCCTGGTCTCTCCACTCGTTGTGAGAGAAAGACACAGTTTCCCACTTCACTTTAAGAGCAAACCCAGTTTTCCATGATGTAATGTGTGGTGTTTTGGTGAATGCAGTTGAGGTGAACATAAGCTTGAATGTCCTCGATTTGAGCCATTCAGACTTCTTTTCTCTCTTCTTTAAAAAAAGACTAATACCTCAAGAACCTGACAATGAAGTCCTGTTTTGTTGCCAAAGCTGTAGAGTTCAAATCTAAATGGAAGACTAGACTGATGCAGTCATTGTCTCACCAGTTATTTATGTAAATTGTCTGGTAACTGGAGTACCTTCTTTTTCTCTCTTTGCTGCGTTTAATGCTTGGCCCACAACACAAGCTTAATTTAGAGATAGAAACATGGGTGGAAAAGAATACGGCGTGTCTATTTGCACCCCAGTGTAAATAGCAACTGCCACACAGTGCAGCTATTTGCACCCCAATAGTCTGGTGGAACCACAAAAATATACTACAAACTAACCAATAGATGTTGCTGCAGTGGCGTGGGGTGTAAGGACGGTATGTGACTGTGTACTGTTGTCCAAGCGACAGCGGTTCGATTCAGCCTTTTGTCCCACTCTTTTTCCCATTCGATTTCCTGTTTCCACTCTTAATATTTCCTTTAATACTACTAAAAATAATATTAAAAAATGAATATAAATGTTGATTTTATTGTAGTGATTTGCTCACGGTGAATGTTGAGGAGTGCAGAGAAGGGTATGATCCAGAGGCAGGGTCTGTCGATCGCACTCGTTTGCACGTAAAACCATGGTTACTGTGGTAAAACGTTCTGGTTACTTTCGTAACCTCCGTTTCCTGATGAAGGGAACAAGACGTTGTGTCGATGTAGTGACACTAGGGGTCACACTTGGGAGCCCTAAACACCTCTGCTTTTGAAAAAAGGCCAATGGGAACTGGCGAGTGGAATTTGCATGCCACTCCCCCGGACATACGGGTATAAAAGGAGCTGGCATGCAAACACTCATTCGGGTTTTGTGCTGAGGAGCCGAGACGAGGTCCCGGCCATTTCAGCGGGTAGTTCAGTGTTGTGGCAAGAGGGACACAATGTCTCGTTCCCTCCATCAGGGAACGGAGGTTACAAAAGTAACCAGGACGTTCCCTATCTATCACTCACTCGACGTTGTGTCAATGTAGTGACACTAGGGGTCCCTATACAAAACGCCACAACTAGCTGAACTGCGTTATGTGGACTGGTGGTGCGAGACAGGCAGACCGCTGTGTGCCTCGTAGCCAGCGCACCAGGCCATCACATAACCTCCCCCAATGCTCTTATGAGCATTGAACAGTCCTTTGGGAACAAGTCTACTGCCCAACAAATAGGGACAGGCTAACCCAGCCGTGGCCTCTTTTCCTCTTTCTTCTTCCTAAAAAGAGTGGAATTTTGTTTACCAGCTGGGGGCCATAAGTGTCTACGTCGCGGGGGTGTCAAGGGGCAAACACCGTGGAGACCACACCCCACATTTCGAGTGGAAATATGTCACATGGTCTTACCGAGTCTTGTCGGAAGTATGTCATGTGGAGAAGTCCCATGGTTGGTCTTACCCAACGGGGGAGGAGTTCTACAAACACGGTGACCGGGGCAGAGGAACCTCTGCCCAAGGAAGACGCAGTTTACCGACAGGGAACAATTTAGCGGAAGATATATCACATGGGGTCACCTATGGGGAACCAGTGCATTTGGAGCAGGGCTTAGTTAGCACATGTACCGGGTCGGCAGCGAGTCTCTCTGTAAACTCGTTTGCCACAGGGCTAAGGAGGAAAGTCATCCAGGGATCACAACTTGTGAATACGACTGGGAGTCAAAAGTGCACGTATTCACCGCATGGGAGGGGAAAGGTGCTATGCGCAAGCGGTACACCCAGCTAGCTGTCCCGGAACTTACATGCTCGTACCTGACAATACATGGGATGAAACCAGCTCAACCTGGAGATTGTAGAACCTCGCAAAGGTGTTGGGTGTTGTCCAGCCCGCTGCTTTGCAGACGTCTGCCAAAGAGGCGCCACTGGTCAGGGCCCAGGAGGCCACTACACTCCTAGAAGAGTGGGCTCGTAACCCCACGGGAGCAGCACGTCCTGAGCGTGATATGCCATCACGATGGCGTCAACAACCCAGTGGGCGATCCTCTGTTTGGAGACAGCGCTTCCTTTCCGCTGTCCACCAAAGCAGACAAAGAGCTGCTCAGAGCTTCTAAAGCTCTGCATGCGATCTGAATAGATGTGTAAAATACGCACCGGACACAGCAACGCCAAAGCTGGGTCTGCCTCCTCCTGGGGCAGCGCTCGCAGGTTCACCACCTGATCCCTAAAAGGGGTAGTGGGAACCTTGGGCACATAGCCCGGTCGGGATCTCGGGATCACGTGAGAGTAACCCGGACCGAACTCCAGGCACAATTCGCAGACAGAGAACACCTGCAGTTCCGCTACCCTCTTGATGGAAGTGAGCGCAGTCAGGAGGGCAGTCTTCAAAGAGAGTGCCTTAAGCTCAACTGACTCCAGCGGGTCAAAGGGAGCTCCCCATACACCCCAAAGGACTACAGAGAGGTCCCACGAGGGGATGAGGCACAGTCTGGAGGGATTCAACCTCCTAAAGCCTCTCAGGAACCTGATGATCAAGTCGTGCTTCCCCAAATACTTACCATCTACTGCATCATGATTAGCCGCCATTTCGGCACCATACAACTTCAAGGTGGAGGGGGATAGCCGCCCCTACAGCCTCTCCTGCAGGAAGGAAAGCACCGATCTGACTGTGCATCTCTGGGGGTATTCGCGTCGGGAATAACACCACTTAGCGAACAGACGTCACTTCAAGGCATACAGACGCCTCGTAGAAGGAGCCCTAGCCTGAGCAATTGTGTCTACCACCGCAGGTGGTAGGCCACTTAGGTCTTCCGCATCCTGTCCAAGGGCCAGACGTGGAGATTCCAGAGGTCTGGTTGCGGGTGCCAGATGGTGCCCCGTCCATGAGAAAGAAGGTCCTTCCTCGGGGAATGTCGCGAGGAGTGTGAGGTCTGGAAACCACATCTGGGTGGGCCAGTAGGGTGCTACTAGGATGACCTGCTCCTCGTCCTCCCTGACCTTGCACAGGGTCTGTGCAAGTAGGATCACTGGGGGAAAAGCATATTTGCATAGTCCCGGGGGCCAGCTGTGTGCCAGCACGTCTATACCGAGGGGCGCCTCGGTCAGAATGTACCAAAGCGGGCAGTGGGAGGATTCCCAGGAAGCAAACAGGTCTACCTGTGCTCGACCGAATCGACTCCAAATCAGCTGGACCACGTGGGGTGGAGTCTCCACTCTCCCCTGAGTGCAACCTGTCATGACAGTGCGTCCACTGTGGTGTTGAGGTCGCCCTTGATGTGAGTGGCTCGTAGCGACTTGAGGAGATGGCGGGCGAGTTGTGACATGCAACGGGAGCTTACACCGCCTTGACAGTTTATGTACGCTACTGTCACCATGTTGTCCGTCCAGACCAACTCGTGCTTGCCCTGGATCAACAGCCGGAACCTCCGCAGGGCGAGCAGTACTGCCAACAACTCAAGGCAGTTGATGTGCCAATGCAGCTGTGGGCCCGTCCAGGAGCCAGCGGCTGTGTGTCCGTTGCATATGGCGCCCCAGCCCGTCTTGGAGGCATCCATCATAACCACGACGCGCCTAGAGACCTGCTCTAGGGGGACCCCTGCCCATAGAAATGCAAGGTCGGTCCAAGGGCTGAAGAGGCGGCGACAGATCGGAGTGACGACCATGCAATGTGTCCCGCAGCGCCATGCCCATCTTGGGACTCGAGTCTGAAGCCAGTGCTGAAGCAGTCTCATATGCATCAACCAGAGCGGTGTGGCCACTGCTGAGGATGCCATATGCCCCAGGAGCCTCTGAAAAAGTTTGTGGAACCGCTGTCTTCTGTCTGAACACCTTCAGACAGTTCAGCACCAACTGCACGCGCTCATTTGTGAGGCGCGTTGTCATCGAGACTGAGTCCAACTCCAAGCCGAGAAAAGAGATGCTCTGAACCGGGGAGAGCTTGCTCTTTTCCCAGTTGACCCGAAGCCCCAGTTGGCTGAGGTGCGTGAGCCTTCCTTGGGTTCTTGGCGGCTGGCCGTGAGACGGGTGGCGTCTGCTTCCTGCGGTGGGCTCCACACCAGGGCCGGGCCACGGGGGCGGGCTGCGGCGGAGCTGGTGCTGTTGTTGCAGGAGGATGCACTTGGCGATGAGCAGATGGGGTGTGGGGTCTTGAGTTGTGCCGGGGCAGGATGTATTGAATAGCCTCCGTCTGCTGCTTCACCACCGAGAACTGCTGGGCAAAGTCCTCGACGGTGTCGCTGAACAGGCCAACCTGGGAAATTGGGGTGTCAAGGAACCGTGTCTTGTCAGCCTCTCTCATCGCCTGCCTGAGAGACCGCGCTGTGACCTTCGTCGCCCGGAGAGCGAGGTCGGTCACCGAGCACAGTTCCTGCATCAATCCCGGGTCAGAACTACCCTCGTGCAGCTCTTTTAGCGCCTTGGCTTGGTGTACCTGCAGGAGTGCCATGGCGTACAGGGCGGAGGCGGCTTGTCCAGTGGCACCGTAGGCCCTAGCTGTGCCCGCACCAGGTGGCGGCGTTCTGCGGGCACAAGTGGACCGCGAGCGCCTTATCCACCTGGGGAATCACCGAATACCCCTTGGCCGCCCCACCATCAAGGGTAGTGAGAGCGGGGGAGCTGAAAGATCGGGTAGTAAAAGGTGCCCCCCACGATCTTGTCAGCTCCTCATGCACTTCCGGGAAGAAAGGGACCAGGGTGTGTCACGGCCGTGAGCAGCGCTCTGGGCCCAGGAACCAATCATCGAGCCGCGAGGGTTCAGGGGAGAGTGGAGGGTTCCACTCTAGTCTGATGCTCACGGCTGCCCGGGAAAGCATGTCCGTCATCTCCGCGTCGGCCTGAGACTGGGCGACCATACCCGAAGGAGGAAGCCCAGCTGAAGCCTCCGTGTCAGGCTGGACGAACCCACTCTCCGATGGTGCGCTCTAACTCATAGTCTTCCCGGGCCACGAATAAGAGGTCGAACTCGCCCTGAGACGAACCGGCGGTCTCATCCGAGAGCCTGACCCGGGCAAGTGAGCGTGCTGAGGAATGGGAGGTCCGTGGGGGGTTACCCGGCAGAGGTGCTCCCATTGAAGTCCCCAAATCGCCTCCAGTGCTAACCGACACGGCCTCATACCCGTAGGTAGGAGGACCGAGGCGGGGAGCCGCTGGGGTGGCTTGCTTTCTTACGAAGTCAAGCCGTGACCGCAACGTTGCCATGGTCATGTTCTCGCAATGAGGACAAGACCCATCCACGAACGATGTCTCCACGTGGGCAGCGCCCAGACATGTAAGGCAGCGATCGTGGCCATCAGAAGTGGAGAGATAACGACCGCAACCAGGAATAACACACAAACGAAAAGTCATCTTTAAAAAGACATTCCGTGTGTTCCGCTCTTTTAGGATTGAAAATGTACTCTTTTTTTTTTTTAATATACTCTTGTTTTGCTCTGCCGAAGACAAAATCCAGCAGTTTGAGGTGAATTGAATTCAGTGCACTGAATGCAATCGCTTGGCTCCGAAGAGAAAATCTGAATGAGTGGTTGCATGCCAGCTCCTTTTATACCCGTATGTCCGGTGGAGTGGCATGCAAATTCCACTCGCCAATTCCCATTGGCCTTTTTTCAAAAGCAGAGGTGTTTAGGGCTCCCAAGAGTGACCCCTAGTGTCACTACATCGACACAACGTCGAGTGAGTGACAGATAGGGAACCAAGGTTATTTTTTGTAAGTTTAAGGTTAGGTTTAGGTGTAGAGGTTAATGTAGTGTGTATGTGGTACTCTCAATAAACATAATAAACACACTGCAGTGATGCACATACTGCATGATAGTATTTATGGGTGCAAATAGTATCTGACACTATTTGTACCAGGGTGCAATTAGTATCTACCATTATTTGCACTGGGGTGTAAATAGCATATGCCATTATTTACAAAAGGGTGCAAATAGTGTCTGTCAAAAGAATAACAGTATATGCAATTGTAGTGGCATAACATGTTTTGTCAATTACAACAGCTATTTTGGTCTTATTTAGCAAATAGTTGGACTTTATTATAAAGCATGTTTTATGCATGTTTTGTACATTGTCTTGTTAAAATAACCTTAAATATATGTCTGTAACATGATATACAGTAACTGAATACTATCCTGAAGTCACATGCTTCAACACAGATAAGGGGATAGTTATCAAATCTTGTTTGTTATTTTTGACTGCTGTCCCGTCATTAACCATAGCATATCGGCTCAGTGTTCTTGGCTTCGAGTCAGAGACCAAGAAAAAAGCCTAACCATCGTGTGATGCGAGCTGATCACTTTAAACTGAGACACAGAGTTCCTTGCATGTGATTTTAATAGAGAGGTTGAGAATGTTTGTTGTTTGCAAACAATTAGAGCTTGATGATTTGAAGTAATTCTATGGCCCCTCTCTGTCAAGCTTCTCACTCTGAGAAAATCAGTTAATTTTGATTTAACGTAAACATGTGAGTAGCTTTTTTTTTAGGAATTTTACTATTAACAGTTTAGATTAATCTTAATAGTGTACAGAATGTGAATTTAGGATGCTACGCAGTATGCAGTTGGTGTACATATGTTAAAAGAATCCACATGATGGCATCATTCACACAGCAGTGGCCACAGATACTTTCTTTGTTAAAGCTGAAGTTTGGAATTTCACTAGAATCATCAAACGGAATTGCAAACATTATTGTTTGCGACAGGTTTCCAGAACATTCTCCCATTGGTCATTCACACAGATAATAGTTAATGTGTCAGCAAGGGACTGTGCTGCTCCAGCTGACACTGTGAGGAGTTTCCAGTTTTTTTGCAATATTCTGTTGTTGGGCCTCATGTATTCAGATAGAAGACAAAGGCAGGCCTAACACAGTCATAAAACCTAACTCAGGCCCCCACATAACAAGTCATAAATCCTACTGATAAAACCACGCCAAAATCAAACAAATAGAGTCCAAAACAGACTACAAATCCCATGAAGCCTTGCTCACTAAAGGATCGAACTCTCAACTCCTATTGGATGAGGCACACGACAGAACGCACCTCAACCATGACATCATCAGGAGTAGAAATACCTCTGAAATGCTTCCGGGATTTGCTTCCAGCAACTTTGCTTGCCGTGTGTAGACGCAGCTCATCGCTGCTCTCAGGTGCAGCCTCGTGGCACAAGGAAGTAACGTCCAACTTGAAACTGTGGCCATAAAATCTCCATCTCGCTGGACGAGTTGAGATTACTCTGTGTTCCACTGAACACTCTAACGGATCCGAAGGTGACCGCCGAGCAATCCGTATCTTCATCCGTTTGCCTGCAGAAGTGAAGAGAGAAAAGATTTCTCTTCAATCAAGTCAACATTGCTGATTTCTACGCCAGCCCGCCGAGAATCAGCAGCTGTACCGCCCGCTGACAGAGCAAGGAAACGGCCTCCCGTCATCACCCAAGCCTCGAGGAACCGAGTCGGAGTTAAAGGATGGATGAACACACATTCTGCGTCCTCATGCGATTCAAGTAAGAGGTTTACGTCTGGGCAGAGATAGAATATTATAGTGTGTTATTCTTGTGTATCAAGGTTATTGCTTGTACAGTTTACGGACCGCCATGTCCTCATTGCTAATACTTGGTATTAATTATCACGAATTTGATTTGCTGTATTGTAGTCCAACCACATTGGACTGTTGTGCATTTCCGCCATCGCGGGTGAGACCGGCAAACTGAGTTTATCCATTAAAGAATCAAAGACCGCGGGACGGTTTACGAGCCGTCCACCGCGTCTCTGAGTGATAAACTAACAGCTGCTTTCTCTCCTACGATCGCGAAACCAGCTTTGGGGCCATCACTTAATTCTCTCTCTCTCTCGTACTAACACACACACACACGTGACCCCTCACAAACATTCTCGCGCACATTTTTGGCTAGTAGATAGCTTCGTGATAAAGCTCAGCTTTGTCCCTAAGCTACCATTGACTGGTTTCTCTCCGCCCACATTCGTGGCCATATTCTCTGGCCGGAAGTCTCACGTGACATACGCTCCCCGAGAGCCACTTCCGCCATTTTGTGCGCATCCCTCCTTACACACACACACACACACACACACACTCTCACACACACACCCTCATGTGTTATAGGATTATTTTGATTTCCATATCTAATCATATCACTGTTTAGTTTGTAGTTGTCAGAAGTTTATTGACTGCATTGTATTAATTTTAATTGATATTACTGCATAAATAAACTTTGTTATATTACAAAGAGAAGTGTTTTGGTTTGTTTTGCATACACCTGTGTCATGTCAGTGCTTGGATTCAAGCCGTCATTCATTGTTTTTTTTCCAAAAATCGATATTCTTCGGATGTCGATTTTCCTAAGAAAACAATCTAATATTGAGACTGTTATACTATCTGGTTATTAGTCCCTGATTCCAGGGTGGTGCCCCGTCAATGTTAATCCTTATTAATATTCTATTGATTTTTGATAATTATCTTTGATGATTGTTGAATTTGAATGATCAATAAGCTAGTGTTAATTTTAATTAATGTTTCATCGATGTTAATGATGTTAATGTGTTGTCATCATGCTCATTTGTCAGTCATCTCAGAAATTAGCTGACTGACGTCATGATCAAAGCAAGGCTGAAACTGCTTGTGACAGGAATGATTAAAACTGTTACAAGCAACATCAGCACCAGATTCCAAACAGTCTAAAATTAACATTCTTTCTCCTACAGACTATTTAAGTTATTGCATGTTTGTTATGTGGAACAACTGTGAAGTCTAGTTGAGAATGTTTGTAGTTTGCAAACAGTTAGAGCAAAGGAAGGGAATAAGGAACTTAGGTCAATTTCTCTGAAATACACTACCAGTTTGGAAACACTTGAGTGGATTTTCTGTTTCTGATGAACAACTTGTTGATGTAAAAGCTATTGCTCAACGTCTGTACAAAAATACAACATATTAATGGTCAGCTGATATATTGCTGTGGACGATAAATTGGCGGATATTTGGTATTTTAAAATGACTGTATTGGCAGATAAATTTCCGCATTTGTACGATTAGTTTCAGAAGCAGCAACAGAGCTGAGAATTGCTTGCATGTGTTAAAGCTATTTGAGATGCATCAATGACATTTTGTTCATTTTGTTGTTATGTGAGATCGTGTTATCACAATAATGCAACATTAGGCTTGTTTGAGATGCCAAATTTGGATACAGTTCAAATTTAGATGCTTTTAATGAAAATTAATATGATAAACAAGTCATCAAATGTACCTGTTATTTAATTCCCCTGAAGTTTCTCATCTCAAAGGAGCCTAAAGTTTCATTCAAGCAGTAGCCTGCCATAGCTTATCAGATGTGCATGAGCTCAATATACTTTCGTCAACACTTCCCTGTAACTTTTAACTGTCCTGTCTGATGATAGCATGACAACTTTTATCATATACCATCTGCAAATATAAGTGAATATAAAGATTAATTCACTAACCTCACAAAACGTACACAAATCCAGCGATTTCTTCCTTTGATGCGCGTATTCCTGTGGAGTGCTCATACATAATATCTTAATCTGAAGTGCTTATCAGCCTGAATAAAAACTGTTCCTCACAAATGTTGCATCACAGTCAGTCCATGACACTCAAAATAGGCTATCTCGGCCTTGTCAGCAGTCTCAGAACGGTTTGTGTGTGTAGTGTGAAACCAAAGTACTGCAGGATGACACATTTGTGCAATTCCAAACATCTGTAACCGCTACAAATTATTATACAAATCTACTATAAATAAAAAAAAAGTTGTAATGAGGAGCATTGTAAACTGTTAAATTTTGTGACTGACTCGCAGTGAAATCGAAAACATTGGGTTCACTTTTCTTTAGCTAAATTCTTTAAAGACTTTGCTTACCAAAATTCAAAACACTGCCCCCAGTGGCCAAAGTGGTAGGTTTTACTTGGTGTATGGGCACGTCTGAGCTCCATTTTCAAGGTGTAATGTCCACAGAGGAGCATTAAATGCAAATTGTTTTCAAGTGTACAGGTTGTAACACAGTGAAGAGGAATGCATATTTTATAATCTGTACCCCCCAACCCAAAACTAAATCTCTCTCTCGCTCTCTCTCTCTCTCTCTCTCTCTCTCTCTCTCTCTATATATATATGCATATATCTTTCTTTTTCTTCTTTTTTCTTCTTTTTTTTTACAAAGTTTGTTTTAAATAAAAATTTTAAGTAAAAAATGCTAAATGAAAGTTAAATGGAATTTTTTGCTCTTTTTATGTACATGTCATTTACTAGCCACACTGCTCTCAAGATACCTCCATCTGTATTATCGGTATTAAAAACCCATATTGTTCAATCAATTTAACATATTCTATGTATAATTTCTTCACAAAAATAGTTGTTTAAATGGATAAGTTGGACAGGATAGTGAAGGAAAAGCAGCCAACAAGTGCCCAGCATACATGGGAACTCCTGGAATACTGTTTAAAAAACATCTCAGGATACACCTCATGAAGCTGGCTGAGAGAAAGCCAAGAGTGTGCAGAGCTGAAGTCTAGGTAAAGTGTGGCTGCTTTAAAGAAGCTAAAACATTATTTTGATTTGATAAAAAAAATTTGGTCACTTCCCTTACTTCCATTTTTATAGTTTTGAGTTTTGAAAATATACTACATTGTGAAAAATTGTTAAATAATGAGTTGAATTGTCTAAACTTTTGATAGGCAGTGTACATATTGACGAAACGCTACCAAAAACTTAGAATAAAAATACCAAGAAGGTACAAACTGTCACCGACTGGCATAGACACATTGATGAAAGGGAGATGGGTCAAGTAACACAGAATAGTTTATTAGTGAATCGGCTGGAACACAGTGTTCAAACAGGTAAGATGATCAGTAGTGGGGTTCTTGGAATGCAGGATGGTATGATTCACCCAGAATGGGTGAATTCTGTAGTGGGGGGAGGATAATTGCAGTTTATACATCACCATCCTGGAACAGGTCAACCCGGTGAAGGGACAAATGTATCTGGGACTCTTGCAGGACAGATGTAACCTGATGTAACCTGATGTCCTTGGTGGAGAGCCACACCTTCTGTCCGGGCTGAAAGGTGGGGGTCGAGGATCTCCGGGCATCGGTGTGTCCTTTATGACAGCGCACTGCTCGCTGCAGATGGTGATGGCAGCGACCCAGACCCTCTCGCTTTCACGGAACTAATGGTTGACTTCTGGAACTTCGGAGGGTTCCCCATCCCAAGGGAACAAAGGTGGCTGGTATCCGAGAATGCATTGGAATGGTGTTAACCCAGTTACCGGTTGGTGGAGTGAGTTCTGGGCGTACTCTGCCCATGCCAGGAACTGGTACCAGGAGTTCTGATGGCTGTGGCAGAAGGTTCGGAGAAAGCGTCCTACTTCCTGGATTTTCCTCTCCATTTGCCTGTTAGTCTGGGGGTGATATCCTGACAAGAGGCTGACAGTCATGCCCAAGAGCGAGAAGAAGGCTTTCCATAATCTGGAGACGAATTGCGGTCCTCTATCAGAAACTATATCCTCAGGAAGGCCGAAGTACCAGAATACATGGTTGAAGAGTAACTCTGCGGTTTCTATGGCTGTGGGCAGGCCTTTCAAAGGGATCAGGTAGCAGGTTTTGGAAAATCTATCCACAATGACAAGAATACAGGTAAATTGATTAGATGCAGGTAAGTCTGTCATGAAATCCACCCCCAGGTGTGACCACGGTCTTCTTGGAACAGGCAACCACCAGACTGGGTGGCAGGATGGATTCAGGTTGGTCAGAACCTTCCTCAGGAGCATATAGCCCAGAGAGGTTGTCTGCTTTGCAGTTCTTGGACCCTGGGCAATAGGTGATGGTGAAGTTAAACTGGGTGAAGAAGAGGGCCCATTGAGCTTGCCAGGGATTCAGTCTCTTGACATCTCTCAGATATTCCAGATTCCGATGGTCGGTTAGGACCAGAAAGGGATGACGGTCCCCCTCCAACCAGTGTCGCCACTCTTCCAGAGCTAGTTTGATGGCTAGAAGTTCTCTGTTGCTGATGTTATAATTTTGCTCTGCCAGGTTGAGTTTTCTGGAGTAGTATGCGCAAGGATGGAGACAGGCTGGATTCCCCTGCTGCTGTGAGAGGATGGCATCTATGCCCGAGGCAGAGGCATCTACTTCAACAATGAAAGGTTTTTCCAGGTCGGTATGGCGGAGCAGTGGAGCAGATGTGAAGGCTACCTTTAACTGGTTGAAGGCATGGATAGCTTCAGGTGACCAGGATAGAGTTTTGGGCTTGTTCTTGAGGATGGAGGTCAAAGGAGCTGTGACTAGGCTGTAGTTTGTATGAATCGATGATAGAAATTTGCAAACCCAAGGAAGTGTTGAAGTTTTTGATGCTGGTGGGTTCTGGCCAGGTTTTGATGGCTCCCACTTTTTCTCATCCATCTTGATGCCCTCTGCACAGATGATGTAACCAAGGAACTGGGTGGAGCTCTGGTGGAAGGAACATTTCTCAGCCTTGAGGTAGAGATGGTATTCCCTCAGCTTGGCGAGCACTAATCGAACATGGTGGCGATGTTCGGCCTCATTCTGGGAGTATACCAGGATGTCATCAGTGTAGACTAGGACGAAGTGGTGGAGATACTCCCGGAATTCCTCATTCATGAATCCCTGGAACATGGAGGGGGTGTTGACCAGGCCGTATGGAATGACACGGTATTCATAGTGGCCAGTAGGGGTCACAAAGGCAGTTTTCCATTCGTCCCCACTCCGGATGCAGATTAGATTGTAGGTGCTGCGCAGGTCAAGCTTGCAGAAGAGTGTAGCTCCACGCAACTGTTCCAGTGCAGCAGGGATGAGGGGAAGTGGGTATCAGAACTTGACAGTGATTTTGTTTAGACCTCTGTAGTCGATACAGGGCTGCAAACCTCTGCCCTTATTGGCCACAAAGAAGAAGTTGGAAGCAGCAGGGGATGTAGAATGTCAGATGTAGCCCTGTTTAAGACCCTTAGTCACATACTCCTCGTACATGGCGTGTTGCTTCGAGAGAGATAATGGGTATATTTTACCTCTGGGCACTGGTTCACCAGGAATCAGGTCAATAGCACAATCCCATGGTCAGTGTGGTGGTATCGTCCACAGGCTTGTCTCGGGCAGAAGACATCCTGGAAGTGGGCGTCACATGCAGGGATGTCCACCGACTGTTGATCTGGAGGGCTCTCAATGGAGGTAGTGTTTATCTGCAACACAGGTGAATGCAGATGTTTGGTCACAGGTAGGCATGGAAAGCAGATAGCATGACAGGTGGAGCCCCACTTCAGGATGTCACCCATTCTCCAGGATATTTGTGGATTGTGCCGGATGATCCATGGGCACCCTAGGATCACGTCAGTTGTTGAGCGCTCCAGAACCAGTAGGGTGATGGTTTCAACATGTTGGCTACCAACCTGGAGTTGCAAGGGTCCGACACAATGCTTGATGACGCCTCTCCCCAAGGGTTTTCTGATTATGGATTGGATGAAGTATTCAGACGAGCAGGATTCCTTTTTGAGTCGGAGCCTTTGACAGAGAGCTCCCGAGATGAAATTGCCAGCTGACCCAGAGTCGAGGAGGGCAGTGACTGTGGATGACACATCATGGGCAGTAAGTGTTACAGTGGTAGTAAGTGGTTTACAATTGACTGAGGGTGAAAAACAACACTCACCCCTGGTAATGGAGGTCAGACGGGACACGAGGATTTCACGTGTCCCTCAGCTCCGCAATATAGACAGAGGTGCTGGGTCAGCCGGCGATGTCTTTCTGTGGGGGAGTGGTGAAACGTATCCACTTGCATGGTCTCTGAGACTGGTTCTGGAGGGGCTGACAGAACTGGCCGGCGGGTAGTGGAGAGAGACTTCAAGGCTGGCTGATCTTCTAGACATTCCCTCATTCGATGAGCCACCCAAATGAAACGTTCTAGCCCAATGGTGTTATCATAGGCGGCGAGCTGCGGCCGCAGCACTGGTTTCAGGCCTTGATGGTAGATGGTAAGTAATGCAGGTTCATTCCATCCGCTAGCTGCAGCAAGGGTCCTGAACTTGAGGGAGTAATCAAGAATATTATCCTTTCCTTGACAGAGTTTAATTAATTTTTCACTTACTGTGGTGTCACCAGCGGGTTGTCTGAAAACTTCACGGAAGTGAGCGGAAGTAAGCGTTGTAGAGCTCTGCTGGTAAGTAATGACAGGATGAAGGCTATTTTGGCTCTTTCAGATGGGAAGCGCTGCGGCTGCATTTCCAGGGCGAGCCAACACTGAAGCAGAAAGCCATTGCAGTCCTCCGCCGAGCCAGAGTAGGGCGCTGGATTGACCACGGGACTGGCGGTGTACACGAGTGACAAAGTGGTTCCGGGAAGTGTGGCGGTTGTGCTTGGTGGCCGTGAAGAAACAGAAGAGGTGAGAGATCGGTGTAAAACATCAACAAGTTCTTGCAATGGATCATTAGGATTAGTTCCTGACAGATTTGTCGTCATGGTCTGGCCTTCTGTCACCGACTGGCATAGACACAATGACAAAAGGGAGATGGGTCAAGTAACACAGAATAATTTATTAGTAAATTGGCTGGAACACAGTGTTCAAACAGGTAAGATGATCAGTAGCGGGGTTCTTGGAATGCAGGATGGTATAATTGTGATTGAGGGTTTGCCTTACAGATTTCCGGAGCACACAAACACACTTGTAAGGAAACGAGGGGACAAAGGAAGACTGGATGTCGACGTAGGTGACTGGATGTATGGATGATGACTGGGAAGACTGGATGTTGACTTGGGATGACTAGAATGAGGTAACAATGCTGGTTGGAGATCATAGAAGTTCGTAGAAGGTAGGTTTTGAGGTAGGTAGTCTTGTAGCTTCTGACGAGGCCAGACAATGACTAAGGGTGTGTGTGCTCTTCTTATAGTGCTGGTGATGAGGGTTGATGAGTGACAGGTGTGCCTGATTAGTACTCTGGTGTGTGTGAAGGTTGAGTAAGTGAGGGAGAGCCTGGCATGATCGTGACACAAACAATACTTCTGGCCAGTTAATCATTGTCACCTTTGTAATAATAGATTGATAGTATATTTATCACCCTATTATCTCCTTTCTCTTAGGTTTATCTAACAAAACAGGGCACCAAATATTACAAACATCACATATAGAGTTTACCTGATTCAGCTGAGCTTTTGTTATAGAGATGCACAATGCTTGAGATAGTTTCTCGCTATGTTGTCTCTGCTCCATTCTCTCTGACCAAGTCAATGCATTGGCACTTGGCAACTTTAATGTATTGATAACATTAATGACGTTAATGCGGTAGAAAAGAATTCGGGGCGGCAGAAAACAATCTTGGTGGCCACTAAAGAGACTCTGCCCCCTGAAGAATTACATCAGATGCACGTATGACTCCCCAAGAATCCCTACCTGAATCCCTACAAAAATTTTACAGAATAATTCAGTATAATTATTTAAATGATTCATTTTTATATTTTAATTAGTTGTAAGGCAAGAGAAAGATGTTAGGCTCTATACTATAATCTTTAGAATTTACATTGGTCACCGTGGTTGAGATGCATGGTGTATAGTAGAGTAATATGTAAGAAGTAGGTCGTAAAAAATTTTACCATATGTCTTGGTTAGTTGTTTTTCTGTCGTTTATCAGTATGGCTTGCATATTTAAAGATATTGAGGGAGAATCGCTTGTCACGGACACAACATAATAAACAGGCTAAGATATTTCTTAACATAACATCCATGTAATAACCTTACAACTGATAGTGAGCAAACATGTAGTATTAGATAAAAACCGACAAAACTTCATGCATATTAACTGTGTGCATATTAATTAACCTCAGCGACGGTTTAGTTTTAAGATAAAAGTAGCTTTAGTTGGGACCCTCTAAACCCCCCACCCCCTTATTTCAAACAGTGCTCCTTACACCAGAAATGGATCGACTTTCCCTCTTTGTTTTATAGCCATTTCATGCGAACACAAATTTCACTTGATGCTATCTCAGACGTGAAACAAAGGTTGGGGGTGGAGAGGGAGCCTCTGACAAAAGGTTTTTTGGCCCTCATGTTCAAACCAACACCTGCCATAAAATACTTTTACAATTTGGACTGGGTGGAAAGTTGCACTTGGTCTCTTTCATGTGAATTCCAAGCTGATTTTGTGGTGACAATGGGTAAGAGATTATACTCGTGTTTGGAATTGCTGCGAAGCAGGCTTGATCTCCAGAGTTATGAAAACTGAATGCCTTCAACGTCACATTCCAAATGATACTAAACATGTGAACTTTCTGCTTTCCTAATACCATTGTTCCATTAGAGACATTTTTTCAGATTCTACTAGGACTGGGCAATATGTAAAAATAAATATTTGTGAGATATTTTCATTAAAAAAAAAAAAAAAAAGCATTGCAAAAGAAAACTGTCACAACTTCTATTGCCTTTATTCAGCTTAAGAAAATAAAAAAACTTGAGTAAGGCATTACCTGGTTATTGCGTGAATGATGAATGAAGTTGATGTCACAAGATAGCAATGTTTTTAAAACGATGTTTTGTCACATATTATTTTCTCATTTATTTCACCAGAATGAAGTTGTTTTTTTCTGATAGGTAGTATTTCCTTAATTATACAAATTCTGATATTATTCAGATATTATTCTATATATATTATATATAGTAGCTAAGCCATACAGATTTTTTACAGAGTCTAAAGTAGGCTAGAACTGCTATGGAAAATATTCCATGCTGTTCAGAGAACATGTCGGCAATGAAAATAGGCACCACTGGCCTTTTAAATCTGTAATGCTTTTAACTTTTTGTGGGATAATAATTGGATTAGTATCTAAAATGCTGGAAAAAAAAAAAAAAAAAAAAAAAAAAACACATAAGTGCATGATAACGACTATTATTAAAGGGACAATTCACCCAAAAATGAAACTTCTCTCATCATTTACTCACCTTCATTCCATCCCAGATGTGTATTAGGGGTCGACCGATAATCGGATCTGATATTCATAATTTTTCTAATTATCTGAATCATTATTATGTCTGATCTGATTGCCGATAAATTTTAAAATGTGTTCCATTGGCTCTGATGCCACCGCCTCTCTCTGAAAGGTTACTGTCTGGCTCAATGTCCCACCCACAATATTACTGGATTGGTTATATGTCACGTGTAAATGGCCTATCAACACTGTACTCAGTATCCATGGGTAAGAGGTGGCAAAGAGGAAAACAGCGAGAGAAAGATGAATCACTGAGAGGACAAGCTGTTTTCAAAGGTAAGAATGCAGATACTGAAGTTGCAGTAAACATCACAGTACTCTATGCCAGCGGTCACTAATTAGCTGACCGCGGTCTGGGCCCGAACCCCGGATTTGTGCCATCCGGACCGCGCGACATCATGACAACGGTTGCCCCATGTCACCATTTCAACACTTTAGGTTAGCAGCGCGACAAAACAACGGAGCTGTTTACATAGCAAGCGCTCCGGGGCGTAGATGGCACTGATTTTTCAGCACTATATCTTTGAACATTTTTCTCTAACACTGAACATGCTTAATTAATGCCCTTTTGCGCTCTGTATGTGTTGCCTCTCTCCCCTGGCCCTCCACATGAGGCGCCACATAGTAGAGCTGCAGACATGGTTATTTTAATGACAGTACACCGTAACGGAGAAATACAGTGAGCAGCAGTATAGATGGGCGGCAGAGATAAGGACTGATTTAACGGAGTACTCACCTATATGAGTTGGTGTTTTTACATGTTATAGCTGATGATGGCATTGATAGTGGTAGCTAGCTACCCAATGTTAGGAGGCTTAGCAAACGTAACATCAACTTTGCTAGCCTTTGCTAGCAAACATTTCACCTCCGTTGTGAATAAAATTCTGTTGCTCTTTTTGCACTTGACTAAACGGGCTGGTCAGTGTAGGGCTTTACTGGTTGTTTAGATCAGTGTTACTATCAGAAATCATTAATAATTATTTCTTTAGTTATTAATTAATATTTTAATTAATTAATTGAAGCTAACTCATTAAAACCTCATATGGGGCTCCAGTAAATGTAGTGTGCTACGTTTAGGAGCGTGTTTGGTTATTAGCAATAATCAATAATTATCAAAGATAATTATTAATTATTAAAATCAATAGAACATTGATGAGAATCAATGTTAGCTTTTTTTAATCCTTTAAATCAACAATTATCAAAGATAATCACTAATCATTAACATCGATGAAACATTAATTAAAATTAACACTAGCTTATTGATCATTCAAATTCAACAATCATCAAAGATAATTATCAATTATCAAAAATCAATAGAATATTAATAAGGATTAACATTGACGGAGCACCACCCTGGAATCAGGGACTAATAACCAGATAGTATAACAGTCATCATGGTTACTGGTGTAAACTCCGTTCCCTGATGGAGGGAACGAGACATTGGTGTCGATGTAGTGACACTAGGGGTCACTCTTGGGAGCCCGAGACACCTCTGGTCTTTGATAAAAGGCCAATGAAAATTGGTGAGTGGTATTTGCATGCCACTCCCCCAGACATACGGGTATAAAAGGAGCTGGTATGCAACCACTCATTCAGGTTTTACGCTGAGGAGCCGATATAAGGTCCGGCCATTTCAGCGGGTAGTTCAGCGTTGTGGCAGGAGGGACCAACGTCTCGTTCCCTCCATCAGGGAACGGAGGTTACATCAGTAACCATGACGTTCCCTATCTGTCACTCACTCGACGTTGGTGTCGATGTAGTGACACTAGGGGTCCCTATACAAAACGCCACAAGGCTGAACTGTGTTACATGAACTGGAGGTGTGTGGTGGGCAGACTTGCTGTGTGCCTCATAGCCAGCACACCAGGTCGACACATAACCTCCCCCAACACATTTATGAGTGTTGAACGGCCCTTTCTGCGGACAAGTCGACTACCCAAAGATAGAGACAGGCTTAACCCAGTCGTGGCCTCTTGTCCCCTTCTCTTTTTCCACTCCCTAAAAAAGAAGGGGGATTATCCGACTGGGCCGCCAGGTCAAGTCGGGGGGGTGTCCCTCCCAAGGGGAAGACACCGCGGAGACCACACCTCACCCCAAGAGAGGGGGGGATATTTAAGTGGAAGAATACGTCACATGGTCTCTCCAACCATGTGGAGTGCCTTCAAGGTAGATCCTGCCCAATGGGGGAGGAGTTACTACAAACATGGAGACTGGGGCAGAGGGGCTCTGCCCAAGGAAGATGCAGTTTGCCAGCAGGGAAACGAATTAGAGGAAGATATACATTACATGGGGTTAGCCTTACAGGGAACCGCCACATGCGGAGCACCTACCCCAGAACTGGGCTCTTAGTTAACATGTGTACTGGGCCGGCAGCGAGTCTCTCCAAAAACATGACTGCCACAGGGCTTGGAGGAAGTCAACCAGGGAACAAATTTTGCGAACACTACTGGGAATTAATGGCGCATGTCTTCAGCTCAAAAGGAGGTGGAAGGCGCTATGTGCAAGCGATACACCCGGCCGGCTATCCCGGGCTTATCCGCTTGTGTTGCGTGCCACTACCTGGGACGAAACCGGTTCCACCCGGATGTTGTAGAACCTTGCAAAGGTGTTGGGTGTTGCCCAGCCCGCTGCTCTGCAAATGTCTGTTAGAGAGGCACCTCTGGCCAAGGCCTAAGAAGTCGCTACACCACGGGTAGAATGGGCTCGTAGCCCTTCCGGGGGCAGCATGTTTTGGACGAGATATGCCATAGTTATGGTGTCAACGAGCCAGTGGGCGATCCTCTGCTTGGAGACAGCGCTTCCTTTCCGCTGTGCACCAAAAGCAGACAAAGAGCAACTCAAAGATTCTAAAGCTCTGCGTGCGATCCAAATAGATGCGTAAAGCGCACACCGGATACAGTGACAACAGGGCTGGGTCTGCCTCCTCCTGGGGCAGCACTTGCAGGTTCACCACCTAGTCCCTAAAGGGGTGGTGGGAACCTTGGGCACATAGCCCGGTCAGGGTCTCAGGATCACGTGAGAGTAACCTGGACCGAACTCCAGGCACGTTTCGCTGACAGAGAACGCTTGCAGGTCACCTACCCTCTTGATGGAAGTGAGCGCAGTCAGGAGGGCAGTCTTCAAGGAGAGTGCCTTAAGCTCGGCTGACTGCAAAGGCTCAAAGGGGGCTCTCTGTAGACCCTGAAGAACTACAGAGGTCCGATGAGGGAACGAGGCACGGCCTGGAGGGATTCAGCCTCCTGGTGCCTCTCAGGAACCTGATGATCAGGTCATGCTTCCCTAAGGCCTTACCGTCGACTGCGTCGTGGTGTGCTGCTATGGCACCAACATACACCTTCAAGGTGGAAGGGGACAGCTTCCCTTCCAACCTCTCTTGCAGGAAGGAAAGCACTGATCTGACTGCACATCTCTGGGGGTCTTTCCGATGGGAAGAACACCACTTAGCGAACAGACACCACTTAAAAGGCATACAGCCCCCTCGTAGAGGGAACCCTAGCCTGAGTGAACGTGTCTACCATCGCAGGTGGGAGACAGCTTAGGTCTTCCGCGTCCCGTCCAGGGGCCAGACATGGAGATTCCAGAGGTCTGGGGGCGGGTGCCGGTTGGCGCACCTTCCCTGAGAAAGAAGGTCCTTCCAAAAGGGAAATTTGCCAGGGGGGAGCTGTCGCGAGGAGCGTGAGGTCCGAGCACCACATCTGGGCGGGCCAGTAGGGTGCTATCAGGACGACCTGCTCCTCGTCCTCCCTGACCTTGCACAGGGTCTGTGCAAGTAGGCTTACTGGGGGAAACGCATATTTGCGAATGCCAGGGGGCCAGCTGTGTGCCAGCGTGTCTATGCCGAGGGAGGCCTCGGTCAGGGCGTACCAGAGCGGGCAGTGGGGAGGATTCTTGGGAGGTGAACAGGTGCACCTGTGCCTGTCGAACCAACTCCAAATCAGCTGGACCACCTGTTGTGACATACAACGAGAGCGCAAAACCACCTTGGTGGTTGACATATGCTACCGTTGTCATGTTGTCTGTCTGAACTAACACGTGCTTGCCCTGGATCAACGGCCGAAACCTCCGCAGGGCGAGCAGAATTGCCAACAACTCGAGGCAGTTGATGTGCCAATGCAGTCGCGGACCCGTCCAGAGGCCGGTGGCTGCGTGCCCGTTGCAAACGGTGCCCCAGCCCGTTTTGGAGGCATCTGTCATGACCACGACGCGCCTGGGGACCAGTTCTAGAGGAACACCTGCCTGTAGGAACAAGAGGTCAGTCCAAGGGCTGAAAAGACGGTGACAGACCAACGTGATGGCCACGCGGTGTGTCCCGTGGTGCCATAGCCGTCTCGGGACTCGAGTCTGGAGCCAGTGCTGAAGCGGCCTCATATGCATCGACCCAAGCAGGGTGGCCACCGCCGAGGATGCCATATGTCCCAGGAGCCTCTGAGGAAGTTTCAGTGGAACTGCTGTTCCCTGTTTGAACACCTTCAAACAGGCCAGCATCGACTGGGCGTGCTCGTTCGTAAGGCGCGCCATCAAGGAGACTGAGTCCAACTCCAAACCGACAAAAGAGATGCTCTGAACCAGGAGGAGCTTGCTCTTTTCCCAGTTGACCCGAAGCCCTAGTCGGCTGAGGTGTGAGAGCAGCAGGTCCCTGTGTGCGCACAACACGTCTCGAGAGTGAGCTAGGATTAGCGAGCGCAGTTCCTGCATCAATCCCGGGGCGGAACTACCCTCGTGCAGTTCATTTAGCGCCTTGGCGGACTTGCAGGAGAGCCATGGCGTGCAGGGCGGAGGCAGCTTGTCCAGCGGCACCGTTGGCCTTGGCCGTCAGAGACGACGTAAACCTACAGGCCTTGGACGTGGGCTTTGGGCACCCGCGCCAGGTGGTGGCGCTCTGCGGGCATAGGTGCACCGCGAGTGCCTTTATCCACCGGGGGATTGTCGAATAGCCCTGGGGTGGCTCGCTTTCTTACGAAGGTAAGCCGCGACCGCAACGTTGCCATGGACATATTCTCGCAATGAGAACATGACAATCCATGAATGCTGTCTCTGCGTGAGCAGTGCCCAGACACGAAAGACAGTGATCGTGACCGTCAGAAGGCGAGAGATAACAAGCACAATCAGGAATAACACACAATTGGAAAAGCATCTTTAAAAAGACGCGTCTTTAAAAAGACGTTCCGTGTGTGTGCTCTTTTAGAGAAATATACACTCTTTTAGAAGGGAAAAATGCTCTTTCAGAAAATATACTCTCTAGTTTTTCTGCCGAAGCGCCCAGGGGCGTTCTCTGCAGTGCACCAGTGCAGAAGGGGGAGAAGCCGCTGAAATGCGCTGTCAGATCCAGCAGAGGTGAATGAACAGTAGTATTCAGCTCAATGAGCATGATCGTTCGGCTCCGAAGAGAAAATCTGAATGAGTGGTTGCATACCAGCTCCTTTTATACCCGTATGTCCGGGGGAGTGGCATGCAAATACCACTCGCCAATTTTCATTGGCCTTTTATCAAAGACCAGAGGTGTCTCGGGCTCCTAAGAGTGACCCCTAGTGTCACTACATCGACACCAATGTCGAGTAAGTGACAGATAGGGAACTCAATATTAGATTGTTTTCTTAGGAAAATCGACATCTGAAGAATATCGATTTTCAGGAAAAGCAATGAATGAAGGCTTGAATCCAAGCACTGACATCCCATCAGCATGACACAGGTGTATGCAAAACAAACCAAAACACTTCTCTTTGTAATATAACAAAGTTTATTTATGCAGTAATATCAATTAATAATTAATACAATGCAGTCAATAAACTTCCGACTTACAACTACAAACTAAACAGCGATATGATTAGATATGGAAACTAAAATAATCCTATAACACATAGGGTGTGTGTGTGTGTGTGAGTGTGTGTGTGTGTGTGTGTGTGTGTGTGTGTGTGTGTGAGGAGGGACACGCACAAAATGGCGGACGTGACTCTCGTGGAGAGTAAGTCACGCGAGACTTCCGGCCAGGGAATATGGCTGCGAATGTGGGCAGAGAGAAACCAGTCAATGGTAGCTTAGGGACAAAGCTGAGCTTTATCATGAAGCTATCTACTAGCCAAAAATGTGTGCGAGAATGTTTGTGAGGGGTTGCGTGTGTGTGTGTGTGTGTGTGTGTGTGTGTGTGTGTGTGTGTGTGTATTTAGTACGAGAGAGAGAGAGAGAGAATTAAGTGACGGCCCCAAAGCCGATTTTGCGATCGTGGGAGAGAAAGCAGCTGTTAGTTTATCACTCAGAAACACGGTGGATGGCTCGTACACCGTCCCGCGTTCTTTGATTCTTTAATGGATAAACTCAGTTTGCCGGTCTCACCCGCGATGGCGGAAATGCACAACAGCCCAATGTGGCTGGACCACAATACAGCAAATCAGATTCATGATAATTAATACCCTGAGTATTAATAATGAGCGGACATGGCGGTCCGTAAACTGTACAAGCAATAACCTTGATACACAAGAATAACACACTATAATATTCTATCTCTGCCCAGACGTAAACCTCTTACTTGAATCGCATTAGGACGCAGAACGTGTGTTCATCTGTCCTTTAACTCAGACTCGGTTCCTCGAGGCTTGGGTGATGACGGGAGGCCGTTTCCTCGCTCTGTTGGCGGGCGGTACAGCTGCTGATTCTCGGCGGGCTGGCGGAGAAATCAGTGACGTCGACTTGATTGAAGATGGAAGAGAAAACTTTTATCTCTTCACTTCTGCAGGCAAAGGATGAAGATGCGGATTGCTCGGCGGTCTCCTTCGGATCCATTAGAGTGTTCGGTGGAACACAGAGTAATCTCAACTCGTCCAGTGAGATGGAGATTGTATGGCCACAGATTCAAGTCGGACGTTACTTCCTTGTGCCACAAGGCTGCACCTGAGAGCAGCAGTGAGCTGCGTCTACACACGGCAAGCAAAGTTGCTGGAAGCCAATCCTGGAAGCATTTCAGAGGTATTTCTACTCCTGATGATGTCATGGTTGAGGGACGTTCTGTTGTGTGCCTCATCCAATAGGAGTTGAGATTTCGATCCTTTAGTGAGCAAGGCTTCATGGGATTTGTAGTCTGTTTTTGACTCCCTTTGTTTGATTTTGGTGCGGTTTTTATCAGTAAGATTTATGACCTGGTTTGTGGGGGCCTGAGTTAGGTTATACGACTGTGTTAGGCCTGCCTTTGTCTTCTATCTGAATACATGAGGCCCAACATTCCCCCCTTTGGTCTGAAGAGTTGGTTGTTGTCCAGCATCTTTAGAGCAACTGAAGGGCCGAACAGTTCTTGTCGGTTCACAGTAACCTGTGGGTTATGCCATCCATGTATTCCTGATAGGAAAGAAAATGGTTGCACAGTCCATACAGTTCATTAGAGTTCACAGAGGCCTTATCGTCTGGACAGAGATTGAGGCACATCTGGGCATAGAACTTCTAGCTAAATCTAAAACTACATTCATCACACATAAACATTTCAAGTTATTGGAAGGCACAGCATTAACCGTAACACAATCCTTTGTTGTTGGTCATAACACAAAAATCAAAGTAGAACCTGACATTGGTTACTAGGAACAAAATGTTAGAGGAAAGGAGGGTTAAAGGTTAAAAGGCTTATCCTTGGAAATGATTGGGGTTAACCTGTGAAATGGGCTCAGACTGGTGTGTAAAATGTGGCTGTACGAGGAGTGAGTCTAGTCTGGCCTGTAGGTGTTGAATGTACCTGGACATGGCGTGTGCAATAATTGCGATGATGATCCAACCACTAAGGAGGAGCCAGAGGGCAACCAAACTGATAGGGTGTTCTTGGTAAGATGACGATCTGCTTATGTGACTAGGAAATATAGTGGTCAAGCCAGTCGGTCTGAGACTGAACTTCACTAATTTCATCCCTTCAGCCTGAAGCTGCTGTTGAAGGGTGTCATCAACGGTGAGGCTGTGACCTCTAAATGCGTCCATGATCTTAGTTTCTGCATCATGTTTGTCGACGTTGAGATGATGGAGGACAATATCGTCAATGTGCATGGTGGCTCCTTGGGGAACCATTAAGAAAACCGTTTGGTTTGGTAGTGTTAGTTTAATGGCTATATCACGGTGGTTGTATGACATTGGGACTTCGGGGGCTGGTGTGTTAACGAGCCAGCGATTGCCTGCTCGCTCTACCCTCGTCTCTGTTCCTTCATCTTTGATGGACATGCTAACATGACACTTGTTCAGGGAATTCGGCTCTTAGGCCGCAGAGGTAGTTATTCACCTCTCTAACAAAGGGGTTGCATTTGGACAAACCCAATGAATGTCCTTTGTCTAGGTACACATGTTAAGGTTAGGGATAAGGTAGAGCGTTGGTGGTGTTTTGAGGTGAATGTGTGCATTACCTCTCTGAAAACCAACATTAAATACAGACTTTAGTCTGTATATATTCTGCCTATGATGGTAGATTGAGGATAAATCCTATTTCGAGGTTCTGAAGATTTACATGGATTGGAATTGCAATGCCAAAACTATATACCAGGTGTATCTGTGAAGGTTGCACAGTGGAGATAGTAGCAGATCTAAGGATTTGTTCGACAAGGCCTAGGGAGACCAGGTAAGCTGGAATCCTTCCACCACTCAGACTGTTGCCTGAGGAGCTAATTTCCCTGAGGAGGTCCTGCATTAGATCTCTAACGATACATGCATAAGTTGTTTCCTCTGACAAAGTCCCTAAAGCGTGCAAAGTGTTATTGATAAGAACGGAGTGCAAATTTACAGTGACTATAGTACCCTGAAGGGTTTTATTCAGGCTCTGTAATTATTCTTATTGGAGTCGTCGTCTCTGCTGGATTTTTGGACGATGGTGACTTGTCCATCTGAAGCTGGCGAACTGTTTTCTGGACCAAGTGGTCTCGGTATGTCAACCTGAGCCCACGTGTCAACGATGGCAGTCAATGAGGGGAGCCAGTCGGTTCAGTAGGTCCCGGCCAACTAACAGTGGTTCCATATTAATGGGATATATGTAAACAGGGTCTATTAGCATCATCCTTGAAAGGTGTCAATCCAGGCCCATTTTGTGATAGACGACCTATCTTGCGTGTAGCTTGTGATGCTTACGTTGCAGGTCTCTTTCTATAACGGTTTGCCAAGGGAGAGATTTGCTTTAGCCACCTCCGCAAAGGTGTTGGAACCCATTAAACTTATTTCGGAACCGGTGTCGAGCAGTGCGTGGGAGCTGAATGACCCATGTGTCAGGCGTGGCCCTTACGGTACAGATCGCCCATGAAGGTCAGAAAGGAGGTTGTGGCATGTTAGAAGTGACTGTTTTGGGGAGTAACTTGGACCCCGTTCCCCTTTTCCCGACCTACAAAATAAACTTTGGCGTTAACGGGAGGGGGTACATCGTCTAGTCATACTGACGGGGTTTCGGTGCAGTGTTCCTTTGAGGAGGTCGGCAGACCTGGTGAACAAAGGAGCACGTCAAGCTTAGTTACTAACTCAGTCAAGCATCTCCTAATATCTTCCATTTCCTCTCAAATCTTGTTCTCTGAGGGGATTTGAAACCTTGCCTACCCACTCACCTTCTTGTTTGGGTTTTCGTTCGAAACGCGCATTTACTTTCGACCGGTGAACATTTTGTTGTTTAGGTCTGCCATGACCCTGGGGGTGTATCTGGTCACCACCCCCCTGGTTCTGTTGCCTACCCTGCTGGCGGGGTGATCGGTGCCTCTGGGGTCCTGTTCTAGCATTCACTTTAACACGAGGCATTTCGTTGCCTTCAAGCGCTAGGTCTGCATGTGAGGCTTGGATCCCCAGGACTCTAGCATCGCCTTCGTGCCCTCGGGCAAGGTGCACGCGTGTCTCCCATGCCAGTTGCACGTACCTTCTGATTTCCTGCATGGTGGGGTTGCACGTTCTGCAGTGCATCGTGACGTCATATCACACACACTCGTGGAGGTTGTGAAGGAAGAGAGACTTGAAAGCTCGTTCCTCCTCCAGACCTGGTGCGTTACTTCCTTGGAAGTACGTGGTTCTCAGGTGTCTATAATACTCACACAGAGGCTCGTGACTCTTCTGGGTGATGGCGAAAGCAGCTATGGTAGCGGAGGTTTCGTCGATATACAGCGAATACTCCTCGCATAGGGCTTTACACAGAGCTGAGTAGCGGTTTCGTGTACCAGTCAGAAGCGTTTCCATGAACACATGGACACTCCTTACCGTGGTCTTCCATATAAGCTTGAGTTTTTCATGTGACGAAGCTTAAGGCAAGTCAACCAGGCAGTGCTCAATTTCCCTAAGATAACTGTCGATGTTTGAATCTCGATTATTTGGGTCAAAGCATTCTATGTCCCCTGCTAGGGACTCGAGTTGTCGGATGCACAAGTGTTGGTGGTGGTATGACCACGGGTCGTCCGAGTCATCCGAAACACCATAGTCACTCGGATCACTATAGCGATGAGGACGACTTCCTCCCCTTCGTGGTGAGGAAGGAGTCCAGTCGACGCGTGGGGGTGGACCCCGGGTTGCATACAGCTCCCTGGCTAATG
Organism: Myxocyprinus asiaticus; assembly: GCF_019703515.2. NCBI lineage: Eukaryota > Metazoa > Chordata > Actinopteri > Cypriniformes > Catostomidae > Myxocyprinus > Myxocyprinus asiaticus. The sequence continues at coordinate 26,354,078 of NC_059379.1, forward strand.
GGATCTTCGAGCTGCTTACACCACTCTGGGTTTGAAAATAATTGTCCCCCCTCCATGGTGTGGAATCAGTCGGTTTGAAACACAAGGTGGCGTGACTGAAAACCGACTGGGGGGGCAACTATAAGGAGGGGCACCTGCATCCAACCAGCGGGCCGCTGGAGGAGTTTGAAAGGTGTCTTGGAGGATGAAGACAGAGACTGTACCACTAGGGGCAGCTCGGCTCCTAGCGTGTGTCCCTGGGTTTCTCAGGGGCATGTTTCTACACAGCGCCAAAGAGGGGGCCCTCTTCTATGTTAGATGTTGTGCTGTGCATTTCAGCTGCACTTACCTGATCTGACTCTACTCTTAGCTGGGCAGCTTGAAGCTGCCTGCACAGGGTTTCGTTTTCCTCCTGCATCCGGGCATTATCTTCCTGTGCCTGGACTTTCTCAGCTTGGGTGCAACTAACATGTTGTTGCAGGCTGAGATTTTCCCTCTGCACCGCTTGGTAGCTGCTCTGCAGCTGGGCGAGCTGGGTCTGGTGCTCGGCGGTTTGCAGTTGGGTTTTGCGGTGATGAAGAAGGAACATTTGGCCCACTAGGTCTGGGATTGTGCTCTTTTGGCTTGTGTGCGTGTGTGTGTGCGGTTAGTACAAGAGAGAGAGAATTAAGTGACGGCCCCAAAGCCAATTTCGTGATTGTGGGAGAGAAAGCAGCTGTTAGTTTATCACTCAGAGATGCGGTGGATGGCTCCTACACCGTCCTGTGTTCTTTGATTCTTTAATGGATAAACTCAGTTTGCCGGTCTCACCCACGATGGCAGAAATGCACAACAGCCCAATGTGGCTGGACCACAATACAGCAATCAAATTTGTGATAATTAATACCCTGAGTATTAATAATGAGCGGACATGGTGGTCCGTAAACTGTACAAGCAAAAACTTTGATACACAAGAATAACACACTATAATATTCTATTTCTGCCCAGATGTAAACCTCTTACTTGAATCACATGAGGATGCAGAATGTGTGTTCATCTGTCCTTTAACTCAGACTCGGTTCCTCGAGGCTTGGGTGATGATGGTAGGCCGTTTCCTCGCTCTGTCGGAGGGCGGTACGGCTGCTGATTCTCGGCGGGATGACGGAGAAATCAGTGACGTCGACTTGATTGAAGATGGAAGAGAAATCTTTTATCTCTTCACTTCTGCAGGCAAATGGATGAAGATGCGGATTGCTCGGCGGTCTCCTTCGGATCCGTTAGAGTGTTCGGTGGAACACAGAGCAATCTCAACTCATCCAGCGAGATGGAGATTGTATGGCCACAGTTTCAAATCGGATGTTACTTCCTTGTGCCATGAGGCTGCACCTAAGAGCAGCGATGAGCTGCGTCTACACACGGCGAGCAAAGTGCTGTGTTTCCCCTGGGCGCTTCGGCAGCCTGAGTCTGCAGGTGCTAAAAGAGTATATTAGAAAGAGTATATTTCCTTCTAAAAGAGCTCGCGCAAACGCTTGGCATCTTTTTAAAGATGTCCTTCCGCATTTGCGTTACTGGATGTGCCCGTTATCTCTCCCCTCCGGATACTCATGAAATCTGCCTTGAGTGTCTGGGGCACCAGCACGCTGAGGCAGCTTTCGTGGAAGGGTTATGTTCTCATTGCGAGAACATGCCCATGAGAACGTTGCGGTCGTGGCTCACTTCCTTCTTCATGAAGCAAGGAGCCACCGCGGCTGCTCCCCAACCCGGACTGTCCTGGGCTGAAGCTCAGCCGGCTGGCTCAGCAAGCACCGCAGATGTGGACAAGGGAGCATTTCCACCGGCTCAGCCCCCACGGACCTCCCATCCCCCAGCACGCTCGTTCTGTCTGGACGAGCTGTCGAGTGATGCAGGCGGTCTGCCTCAGGGCGGGTTTAATGTGTTGTTCGCGGCTCGCGACGAGGATGAGCTTTCGGTCGCGGCATCGGAGGGTAGGTTTCTGCTATAGGAAGCAGACAAATCTTTTGAGCTCCCGCCCATGGGTGATAGAGCACAGGATGAGTCAGATGCTGAGATGGCAGCCATGCTTGCCTGGGCAGCTGTGAACATTGGGCTGGAGTGGAACCCTCCACCCTGCCCTGAGTGTTCACGGCTGGATGATTGGTTTCTGGGCTCAGAGTGCGACTCACAACTGCGCGCCGCCCCAGTGCTTTTCTTCCCGGAAGTGCATGAGGAGCTAACGAAGTCATGGAAGGCAACTTTTACTGCCCGTACACGCTTCGCAGGCTTGTCCACTCTGACTACCCTCGACGGCGGAGTGGCTAAGGGATATGTCAAGCTTCCCCAGGTGGAGCGCACCGTAGCGGTGTATTTATGCCCGCAGGGCACAGCCAACTGGCGCGACCGACCAAGGCTCCCTTCTAAGGCCTGTAAGTTCTCTTCCTCTTTAATGACGAAGGCTTACAAGGCCACGGGTCAGGCCGCTTCTGCCCTGCATGCCATGGCCATCCTGCAGGTCCACCAAGCCAAGGCGCTAAAAGACCTGTGCCTTACGTGCGACGAAGGTCACGGTGCGCACTCTGGGGCGGACGATGTCCATGCTTGTGGTCCAAGAGCAGCACCTGTGGCTCAACCTTGTGGAGATACGTGACGCCGAGAAAGTCCGCTTTCTTGATGCGCCCATCTCCCAAGGGGGGCTTTTTGGTGACATCGTCTAGGATTTCGCCCATCAGTTCTTGACGGTGAGAAAACAGACCGAGGCAATTAAACACATCCTGCCGTGGCGCGACCCGGCCACCTTCAGGCCACCGAGGTCCCGCACCCCGTCTGCTTCTCGCCAGAGCTGTTCCCCTGCGGTGCCGGCACCGGCTCCTGGACCATCGGAGCCTGCAAGCCGGCCTCAGAGAAAAAGATCCTCCCGCGGGAATTCGGCTCCACCTGCCCATCAGTCGGCCCCCAAGAACCCCAGAAGGGCATCGAGGTGATCCTGACATGGCCGCCCAGGGATGAGGCGACCACTCTTGTCCGGTCTGGCCGGGGACATCACTCCAGCCCCACCATCACCCCTGGGCCAGCGTGTGGTGAGTATGACATCGCCGAGTGCCCTCTGGGTCTCGGCACCCACATGGTCAATAAAAGAGCTCATTTCCTCATTCCCTGGGCCAGCGCACAAGCAACGGCCAGGTGCTGGAAGTCTTTCCGGTCAATCAGGCGAACGCGAGTACTTCCCGTTCCCTCATTCTCCATCGAGAGACAGCCGGTGAACAGGTAAGTGAGCTGGACTCTGGGGCCACTCGCCCACCCCAGTTACCAGCCACCGTTGCAGGCTTGCGGAGGAGCACGTCCCCCCTGGGCTGTCTTCCAGGTGGGGAGCCTGCTCTGCCTTGCCGCGAACCACTCTGCCTGGGCACGGTAAGTCCAGTCATCCCCCTGGTGCTGCTGCCACGGAGGCCGGAGGCCTGGTTAGAGCTCTCCAGCCCCTCACGCTGGCTTATCAGGATGATTCGCCTCGGCTACGTGATCCAGTTCGCCAGACGCCCGCCCCGGTTCAGTGGCATCCTCTCCACTACGGTGCAGGGCGAGGGTGCCTTTGGGCGGAAGTTGCCACACTTCTGGTGAAGGGAGCAATAGAGCCCGTCCCCGTAGTCTTCTACAGCCCTTATTTTATCGTGCCCAAGAGAGGGGGAGGGTCGTGCCCAATCTTGGACCTGCGTGCCATGATCAAGGCCTTACACAGGCTTCCATTCAGGATGTTAACGCAGAAGCGCATCCTGGCGTCAGTACGATATCAGGATTGGTTCGCGGCCATCGACCTGAAGGACGCGTACTTTTACGTATTGATCCTTCCTCGACACAGACCCTTTCTTCAGTTTGCTTTCGAGGGACAAGAGTACCAGTACAAGGTCCTCCCCTTCAGTCTGTCCCTGTCCCCTCACATCTTTACCAAAGTCGCAGAGGCTGCCCTGGCCCCGCTAAGGGAAAAGGGCATACACATTCTCAATTATCTCGACGACTGGCTAATCCTAGCTCACTCGTGAGATCTATTGTGTGCACACAGGGATCTTGTGCTTCAGCACCTCGATTGACTCGGGCTTCAGGTCAACTGGGAGAAGAGAAAGCTCTCCCCTGTGCAGAGCATCTCTTTTCTCAGTATGGAGTTGGACTCAGTCACTCTCAGGGCACGTCTTACGACCGAATGTGCTCAGTCAGTGCTGACCTGCCTGAAGACCTTCAGGCAGAAGGTAGAGGCACCAGTGAAACAATTTCAGAGGCTCCTGGAGCATATGGCATCCTCTGCGGCGGTTCTCCCCCTCGGGTTGATGCATATGAGACCGCTTCAGCACTGGCTACAGACTTGAGTCCTGAGGTGGGCATGGTGCCACGGCACCCAGGGTGTGACCATCATGCCACAGTGCCATCAGACTTTCAACCCTTGGTCAGACCTGGCATTTCTACGGACAGGTGTTCCCCTAGAGCAGATCTCAAGGTGCGTCGTGGTCATGACAGATGCCTCGAACTCGGGCTGCTGTGCCATGTGCAATGGGCAGGCAGTGTCGGGGCTCTGGATGGGGCCCCGACTCCAATGGCACATCAACTGCTTAGAGTTGCTGGCAGCATCGCTAGCCCTGAGGAGGACTGGCCATTGATTCAGGGCAAGCATGTTTTGGTCCGAACCGATGACACAGCGACTGCAGCGTACATAAACCGCCAAGGTGGCATACGCTCGCGTCACATGTCACAAATCGCCCACCGCCTCCTCCTTTGGAGTCAGCAGATCTTGAAGTCTCTGCAAGCCACTCACCTTCCGGGCGCCTTCAACCATGCAGCGGACATGCTTTCATGGCAGGTAACGCTCCGTGGGGAGTGGAGACTCCACCCCCACGTAGTCCAGCTGATTTGGGAGAGATTCGGGGAGGCACAGGTAGACCTGTTTGCCTCCCAAGACACCTCTCACTGCCCCCTGTGGTACTCCCTGTCCGAGGCCTCCCTCGGTACGGATGCTTTGGCACACAGCTGGCCTCGGGGGCTACGCAAGTATCTGTTTCCTCCTGTGAGCCTCATTGCATAGACTCTGTGCAAAGTCAGGGAGGATGAGCAGCAAGTCCTGTTCTTTGCGCCATACTGGCCCAACCGGACTTGGTTCTCGGATCTGATGCTCCTGACAGTAGTACCTCCCTGGTGCACCCACAGCCGGACCTCTGGAATCTCCACATCTGGCTCCTGGACGGGACATGGTAGTCCTTGAAGTGGCGTCTTTTCGCTAACTGGTGTTCTTCCTGCGAGGTCTGTGCTGTCTTCAGGAAGGGCTGGAGAGATGGCTGTCTCCCTCTATCCTGAAAGTGTACATGGCTGCCATAGCAGCTTACCATGATACACTGGACGGCAGTCCCTCACGACAGCGTGACCTGATCAACAGGTTCCTCAAAGGCGCGAGGAGATTGAATCCTCCTAGACCGCGCCTGATCACCTCTTGGGATCTCTCTGTGGTCCTACCTGCCCTACAGAGAGCCCCGTTTGAGCCCCTGGAGCAGGCCAAGCACAGCACTCTGTCTCTGAAGACGGCCCTCCTGGTGGCGCTCACTTCCATCAAGAGGTTGGGGGACCTGCAGGCACTTTCTGTTACCAGCGAATGCCTGGAGTTCGGGCCAGCACACTCTCACGTGATCTTGAGACCCCGGCCCGATTACATGCCCAAAGTTCCCACCACTCCTTTTCGGGGACCAGGTGGTGAACCTGCAAGTCCTCCCTTCAGAGGAGGAAGACCAGGCCTTGTCATTGCTGTGTCCAGTTCATGCCCTGCACATCTATCTGGACCGCATGCAGAGCTTTAGACGCTCGGAGCAGCTCTTTGTCTGTTTTGGAGGACAGCAGAAGGGGAAAGCTGTCTTCAAGCAGAGGTTGGCCCATTGGATTTTGGATGCAATTTCTCTTGCATACCAGTCTTAGGACTTGCTGTGCCCCTTGGGGGTCCGGGCGCACTCCACTAGAGGTGTTGCGTCCTCCTGGGCACTGGCAAGGGGGGCCTCTCTAGCAGAAATATACAGAGCTGTGGGTCGGGCTACAGCCAATACCTTTGCGAGGTTTTAAAACCTGTGCATAGACCTGGTTTCGACCTGAGTGTTACATGGTAAGAGCAGGTAGACCGGGTGGCCGGTTCGGTGTACCGCTTGCATTGCGCCTTTCCCCTTTTTCAAAGGTGATGATGTACGCTTTTTGTCCACAACAGTTCCCCATACCGGTGAACTCCGGATGCCTCTTTAAATCTTTAGCACTGTACGGTGATGAACTCGGCAGAGGAGTAACGCCACCAGGCCCAGTACTCGTGGTATTCCCCTTTTCAGGTGAGCCTGTGTGCTTGGGCTCAGTGCTCCATGCATGGTGATTCTCCTTTGGTAATCCCGTATGTTGAGTTTCCACTGTTCGGTTTCCCCCTTAGGTGAAACCTGTTTTTTCCCTCATCAGAGCTTTCTCTGTCTTGGCCACTGTGCTGCATACCCTCTCTGTAGATAGGGTCCTCCTGTGGTATCATTCCATATGTGTACTTCCCCAGTGGAAAGTCCATGTGAGGTATGCTCCACATGTTAACCTCCCTCCATCAAGATGTGGTCTCTGTAGTGCTCTCTTTCCTGGACAGGGAAGAGCACTTCCCAGCGCTATTCTAGTAAGTGCTTGGTGGGAGATTGCTTAACAGCAAATTAAGAAAGGCACCGCCGGTAGCCTACTTGGGTAAGTGCCTTCTCCCCCCTTAATGGGACTAGGGAGACACCTAACCTAAATTGCTGGAAGGTCACAACATGGTTGAGTGCTCGCTGCGAGGCATGCAGCAGCTTGCCCGTGTCCATTCTTCCATGCCTCATGACACGGTTCAGTACCTGCAGCGTTTCCTATAGGAACCCCTAGTGTCAGTACATCGACACGACGTCGAGTGAGTTACAGACAGGGAACGTCTTGGTTACTGATGTAACCTCTGTTCCCTGATGGAGGGAATGAGACGTTGTGTCCCTCCTGCCGCGGCGCTGAACCGGCCGCTGACATGGCCGGGACTCTCTATCGGCTCCTCAGCATAAATCTGAATGAGTGATACACGCCATCTCCTTTTATACCCGTATGTTCGGGGCGGAGAGTGGCATGCAAATTCCACTCGCCAATTTTCATTGGCCTTTTCTATTTTAAGCAAAGGTGATTGGGGCTCTCAAGATTGAACCCCTAGTGTCACTACATCGACACAACGTCTCGTTCCCTCCATTAGGGAACAGAGGTTACATCAGTAACCAAGACATTTTCTAGTATTTTTCAAAAGATAATATTGAAATGTTCTGTTTAGCAGTATTTAATTAAACACGTTCATAGGCATTTAAAGGATGTTTTGTGTTGGAGTTTGTGTTAATGTAAATTTGGACACAAAAATTTTCATTTTTACTACAAATGTATATGGGCCCCAAATATCGGTGATCAGTCTCCTTGATTACTAATAATCGTTATAGTATTGGCCCTGAAAAAACCATATCGGTCGACCCCCAAATGTGTATGACTTTCTTTCTTCTGCAAAACACAAACAAAGGTTTTTAAAAGAATATTTCAGCTCTGTTGGTCCTTACAATGCAAGTGAATGGTGACCAGAACTTTGAAGGAACAAAAGGCATTATAAAAGTAATCCATAAGACTCCAGTGGTTAAATTAATATCTTCTGAGGCGATATGATAGGTGTGGGTGAGAAAAATATAAAAAATTGTCCATTTTTATAAGTAAATCTACACTTTCACAATTACATTCTATGTTGAAGTGACTTTCACATTCAACCACCTTCTGAAAGGTGGAGATTGATAGTTAAAAAGGACTTAATTATTGATGTGTTTCTCACCCAAACCTATCATATTGCTTCAGAAGACATGGATTTAACCACTGGAGTCATTTGAATTAATATTATGCTGCCTTTATGTCATTTTGGACCTTCTGAGTTCTAGTCACCATTCACATGCATTTTGAGGACCAACAGAGCTTAAATATTTTTCTAAAATCTTTGTTTGTGTTCTGCTGAAGACAGAAACTCATACACATCTAGGATAACATGAGAGTGAGTAAATGATGAGCGACTTTTCATTTTGGGGTGAACTATCCCTTTAAATATGTTTGGCAACTTCCCAGCTCCATGGTTTGCCATTTCCCGACATTGTCGATCATCGTATGTCAACCCTGCTGAAAAGACCAGTTTGAGTTCTATATCGGTTATATTGTCCTATGGCCCAGCTCTAGATTCTAGAATCTAGGCTGTTATCTTAAACCTCGCATCACAATATCCTCCAACACTAAATGTGTTTATTACTAACACGTTAGTTTATTATTAACGTCTTTTTATCATCTAAGCAAACATGAAAAACGGAAGAATGTATTGGAAAGAACTGCTAAGGCATAGTGCCAAAATGATCAGCGTAAATTAAAAGCAAAAAAAGTTTGTAAAGTTTTTACTAGTCTTGTAATTGGTATCTCATTGGGCTGTATTTGAGTTTAACATTATTGAAGATTATACAGTGGTACTTTGGGTTTGAACACATTACTCGGGCATCATTATTTTGGATGCAAAATGTTTTGCACATATGGCAATTGTTCACTGGGCTGGGTATTGGTAGTTGATTTTGTTGTAAGCTTTGAAAAATTCATGACCACAGCCAAGAGTTGTTCACCTATTTGGAATGTACAGTTGAAATTGGTTTGCAGCTAATATAAATAAGGAGTACTGCTGGTATGTAGAAAAAAAGACATAGCAGAGCTCTGCTCACTTCTAACTCGCTCTCTTGTAAATACATTCACCTTCCAAAAGAGGTTTATACATGAGGGAATAAGGTTAAGTTGCTGAAATGAATCATTGGCATTATTTGATTGACTTTATGATTCATGGTGGATCTTTTAATAGCTGTGTATTTTGTTTTATTTATTTATTTATTTATTTATTTTCCTGAGAGTGGCTCTGATAGATTATGTAAGCTTCTGTATTATCAGTGCAGCTGTTTAATTCTGGACTCACATAGTATGTTGTGATCAAAATTTCAAATCATATGGTAACTGAAAATGGCAATGTTCTCTCACCTAAAATACAGTTTGAACACATTGATAGTTAGTATTTAGTTACGCTTCGATTATTTGTTATTCATGGTAAAAGTGTTCATAAAACTAAGACTTTCTTGATATTTATACAATATATGACAAAATAAGGAAAAATTGTTTTATTTTTGTATTTTTTTCACTTCACTATAGACCATTTCAAGGACTATTCTTCGCTTTAAGGAAGTGACATCTTTTTTACTTGCACATTTTATAGTTGTCATACTCATTTAAAACAACGGTGAGAGGCACTTGATAGTGACTTTCACCTGGTTAACATTACTAACGTTAGCACGATTTTTATAAAATGCCATTATTAAAATGTGGACCATGTTGTTCGCTGGCTGGATGAACTCTAGATGCCTGAAAATAATGGAAATTAAAGTGTTCCGAAAAAGGAACCACAAATGGATGCATGAACCAAACAGTGAAGCTAAACGGCTGGATACGTGCAGTACTAACTGTAGCACACATCTTATCTCTGGTAGGTGAACAAATTATATGAAAACTAATTTAAGTTTGATATCTCTAAAAGTGACTATAGATCATAATAATGAAAGAAGCTGCACATGTCATTTACTATCACATTTAGTCATTTAGCAGACAGTTTTAACCAAAACAACATACAAATTAGGAACACAAAAAATGAAATCCTTACGTTGTCCGCAGGTTAAGCATGCAGCTTAATTGAATGGCTTCATTGAATATAATAGGAGTGATCCAATATTCCAGATCTTTGCACTGAGGAAATAACTGTGATCATCTAAACCATACAACACAATTTCATCGCCTCTCTCTTGTAGACACTCAGGTTATATTCAGTTCATTAAAATTACTGTGCAACATCTTAAATTCAACACAAAAATCTATATGTGCCAAGCAACAGTGTCGAATCTTTACATTTTCACTCTTCAGAAAAGCCAAATAAATGGTAAACCCCTCTTAAAGACTTCTCAGCAAGTGGACTTTGTTGACATTATAGTAATACAGTGTTCCTGTTAGCATGAAGCCAGCATCTGTTTCAAGATTTAGAAGCACAAATATGTATTTCTCTTTGAGCTTGCATAATAGTATTGTCAGTACAACTCAAATGCATTAATTTACAGATTTTTTTTTTTTTTTCATGCCATTTAGGTTTTAGATGCAACCAGTCACTAGACTAATTTTTTTTACAATGTTGTTTCACAATTTTAACAAAGGTTATATCCCCTCTTAACTAGGCAAATCATTCCAGAGAGGTGTGTTATGTCCTGAAATGCAGCCACGGATCAGAACCATTTGCTAACACATTTCCATTAAGACTAAACACACATACAATCACATAAATCATGAAACAACCCCAGTGTTAAGTTACTTTGGCCCAGTGGTTACTTTAGTTACATTAACCTTCTCAGTGATCTAATACATAATACCGTTTTAAGGCTAACATTTAGATTTAACAGATCCAGGCAAATCCACAACACTATCAAATAGCTTAATACTTTCATCGTTTACAAGATGATAAGAGCTTTCGGCTATATAATATCCTTTCTCCTGAACAGTAAAACCGGAAAAGATTAGGTCATGGCATCCAGTGCTCTATTTATAGACATTTAACGGCTGCATATTAAACAAAGCACTCAAGATATTTAATTAAGAAACCACTCGGCCACACTGACCTGAAAACAACCCACAAGGTTATACTGCAGCATGGAGCAGTGGTTTGAGGACAGCCTGCTTGCATGTGTTGGGGGGATGAGAGGACTTTAAACCACAGATTTTGGAGCGGCAAAGATTAATGGACAGTTTCTTTTTCCAGGTGTTGTATTGTGGATACAAGAGATTTGCATTGTGAATTTTACCAAGGGAGAAATCCTTTCCTTAGAAAAGAAAACAATCACACAATATACAGCCCTTATCCAGCTCAGCTGAAAAATGAAGTAGCCACTGTGCATTCCTTGCTCCAAAAAATAAGTGAATTTTGGAATCTTTCAAAGTTATCTCTACAAGTTCTGTTCACTTGTTCGTTTTATAAGATCAAAGTACAACATTACTATCAGGACAATTAAAATATAACACTGGATTTAACATTTCTGAATTACAAATCCCAAGTTTTGATGTCACTTCGCTCAGTCTGCATCTACTGTCTTTGTTTAAACATACACTATTACGCACTCAAACAAAAATACACACGCATATTTTCCAGTGTACGGTAATCACTAAGTCCATTATTTTGATCTGGCCAAATTTGTAAGTGGTTGCAATAGCCTAAACTCTAATTGAGTTCTTTTTTTAGATAAAAAAATAAATACAAATAACAAATTAAATAAAATAAACACAGACATTCTTGGTTATTTTTGGTTGCTCTTCATTTGCGATTCATTCTCAACTCGGGTTGTACATCATGTTCCTCTTAGATAGTTCTAACCACACATCCTCAACCTGAAGCAGCCTTTTTAGGTAAAATTCACCGAAATGGAGTTTAGAGGTTATCAGAATGTATCAGAAGATTTTGTAAACAGCTTCGGCGGAGTGGGCACTAAGCCCTGCTTGGCTTTGGGATGTTTTTTAACCTTTCGATGAGATTTCAACTGTTAATAGATGATTTCAGGCATTCGCATGCATGCCCAAATCATTTATATTTTATTTCCAGTTGTTGCCAAACATCTGTAGGGTTCGAAAATGAAATAAAAGAATTAATTTCTGACCATGCTTGCAAGCAACCTAGGTATGTATCAAAACCATAGGGAAGGTAAGTTAGAACCATATGTAAATTTCAACAGAAAGCATCTGGAGATGATGAGGGGCATGCTGTTGATGATAGGAATGCACTGAGCATGGGCAGCAGTGTGAGAGAGGCAGGCAAACATACTAATTTAAAGAAAACTAAAATGCACTAATGTGTTGCAGCTTTGCATCAACAGGCATCCCGAACAACACCATAACACTTTAAGAGTTTATTACTGAGCATTCTAATTCATCTCGCTGCCAGCTCACAGAGTCTCAAAACAATAAGGAACTTTATTATTCAATAAAGGTGCAATATAATCCTCTTTACAATTTCCTTCCCAACAAGAGAACATGCATTATTCTGCAGGCACAATTGTTGGTGGTGGTCTTGTTTTAATAAGTCCAGGAAGATCTGCCAGGCAAGGTTTCTTTTCAATGGGAGCCAAAAAGGACACATTAATAAAAAATAATTGGTAATGCTTAATTTGAAGCCCTCTCTCACAAAGGCCACGAAACACTATATAACATCCTGATATGGCCTATATCATGATGCCAGCTGCTAAGAATAACTTTGACAGTTGACATAACGTCACAGTACTTTTGCCAGTCTGCTGATATCACTGATGAACCCATTTATTGATAATGGAAGAATGTAATGATGTTTACCTTTTGGATACAAATGGAGGTTATAAATTACAAATAAAATAGCAATATCATAACTATGATTAAGAAGTCTAACTGTAGAATTCTTGATTTTATAATTTTTTGCAGGTTTTGTTAGTGATAAATTTGACATTATTACCATAAGCAAGGGTATTTCCATAAATGTCAGTCTGGGACTGTTGTCACATGTCTTTTATACCATTTATTAATTACAATATTTGTTGGCTAAAACAGTGGATTGGTATTTTTGTAAGTTAACTTTTACATTTTTACTGTATCATGAATTTTGTGTTTGTTTTTTTACTGTTTACATTTGGGAAAAAAAGCCTGTTTTAGGCTGTTTTATGGCAGTAACTTACCTTATATTGTGATACAACATGCCTGCTATTGGAGTGGAGATGTTCATTTGCATTGAAGGCTTTTAAGTGTATATGCAGAAATTGCCTTTCAAAATAAACCTACCCTGAGAAGTATTCACTTGTGTGACAACTAACTCCGATTTCCCTTAAGTTTTCTTTTCTTTCAGTATTTTCTCATTTATTATTAAATATTCTTTTCCAGATAGCTTAAAATATAGGTTGTCATCTGAGTAAAGGAATATTAGATATCAGTAGTGAGGTGTCTTCTGTTGTCATAACTGAATGTCTCTGTCTTTATTCTCAGTGCATTCTTTGTCAACTCAAATAGCACATGTTCTCATTAGATTTGCAGGTTATGTGTACACTGAGCTAGATGTGGTATTCATTAAACCGTAATGCATTGAATCAATCAAATGGTGCCTTACATTTCTTTTGAAAGCTGCCTGTCCCAAAGGCCAAAGAAAACATGGGAGATTGGGTCATATTTTTAAAGGTTTTGACTGACATACCAGCAGCTATGGGAATCAGCTAAAATACAAACAACAAAATACCCCTTTCATATTGAAATTTTAGCAAGAGCCAACATCTCTGCAATTCCATCAGACATGGAATGGTCAGAGCACAGAATGCTAATCATACTTTGATAAAAGCAGTGGCCCTAGCCTCGGTCGCTAGTGCATCTCTCAAGGCCAGGAGTGTGAGGTTTACACAGTGCACAGCTATCACGGACCAGCTTGTTACCGTTTCACATGGCTGAACTTTGGTCATATTTACAGTGCAATTTTTGCATATTTTAAATATTTATTTGCAGTGCTACCCTTTTGCCTGCTAAGCTTCCATAATAAATGTATTTACATGAATGTGTGTACTGTTCATTTATAAACAATGAGAGACACATTCAAATGATTGTCTGTAGCAATCGACAGCATGCCTTACATGCGGTACATAAATATTAGGTTGAAGAAAACCCAGTATATTCATTTTATGTAGTGACAGTCACCCTGATTTAACCTAATCCAATTGTTTATTCTGTAGTCTAGACCATTCTAATACTAATAGACCATTCTGGAAAACATTACGCAGACTGACTCATTGATAATAGACTTCAAAATGACCATGACCAATTTCAAATCAATTCTGCAGCATAGTTTATGTATAAACTCAAAAGTTCAATTCAAATGTATTTGTGTAGCGCTTTTCAAAATACAAAGCATATTTTCAAATAATCATGCCTCATAATTTAGTAAGCAAGCCAGAGGCAACAGTGGCAAGGTAAAACTCCCTAATAACATGTTTATGTAAGTTGAGGTGAAAAACCTAGGGAGCAGTCCCGGTTCTACGGGGGTGCTTAAGAGTGCTAAGCACCCTCAAACGAAACTTAGAGCACCATCAATTGCAGACCAGGCAAACTGCTGCCCGCGGGTCGATTTATCATGAACATTTTTTATTAGATCTATCATTTATCTGGCTTTGGGATCTATCGCGTATCCACAAGCTTTTAATATGCTCAGGGTTGCCAGATAATATATGCAACACCCCAATCAGAGATTTATTCTTGCACAAATTGGAAATATTTTGCCTTATGTCATACTTCATTTATGCAATCTGGCAACCATACATGCGAGTGCATGCGCTTTCTCTCCGCAAAGAAACAAACAAACAACAACTTAGCGCTCAATAGTGCACAGAGGGGACACACGAGTAAAACCAATTGAGAGAGGAATATATTTATTCTTTGTGTTATTTGTAAAATGCTGAAGTCCCTCACACCTGTATGTGAATGTTACTCTGGCAGTAATCATTTATCAGTGTCATGCAGCCTGTTTTATTCAGTGGTGTGCTGAATGGGGTGCCAAACATTGACAAGACCCACATCATGACCCATAAGTGTGTAAACAGGTTGATAATGTTCTGAGAATAAAACAAGTAAACGGGTCCACTTTGCGGCCAATGTTAAAATAAGCTTTTAGAATCTCTTTCCCGAATATTTTATTTTACTTTTAAACCAGACTCCTGATATAGAGTGTTAAATTGAATACTAAATTACCATTGCACTGAAGTATTGTAAAATAATCAATTAATAATTTTATTCAGCCTTTATTCAGTTATACTAATACATGATAGAAAGTATAGCAACAAAACTTCAAGCAACTGCAGAATGGTCCCATCAGTATACACTTCAGAAAATTGTCATCATTCATTGAGTGCATGTCTGGGTTTAAAAGATAAAACTATGAACTTTTTATCTTCTCTGTTCCATGTTCTACTTAACGGCTGATGTGGCCCCAGTACCAGAATAACTGCACAAACCTGCTCAATTGAATATGTAAGACTAATACTGTAAATTGGCAAGCAGATTTTCTTGAATACCAGCAAACACACAAAAATCCTTGCATTTTGTGAATGCACAAAATGCTGCATCAAAACGTATAAACGTGTACGATTTTGCAAATCAGTATGTCCTAATCTGCAGGTGCAGCATTTTGCTGTCATTTTCAGCGACAGATCATGCAGAAAAAACCCCCGAAGCAATAAATGTTTTGTACATTAAAAAAACGTTAAACGTTAAGTAGCATTTAAACATGATTTAATCTATTAAAAAAAATGTGTAATTACGATACATCTCCACATTATACAGAGCACCCCCACTATTTTCAGAAGCGCCCTCAGTGATTTTGATCTGGAACCGGGCCTGCTAGGGAGAGATAGCAAGACTCAGCTGGGGAAGCCAACATCCTCTGGCTGGCTGCAGGCACATATTTAAACAATTTTACACAGACATACATATGCACACATTCATTGACAAAACTAGGCACAGACATTTATAACAGTTTAACTAATTCAATTGTCAATTGATAAATGCAATGAATATGTAACATATATTACAAACATAGCCTAAACAATAGAAATGTTTCAGCGATACTTTGAAGCTGGCTGCACTTTCAAAGTAAATATCCAGAGACCTAAGCAGGACACTGAAAAAGAGATAAGAATGATGTTTGTTCTGTAAAGTATGCAGCCAGTGAAAGCTCCACCTGTCATCACGTGTAAGTAGGTGTTTCTGAGAGGAGGAAAACAGAAAACATGTCACACATTAATCTGTGTTCAACTAGCACCTCAAAAGACAGCGGTCACACAACACTGACTTACCCGTACCCACATCTGCACTGTATTTGTAGTAAAAAACTGCAACTAAACTTGCTATGCTTCATTCATAGGTCAAGCTAAAATCTGCATATTTCTAGAAAAAAGTTGATTACATTTCACAAAACTATAAAATGTGCTGTAATAGTTTTTATTTTGTATATCACACTTAAAACGTCTTGTGAAGGTTAGCAAAATAACTGGAATCATAATTTTGTTGGGTGAAAATATGTGAAATAATCATAATTACAGTTTTGTTTGGTGCTTCACCTTCAAGTTTATAGGGTTTTGACATTAGTGTTTAACCACAAATTCTGGATTCATACATTGTGTTGTTTCAATGTAGCTGCTGTCAGTAGTCCTGTGTTACTGCCTCCTGAGATTCGGACATACAGAAGTTCTACTTATATGCAGTGTAATCCAGTCTGTGACACGAGCACATGTGTTGATTCAAAGCTAAGCTTGTGTAGAGAGTCAGTCTGACCTCCACTGGCTGACTCAGAGGCTCTGACCACAGCACGAGCCCTGTGCCTCCCACATTACCCTCAGCACTAACAATAATGTTTATATCTAGAGCTTTGTTTGCAAAAAGCTGCCTCAGTATTTATTATGGAAGAGCTTTGAAAGAAAGTAATATCACCTGTATTGTAAACTTAAAGAATGTAGTGGGATTTTAAGAGCACAAACATTTAATCTTGAAAAGATGTTCAAAATAAACCCATTACAAGAGAAATTTCATTCCAGAAAGATTGTCAATGCAAACTTTGATGCTGGCTTAAGAAAGCCTTGCCTGAAAGTTTTAAGAAGTTTACAAAGACTTTTTGTTTGAAGGTTGTATTGGTCTTTAAATGCTTTAAGATATATACAGCATTAAGAAAATGGATGGATGGATGGATGGACAGACGGACAGATGGATAGATGGACGGACGGATGGACGGATGGATGGAATGATCAATGGAAATCAATGGCATGTGGTTTTTCAATAGTCAGCTACAGGAAAATCAGATCAGGGCTGCATTTTCCAAAAGCATTGTAAGCCTAAGTAGATCATAGAAACCATTGGTGCCAATAATAAGCTTGCGATGCTTTTGGGAAATGCAGCCCAGATCAGTTAGAAAAAATATAGCAACCCAAGTCAGAACAGCCTGAAGGTCTATGCTGTGCTTGATGAATGTAGATTGAAAGCTTTAGGAGGAACTACAGTACATTTACACATTTTTCTTTTACAAAAATCCTAACTCAAGTTTATGCAATAATATTATGTTGGCTTTGTCCAGCCAAATAATTATCAATAAAAGACAGAGAAGTAAACATAGATTTGATGAAGAAGTTATTCTTTTGAGCACTATGGAGACAAATGGAGACTGTTTGCTTTTAATATACCCCATTTTCTCATTGGTGTTAAAAGCAAACATATGCCCCCATGTGTTTATTCAGGTTTTCAATCTGGATCACCTATCACTGCAGAAATACTGAAAATGTAATGTAGCGAATCAGCTGGGCAGAGCGATGATAAGCAATATAATTTCCTACTGACAAGTTACATAAGTCATTTCATCCAACTCAAGCATGGAGATAACACTTGTATGTTTAGTTTGAACACAGAATGGCAGAACCTACCATTTTTGTCAAAGATGTTGTCCATTGAATAAGATCTCTCCTTCAGACATTTATTGAAGTTTTTATTTTTATTTTTTATTTTTTATTTTTTTTCTTGGAGGTCAAGTTGGACTAAGGCTTTTAGATCCCAGTTCTTCTCAAAGGAGCCTGACAGGGTCACCATATGGCTACTTTATCTCCATCAAATAAATGCAGTGCACTTTATGACATGTGACACTGTGGGAACTTGCCTTGGTCTTTCCTCATAAAGAGGAAGAATGTACTGCTTGACAGCATGTTTCAACCTAGGTCATTTAGAGGTGTTTGGTTCAATCCAAGGCATGGAAAGGCAAATATTTGTGCTGGGAGACTGACACTTCTGAAAGGCTTGTCAGAGGAAAAGCCAGAGGTAACCTGGATGCAGCTGTGGGTTACAAAACCATCTATATTGCACAAACAGGGATAAGACAATGCTGAGATCCATGATATCAAAGCAAGGCTCTGGAAAATTCACCTGCTTTCCAAGCAGTGTGTTTGTAAGGTGCACTGACCCAAGAGTTTGTTTGAATAACTTAAAAAATTACTCCTTACTACATACAAAATATTGATATTCAAAATATTGACGTCCATCGTGTGTTCATGAGTGCATTAGAGAAGCTCTAATGCGTGTGTAAACATGCACTGTTTTTAGCACTAAACAACGCAAGTTCTCATGTGAACATATAAGCCCCTGTGAAGTCACGATGTCAAGATTTTCACAGAAAAATTACTTACATTTCAGGTTGTTTCTCACCAAAACCTCTTATGTGCTTTGAAAAGACAGGCTGTATAGATCGTATAGAGCTGTATATTTTGGGTGCTTTTTAATCTTTAAAGTAAGACACTATCCACTGCCATTGTTTTGAAAAGACAAACCTTAGGGCCAGGGTTGGGAGGGTTACTTTTGAAATGTATTCCACTACAGATTACAGAATACATGCTGTAAAATGTAATTTGTAACATATTTCATTAGATTACTCAAGGTCAGTAACATATTCTAAATACTTTGGATTACTTCTTCAGCACTGGTAGATTTTTTCACTTGTTTTGACTATAAAAACTCTGCCAGTACAGTTAGAAAAAATACACATGTTAAAAATACATTCTCTGAAAAACCATTCTCTGAAAAATATCTTATGCAGTGTTGTTTTAAGGATTTTTAGATATTTTTACAGGAAAACAATACAAAATGTATTATCAAGTATAAAATTTTTGCCCTAATAACTATGGTCTTACTAAAAAAAAAGAAATTATGATCCAACATGAATTTTCTTGATAAAAAAAAATATATATACGATCGTGCCTGGTAACGTGCATGTAAAATAGCACTTTAGCTTAGCGTAAAGCTGACAACTTACACAAGGTTTATTTCTTCTGCTCCAAACTTACTTCAAACTTACTTCTCTGTCTGCTCGTATGAATGTAACACATCATAAGAAAGTGTTTCACCGCTGTTCAAATGCACTTTGAATCACATAATTTATATGTATAAATGTTTTCCATCTGAAAGGACTAAATATTAAATGAAACAAATGACAATAAAATGCAAAGTAATCTCTTCAGTAATCAAAATACTTTTTGAATGTAACTGTATTCTAATTTCCAGTGATTTAAATCGTAACTGTAGTGGAATACAGTTACTTAAATTTTGTATTTTAAATATGTATTCCCCTTACATGTATTCCGTTACTCCCCAAACCTGCTTAGGGCTAGGTATTGATACAGATTTCCCAATTTGATTTGATTCCATTTTACAAGCTCTAGATTTGATTCCAAATCATATGGGTGTATTTCAATTATAATGTCTATTTTGCTCACATATGAAAGAAATTATCTCTCAGCTAAAGCTGTTAAATATACAGGAGACCTTTTAACTAGGCACATTACAAAAATATAAATTTTGTAAATTAGATAATATCATTAGTTTTCCATAATTGTAGTCACATTTACACTTTTTAAAATTTTTCAAATCCATGTATTCCATCAATAAATATGATGACTTGAAATTACATATATTATATTTTATATATATTGTTATGTGTTCATTGTTTACATGCATAATTTGTACTATTTACAAATATTTACATTGATTTGTATAACACATTCTAAAACAGTGCTGTCTCTTTAAGAATAGCAGCAGTTCAGCGAGCAATTCATAGAAGTGTTTTGGTTGAGCACACATTATAGAGAGTGAAGTTGAATTTACCGCATTCTATACCGCATCTGTGCTATGAGTGATTCAAATTAAATGGGGATTCACTCCAAGGGGACGACTGGCCATCTGGAGCACCAGGAGTTCATAAAGGCGAAATGGACGGTCTCCTAGGGCACAATTTAACCATGAGAAACAATTTTATACACATGATCAACATGCTTATAATAAATTACTTTTATTTTTAAATACATTTTGTCTTATGGGTTCTTTCAATTAGACGCAACTTTTCTGCACAGTATGCCTGGACCTCATTATCTGACATACAAATTAAAATAATGGTGACAACCAAAAACAATACACTTAAGTATAAAGCTGGTGTCTCACTAGCCGATTTTACCAATGATTTTTATGTGTTCGCTTCATTAACATAATCACCGGCCAGGAAGAGGGAGTCAGAGCGCACATTAGCATTTCTCAGTGTTAATCACTTGACTTTTGGGACTCCCTTCTGAGTTAATGGCTTCAAAGACTGAAAAACCACATCCGTCTTGTTTGAAAAACTATTCTGTCAGTGAGGAAGGGTCTTGTGTTCTCGTCAAGTGACCAGTGAGCTTTTTCTTTTACTAAAGAACAGGCAAGACGTCAAGATGATGAATCAGATTCTGTCACAGAGCTTTTTTCCAGCTTTAAATGAGCCACAACAGTCTGTTTGTATTGGATGTATTTCTTAACTCACTAAAAGCTGCATATGGACATGCGTTCTACAACAAGCCTTCACTGAATAAATAAAAAATCACGCACTTTCACAAGGTAAAGTTACTCTCTCTTTTGTATAGTGGCAGAACAGATACAGGGAGAGAGAGCTCCATGACCATGAGAAAAGGTACTTTTCAATGCAGAAATAATGCAAAAGAAACAAATTATGGAAAAAAATAACCACAACATAAATTTTCCAGTTTTGGTCTGTTTTAAAATATAACCTTGTGAAAGTCAACTGAACCATCAAGAAAATTCAACATTGGAACTATTTTAGCCCCTGTTTTGGCACAAATCAAGCAAGCTACATGTCTACTCTATTGCAGTTGTTTGTGCTCATGTAGTACTCCTGTTGTTACAGTATTTTGGTATATACCTATTTACTAATGTTAACAGTTAGAATATTTTTGTAAAGTCTTACTAGTATTATTAGCATCCCGTTATTACCGTGCCTTCTTATCTGAAGTTTTGACTCACTTTTATCAGTAAGATACAAATTTTACTGACAGCCATGTCAGTGGATACAAGGATGCAGCTAAAAGACTTTTTTGCACTCACACATATATTTATACATATATTGCACACAATTTATTTATTTTTTTGCACTGCTGCATCTGGGACTAAAGAACCCAGGCACCACAGACACAGCTTTTTTGTTCTTGCAACAAAATATTTTGTTGTTGTTGCCATATTTTTATTTATTACAGCTCCATCCACTTTAGGGCCCAAAACCAGCCCCACAATGGCATCATTTGTGCCCGAAGTGATGTCCAGGATTTGATTTCTCATGTGAGGAGAGGGCACTTCCTTGGGCTGCAGGACAGGCAGTGTCATTTCAGAACTGTATGCCAAGTCTCTTCAATGATGACATAAGACGATGGGACAGAGCTGTCCTGCTGCTCACGTTTGTCCTTCTTCTCCGCACTTAAGGACAGAGTGACACTTAAGGCAGTTGCTAGGGTGTCCAGGGTGTTCACTTTGATCTTTCTCTCTTGCTGTCATGCCACCGGATGCTCTGCCTATCTTTTTACCTTTCTCTCAGGTTGATGCTCCACCTGACACTCTGCCTTTCTCTCCAACTTTCTCTCAGGCTGACGCTCCACCGGACACTCCGCCTTTCTTTCCACCTTCCTCTCAGGCTTACACTCCACTGGACACTTAATTTTTCTCTCCACCTTTCTCTCAGGCTTACACTCCACCGGACACTCTGCTTTTCTCTCCACCTATCTCTCAGGCAGACGCTTCACCGGACACTCCACCTTTCTCTCAACCTTCCTCTACGGCTGATACTCCACCAGACACTCCGCTTTATTTCTCCACCTTTCTCTCAGGTTGCCGATCCACCAGACACTCCGCCTTTCTCTCCACCTTTCTCTCAGGCTGACGCTCCAACGGACACTCCACCTTTCTTTCCGCCTGGCGCTCCACTGGACGCTCTGCCTTTCTCTCCACCTTCCTCTCAGGCAGACGCTCCACCGGACACTTCACCTTTCTCTGCCACTGATGTGCCACTGGACGCTCTGCCTTTCTATCCACCTTTCTCTCAGGCTGATTCTCCAATGAAAACCCTGCCTTTCTCTCCACCATTCTCTCCATCTGACCCTCCACCTTTATCTCTGCTTTTCTCTCCTTTTGCTTAGCCTGACACATCTTTATTTTTCCCTTTCTACTTCTCTGCAAAGTGGAATCATGCTGGTCCCACGTTATTTTCATCGGCTGGCCCAGGAGATCCTCACCAATCAGTACGTTAAGAGCTTTCTCTGGATCACCAAAGTATGCAAAGATGGCAAAACCATACCCCTGACAGAGGTTGGTTGACCTGTCTCTACACACCCGTAGATAACTGATGGGACCAAATGGTATGAATGTTGAAAAGAGCAGCTTTTTGTCCACCTCCCGCTGAACGTAATTCACAAGCAGTGCTCCACTTTGATCTCCATTTTCAGAGACACGTTTGTAGGACAAGGCAATTTTAGCTGTCCATACAAACAGAATGTTCTCCAAAAGTGCTATATTTTACTGACAATTGCTGTGTCCTTCACAGTAAACTGTCAGCTAGGCACAATCAGATCAATTGGTGCAAACTGAAATATTCAGCTCCTTTTGTAGGCTACAAACATTCTAAATCTTGTTTACATTCTATTCTTTTGAAAACTCAGTAAGCAATCATGATGTCACAAAGAGTTCCATTCTTATGTGTTCAATAAGAGCTGTTGAGCTGTTCAACTGTTATTTAAGAAAAACAACTGTAAATTCTAATAAATTATGTGGACGATTTGCACAAAAAGTCATATTGCAGTTATTTTGAAAAATATTGTGATTTGAACTACGATATGAGAAACAAACAAAAAAAGTGATTGCTTTTGACCAAAACTTAGTACAGTTTTGCCCATGTTATACTGCTAATAAAAAGAATTAGGCTACTGAGGGTTAAAACTTGAGTCCTCTTAAAAAAAAAAAAAATATCTTCAGCCACAAACAAACAAACAAATAAATAAATAAAAAAATGAAACAAAGAGAAAAAAATGTTGTTGTCTTCATTCATAGTGTACATTTTTTGTCCACTTTGTGAGCCCAGTATTCATAATTTTTTGGAACCCAGTCAACTTGAAAATTATATTTATTATTATTATTATGTTTATTATTATGTTATGCAATAGAAATGTATTTCTGTAATAAAATCCTAACTTGCACGGGGCATTGATATGCAGAGGCCTGTAGCACGGAGCTGGTTTTAATGGCTACCCAGTAGGGCTGCATGATTTGGACAAAAAGTCATGTTGCAATATTTTAGTAAAATATTGCGATTGTGATTTGAACTGCGATATGATAAATAAAAAAACTAATAAGTGATTCCTTTTGACCAAAATTTGGTAATCTTTTGCCCATGTTCTACTGCCAATAAAAAGACTTTACACTTAAGGTTTACACTTGAGTCCTCTTAAAAATAAACAATTACTTTTATTACTATATTGAATATTTATTTTACAAATTAATATATTTCCGTAATGCACGGGGCATTGCTATGCAGTCCAGTCAAACCAACGAGTTCTTAACCATCAAGCTTTTATTTTGGTAGACAATTGCAGGAAGAGTTTCTGTGTGTAGCTGAATTCACAACAGCCGTATAATGTGCTCCTCATTTAACATGTTCTCCTGTCACTGAATAATAGTTCACCTTAAAATGAAAAGTTTGTCACTATTTTCTCACCCTCATATTGTTCCAAACAGAAGAAGAGAAGATGTTAGGAATAATGTTAGGGACTGACAGTGTCAATCCCCTTTTACTTTTATAGTATTTCTTCTCTTGTGTTCCATTGAAGAAAGAAAGCCATTTGGTTTTGGAACGAGTAAATAATTACATAATTTGTATTTTGGGATGAACTATCATTTTAAATGTGGTGGGAGAGATACCAGTGGTAAGAGATTTGTTTATGACGTGCATGAGAGCAAAGTGTTTTTAGCAAGTCAGTTCACTCAGCGACCATCTTTGAAACACTCCCGAGCAGCTATTTTCTATGTAAACAAGTGGCATACAAGTGCAGATCCTTTCTACTTGAATGGGGAAAGACAGAAATCTCCAAAATGCTTGGTCAAAATTATGATCAAAGAACATATTTAAATTCAGCAGTAAAATCTGACAACACTGGTATCATAAATTGTGCTTCTTTGGCTTGAGTAGCTAATGCACATGCGTGTTTTTTTAGTTGATTGACAGACGATATTTTTTATCTAAAAGGTGATTGGCTCTTTTACCTGTAAGGTGGGACTTTCTACATCTGTTGACCATTGGTCGTTCCAAATCAATTTCTCCCATTCATTTTTATAGAAGTGAACTGTCTCTGCTAAACTGCCTCTGATGAGAGCAGGAAAGAGCAAAGAAAGCAAAAGGAAAAGAAAAGATACACAATTATGCCCTTAGCAGATACTTTCTTACCAATGTGGTGCATAAATTATGTTCATGTACCTCTCAAATACTAGGACAGACAGCTGAGAAAACACATACTAAGCAGGACATCAGTCTCCAAGCAGAGGCATCTAACAGCTGCAGATATAATAAGACTATTATAAAACAAAATTCAGTTACTATCTTATTGAATACCAAGGCGTGATACTATAGCATAATACACCAAGATGGGTCCCTACAGAAGAAAAGAACAGATTAAACAAAACAAAAGTTACTCAGATGAAAAGCACAGGTTTAAGGGCCAACATAAACCAGAGGAATCTAATAGCTCAGTCTTTCACTGTGTAATGTCTTCATAACATTCTCACAAAATGTGGACATCCAGATCTCACAAATGCAGTTTGACGTCCCTGCAAACCCTTGAAGAAGTTATACATAATGGGAATACATAACTCTTAGCTCACGAGACCGAAGTGACACTGACCTATACGCCAAATACATTTCTCAACATATACAGTTCAGACTAAACACGTATAAGTGTTACATGTAGTTCAGAGATCTGATTAAAACATAAACAACCCTTTATTTCCAATCATAAATCAAACTATGAAAACAGATCCCAGTTTACCTGACAGAAACCAATCAGATTTGTTCTTCTAGACCCAAACGGAGAGCTTGCTCTAGTTGCTCAATGTTATTTTCGATACCTGTTTTTGATACCAGATTGCTTTCTTTGAAAGCCTTGGTCATGGATTTGTATAAGTCAAAGTGCAAGTCTGCTTGGACTTATTGAGTTTTACTGTAGGTGTGGTTTTAAGAGTAGCTTTCAAAGCCTAAGTACAGCTAATAACGGAGAGTTAGCACAAACCTGAGCTGATGCAGGGCTATGCCTGCTCTTGGGCTGAAATAATTCATGCATATTTCTTTCTCCCCCAATGTACTGGATCCAAGACAAAGCAAAGGCAAAGTCCATTGCCGAAAGCAAAACAGCTACAAAGACAAAAAATAATAACCCTGTGTTTAACTTTGAGAAATCCGGATTCAATATGGACATCCCAACCTTTGTGATTGCACTCTTGTTGTGTTTTAGATTCCTCAAGAATTGTCTCCTGCCAGCTCAAAGCAAATTTCACTCCCTCACACCAAATAAATGTTCCCCACATCTTTTCTTACTTGTGAGGCTTTGGCCTGAGGCCTTCCCTTGTCACTTTTGATTTGGGATTTGCCTTCTCCCAAGCAGCGTCAAATGAAATGCCAGTGCGGGTTGAGGAGGTGTGTTTAACCTCACTCTCCGTGTGGCCTTTACTGACAACTCCTCACTTTATTCAGCCCTCATTTTTCCCACCATCCAAAGAACAACAGCATTTAGAAAGGTAAAGTAAAACAAAATGCACGAGAAAGCTTTGGCATTCCTGATAACTTTTTATTTAGGCTGATAAAACCAATGAATCATGCACAGCCGAGTTCGATTGAATTCCACTGAATTATCAATGATTGCGAGGAATATTAATATGCGAATGCAGGAACGTTTCTGAAGCCATGTTACTGACAAGGTTCTCAACAGAACTTTTCGTAAAATAATTTGTAACCCCAGAGACTGTTGAAAGGCCATAACACATTTTTGCATAGGTTTTCCAGCACATTCCAGAAAGGGGACATATTTTCGACTTTTTCACTCAGCAGATAAATGGTCTTAGAACACCATTTGAGAGTGTTTACCTGTGGATGTGGCCATCTTTCTGAGTCGGTGGCAGCAGGGACAGTAAGCAGAGGTGAGTCATTAAAGACTGGAAAGGTAACTGAGAACGATGGGCCTCAGACAGATAACATCCAGCTGCTGTTACTGCTCCTGCCTCTGCTCGTCTTCCTCAGTCTGTCCTCAGCTTCTTTCTCTCACTCTGTACTCTACTGTTGTCCTATACCTCTATATCCCCATTTATACCTCTTATTAAGATGCATTTTGGGTGATCTCTTTAAAATGGGATGACACTAAAAACAGGCATAAACGGGGTCCAAAACATTTTGAGATTTGTTCACTACAACCCCATTCAGAGGACTCATAGTGTAAACACTCCAGTCTGATCTCACGATGTAATTGGAAACAGTAGGTTGACTTTTCTAAAATTGGTCTGTGCTTACCGAAATGCAAAAGACAGTGGCCAAAGCAGTAAGTGTTGTTGGGCATATGGGCATGTGTGCGGTCCATTTTCCAGGTGTAATGTCCATGGAGGGGTGCAAAAAGTGAGTTGTGAAGAGAGATGTCTTGAGCTGTAGGCTTTAATACAGTGAAGAGGATTGCATATTTCATAAACTGTACCCCCCAGCTCAAACCCCAAACCTAAATCTAACCATCTGTGGAGTAAAAATTTAATGCTAGAGAGAAAAGTGCATCCTCCGAAATCCAAACCATGCTTGTCACTGATTATGCAATCATGATTACTTCAACACGGGATCAGAACCCAGGTCTCCCACACCGTTTATGCAAAGCGCTTCCGGTCGCACCATATGGGAAAGTAATTATGCTGGAGCCGATTAAAAAATGTCTAATAGGCAGGGGTTAAATTGGGCCGGTACGGTCCGGCACATTTGACGACGACATCAACCGATTTTAGGATTCCCCCAACTCTGAAATCCCATTTTAAAGGTGCATTATGTAAAATTCAGAAACCCTTGTTATTAATGACACCTGTGGCCGTTAAGTGAACTGCAGCCAGCTACCTGTTGCTCATGCTCACGCTCGTGCACACACTCCATAGGGACGCGAGCATCAGCCAAAACAATGACGTAATGTACAAAGAGACAACGTGATTCACCGGCATCATACTGACAGATGAGGTAGCATAATTAAAATTACACAGTTAAGATTGTTTTACTACAAACTTTGAGACTGTATATTATATTTGACTCTCCAGTGCTGGAACAGGGCTGGTAAACAAAGTGTGGATATAGGTCTGACTATGCGAGACTGTAGGTTGAAGTACACTGACTGCATTTATACGATAGCCTATGTTGGCGTTAGCTAGCTAGCCAGCTTTATCAATAGCTGTTAGCTAAATCTGGTGGATGATGACAGTAGCTATTTATAAAATAGACTGTACATTATAAATATGTTGACACAATTCAGTATTGATGTGAATCCGTCACAACTGTCATTTTTTTTTAAACAATTGTTTTATAATAGTAGAATGTATATATTTTCTGTATAACCAAGTCACGTTACACTGATGAATGGGTCTTTTTGCATTATCTTGAACATTGTCTAACATTCATTTCATGTGTTATTGTAGTTTATCTTGCTGAATAATTACAGATTAACATTGTTTATGACAGTTACTGTGCAGGCAAGATCAAGTTAGCTAAAATTACACAGATCAATCCTTATGGCACTATATTTCACATGCTTTGCAGTTATGTAAGCTTACCTGTCCAATTAGAAGAACACCAATTCAGGGTCGGTTTTGATCCCCAAAACTGAATGAAGGTCCCTCCAGGAATCAAATGCCCTGCTGATGTTCACTCTAATTTTCGCTCGACTTCGATCACATTTCCGCTTAGCCAGATGGGATTCAGTAGATAAATGTTTTTTTTTTTTTTTTTTGGCTTACTCTGAGTTTGTGTAGAATTCGGTGTTGTGCTGGGAGCCGGACATTTGCTGGATTCCATCTCTAAGATAACGTTACCTAGTGTTGCAGTTTGTTGTCGCTGTTGAATAGTGGAAGAGAAGCTACTGTCTGAGGCAAGGCTCTCGGGAGCACGCATAAACGTCACATACTTTGGATTTTCCCGGCAAAAGTGACCTGCTCCCTTCACATGAAAATCAGTCTCCAACCTAGGAAGTCCGGGAAGGGGTCATTGTTTAAGTTGCATTATAAGCCGTTTACATATTGGCAAAAAAAGCGAATATTACATGAAAATTGTTACATATTGCACCTTTAACCCCTACTGATAGTTAGTAGATGCAACTTGTCTGTGAATCAGCATAATGTGGCCAATCCTAGGGTACTGGCTCTCTCAGAAACAACATGCCGACTTACTGTGTGATCATGTTGAACGCTCATCTTTTTGAATGTGTTCAAAGAACAGCAAAGCACCACCTATTTACCTGCACTGTTTTAAACTTTCTCAGTTATGTGTGGCTTTTAAAGGAAATAAACATCCAATCAGAAAATTTGAAAGTGTATATACATGCACAAATTCTTCAGTGCCATGGGGGCTTGTCAGAGGAGGCAAAATAGGCTGAGCCTTCTCAGAAATGTGTTCTAAAAGAACTTAACAACAAAAGTGATCAAATTATCACTTGTTTCAACCATTTTACCTACTAACGTGTATAACTTAGATGCCTTTAATTAAAATAATATATTATTTTTTTATTTTTGTTTCATGCAGGGTTAATCACTGTATGAGTCAGTATGAATACCAGAGTAGGCTGACGGCATAAAACCTCCTACTATTAGGAACAGTCCAATCACAATTTATATTCAAATGATGCAACATCATCTTCTTCCATTCAAAATTTTTCCAAAAAAGAAATTTTTTACAAAATGAGAAAAAAACACTGATATGTATATATAGAACTGGATCGCTGACGAAATGTTAAACTGCCAGCAGGAGGTGAAGCCACCGTGTTCGAGCGGCCATCTTGGTATGCCAAAACTGCCAAAAAGTATCAATGACTGACAGAAGAAAACACCCCCATTTCACCATCTCCGACCTGCGGATACGACAGTTGCATTTCACCCTCTAGTTACAATCATGTTTAATGTTTAATTGGCTCATCATGGATAATATTCGTTACGAGGGAGAAGATATACGTGGATCGTGATGTCAGAGCATCCATCTGCCCCGGAGTTCAGTCATCAATGCAGCACAACGATCACCAAAGGAAGCGGCAAAACTGTCAAATGTAAGTATGAAAATCTGTAATATTTGCTTTTTTGGGGGTGACAACATGTC
Source organism: Myxocyprinus asiaticus (assembly GCF_019703515.2). NCBI lineage: Eukaryota > Metazoa > Chordata > Actinopteri > Cypriniformes > Catostomidae > Myxocyprinus > Myxocyprinus asiaticus. Next base: position 26,383,413 of record NC_059379.1, read on the forward strand.
CGTTTGCCTCGGAGGGTCCTTAAAAAAGTAAAACCGGAATTTTGTTATTTGCCTACAATGCCCGGGATTTGCTTGTTTTCATACTGAAGTGCTCTCTGTAGTCATACATGGATACATGTAATAAATTACGTGTTTGTTTGCCATTTAAACCTAGTGTATCAGATTAATTTGAACCAGCTATTTAGACCTTTTTTATTTAATTTACTAATTTATTTACCTATATGACATTGAGCTTGAAAATTGACTCTTTTTTTTTTCTTTTTTTTTCTTATGAATATTTTCTCAAATACTGAACCAATCCTCATAAATTATATATCGTTTGAAAACTTAAAGTCTCAAGAATCAAACTGTGCTGTCCATTTAAAAAAAAAAAAAAACTGATGAAATTACAAGTATAAACATTAGATGGCTGCAGAGAGCTACTTATTCGTCCCTGGTTGAAGAGAAGATGATTTCTAGATTTTGTCAAAAGTTCTGTATTTATATATATATTTAAACATTATCAAAGACTACTTTTGTCAGAGTTTAGCATTTGATTTGTTTGAGGTTACTTTTGTCAGTTTTTTTCATATCAGAAATGAGCAGAATAACAAGTAATAACCTAATTTATCCCTGGTTGTAACAAGATGAATGTGTGTGTGTGTGTGTGTGTGTGTGTGTGTTCAGCATTGTAGATGTGTTATGGTCTCACCAATTCATTTTGGTGTGTGTATGTTCTGCATTGTGGCTGATTTATTGTTTTTTTTTTTTTTTTTTTATGGGGGGGTTGTGACAAATTAAAAAAAGTCTGGCCAGTTCAGTTTTGTGCATGTGTGTATGTTTGTGTGTGTGTTTGTGTTTTGCACTCTTGATGTTTGGTAGTCTCACCCCTTCATGTCTGTGTGTGTTTTCTTTCTGCATTGTGGCTGTTTTTTAGATTTTATATAATAAATAATGAAAATTACTGGCTGTCACTTTTGACTGGGAACAGTACAGGTATAACTTTTTTTTTTTTCTTCCACTTAGACTGATCGAATCAACAATTTTTTGTGTGTGTGTTCAGATATCAAATGGACGAAAAGTCACCAAGTCTTGTACCCATCAGATAAAGGAAACCAGTTTTATTGGAGAAACTAAATTGATTTTGGTCAAAAATGACCGAACAGTGCATGAGGGTTAAGTCAATAGGGACATTGGAATGTTTGGGCATAACAATATAGCGGCGCAGTGGCTTCACTGATATGACGTCATGAGCAATCCTGTTCTATTCACCTTATTCAGCCCCGCCCCTTATCCACACTCTGCTTTTCCGAATTTTGTCATCTAACTTGTTTGTATTGAAGCTACTGAGAAGAGTCGATCAAAATGTATTACGTGTGGGAGCACAGAAAGTATTTTTTACCAAGACTTGATGGTGTGAGTCTACAGCACCCCTTTATTACATGAAAATGCTCGTGAGATGTTTTTTTCTGTCACTCTAAATGTTTGTTTTTCTGAGACCCGCAGAGATAAATTGGACCTGGCAGATCACATTCGGACAGCTATGACACACTGCACTTTTTAATGATACAAGCGTTTAATTGTTATATGTGTAATTCTGCTTAATTTTTAGGTTTCAACTTGTTAATAATTTGTGTTAAAATGTGTAGTTGACATGAAATTTCCAACAGTGACAGCTTGTATTATTACACATGATCATACAATTAAAGAAAAATACATTTGTACTTTTTAAAATTAATTTCTCACCTTATATTTTTTAGAGGATTAAATAAAAAATAAAACATATACTTACACATGTATGTGTGTGTGTGTGAATGAATATAGTGGCACCCCTTCCCCCATCCTGGTTTAACACTCAAACAATCTGCTCACCTTAACTATAACACGAATGGTTGAATGACACATAAAGATGGCCAGAGGTGTCATACAGAGATATTTTTAATGACTTTGTATTGTCTCTAGGAGTCTCATGAGCACAGAAGAATATCAGTGCGTCCACAGCGTGAAGGTAGGACCTTGTGCATTTATGTTATTTTAAAATCTCCCCGCTCTGCTTCCAGTTGTTATGACCTCCCCTGAACACTTTAAAATACTCATGATAGCTTTTGGCAACTCTATAACCTGTAAATCCACTTCGCTAGCTAATTCCACTTTGACATCAACACCATAGAAATCTATATAGAACCGCTAGAACGGAAGTTCAGAGACAAAATTTTCAAGATGGATATGTACTAGTTTCTCTGGCACATAAGGTGAATATTATATATCAGTGGGAAAAACTGTGTACGGTCAAAAAAAAAAACGCATTTGTGAATGGAACTACATTCTTACGTGATGGATCAGAATCTGCTGTTGCTGGTTCAAACCAAATGATGCATCCAAGCCTCTCAAAAACATCACTTTAGAACTAGTATCACAGCTTGGGCTGTTTCTAACAAGTTATTGAAGAAACAAGGATGCGTGTGTGGGTTTGGGTGGTTTACGAGGACTTTTTTTAGGTTACAAACTGGTAATTACAAGGGTATTATGCTATAAATGTGGTTTATGAGGACATTTCTAGTGTTCCCATAATTCAAATCGCTTAAAAAAACATACTAAACTTGAAAATGTAAAAATACAGAAAGTTTTTTGTGAGGATTAGGTTTAGGGGTAGGGTTAGGGGATATAATCTATAGTTCGTACAGTATAAAAATCTTTATGTCTATGGAGAGTCCTCATAAGGATAGCCGCACCAATATGTGTGTGTGTGTTTGTTAGTGTGTTAGTCAGCTTTCTGAAGATAATGTCATTTTTGTCAAATGCATCCTATTTTCTCTGTGGAAAAATAGCCGTCCAAGCGGGGGTATTCCTCCCTATTTTGCAGTAAATATTTTGCAGCAAGAGTCATTCACTATAGAAACTGTAATGTCCTCTGCCATTTTGAACAGTATTTTCTCTCTAATGTGGAAACTCCAGTAAGAGGTAAGCACCTTGAGTTTGAGTAATTAATCATTGTTGTGTTGCTCAGCTGTGATGAGCCTTAATGCTGAAGTTGCTGAAGTTTAAATGCTGAAGTTTAAATCTATTTCCCAGCTTTAGTAGTGTTGTAGTAATCTGAGAAATCACGGAGTGCCGATGAATGAAAATACTACTGACTGACTGTGAAGCACATTAACTCAGCTGACTCATTTACACACAAAAATTGTCTTTTGCTGCCACCTGCTGCCTAAAATATGCCATGTCACAAAAATAAATGTAAAGAGACACATTAAGCTTTACACTGCTACACTTTTTTACACTTTCTTACATCTACACTGCTCTTACACTTTAGTTTAGAACGTCTCGAGCACAAGCGGAGTGACACACAGTGTAGCGTCTGAGTGCTGATGTTCTGAGACATCATACTCATGGAACAACAGATTCTCGTCTCTCGTTCAATCAGATTCTAGGAACTAACTGATGTATGTGTGTGTGTGTGTGTATATATATATATATATATATATATATATATATATATATATATATATATATATATATATACATACACACACACTACCAGTCAAAAGTTTTGAAACACACTCATTCTTTATATATTTTTTTTTTTTCTTCACATTTAGAATAATAGTAAAGTCATCAAAACTATGGAATAACATAAATGGAACTATGGGAATTATGTTGTGACTAAAAATCCCAAATAAATAAAAACTGTGTTATATTTTAGCATCTTCAAAGTAGTCACCCTTTGCCTAAAATTTGCAGACATGTACTCTTGACATTTTCTCAACCATCTTCTTGAGGTATCACCCTGGGATGCTTTTTAAACAGTATTGAAGGAGTTCCCATCTATGTTGGGCACTTATTGGCTGCTTTTCTTTATTATTTTGTCCAATTTCAAAAACTTTTTTTTTTTAATTACATTTTAGTTTTATAATGAAATAAATTAATATGGTGGCACAATGATATTTTTTTCTACAAAACTAATTTCAAACATTTAAGCATACGCCTTCAGATCAAAAGATTTTTAAGATCATGAGAAACATTTCAGTCAAGTGTTTCAAAAGTTTTGACCGGTAGTGTATATATACACTGGCAGCCAAAAGTTTGGAATAATGTACAGATTTAGCTGTTTCTGAAGGAAATTGGTACTTTAATTCACCAAAGTGGCATTCAACTGATCACAAAGTGTAGTCAGGACATTACTGATGTAAAAAACAGCACCATCACTATTTGAACAAAGTCATTTTTGATCAAATCTAGACAGGCCCCATTTCCAGCAGCCATCACTCCAACACCTTATCCTTGAGTAATCATGCTAAATTGCTAATTTGGTACTAGAAAATCACTTGCCATTATATCAAACACAGTTGAAAGCTATTTGGTTCATTACATTGTCTTTGTGTTTGTTTTTTAAATGCCACAATATGCAATAGACTGGCATGTCTTAAGGTCAATATTAGGTCAAAAATGGTAAAAAAAAAAGAAAAAAAAAGAAAGAAACAGTTTTCTCTAGAAACTCATCAGTCAATCATTGTTTTGAGGAATGAAGGCTGTACAATGCTTGAAATTGCCAAAAAAAAAAAAAAAAAAAAAATGAAGATTTCATACAAAGGTGTACAGTCTTCAAAGCCAAAGGACAACTGGCTCGAACAAAGACAGAAAGAGATGTGGAAGGCCAGATGTACAACTAAACCAGAAGATAAGAACATCAGAGTCTCTAGTTTGAGAAATAGATACCTCACATGTCTTCAGCTGACAGCTTCATTGAATTCTACCCGCTCAACACCAGTTTCATGTACAACAGTAAAGAGAAGACTCAGGGGTGCAGGCCTTATGAGAAGAATTGCAAAGAAAAAGCCACATTTGAAACAGAAAAACAAAAAGAAAAGGTTAGAGTGGGCAAAGAAACACAGACATTGGACAACAGATAATTGGAAAAGAGTGTTATGGATCTTAACCCCATTGAGCTTTTGTGGGATCAGCTAGACTGTAAGGTGCGTGAGAAGTGCCCAACAAGACAGCCACATCTATGGCAAGTGCTACAGGAAGCGTGGGGTGAAATGTCATCTGAGTATCTGGACAAACTGACAGCTAGAATGCCAAGGATCTGCAAAGCTGTCATTACTGCACATGGAGGATTTTTTGATGAGAATACTTTGAAATTGTTTTCAAATTGTAAAAGTAATTTTTCACGGTATTAATGCCTGACTATACATTGTGATCAGTTTAATGCCACTTTGGTGAATAAAAGTACCAATTTCTTTCCATAAGAGCAAAATCTGTACATTATTCCAAACTTTTGGCCACCAGTGTGTTTTTTTTGTTTGTTTGTTTTGTTTTTGTTTTGTTTTTTTTGTTTTTTTCCTTTTTCTCCCAATTTGGAATGCCCAATTCCCAATGTGCTTTTAAGTCCTCGTGGTTGCATAGTGATTCGCCTCAGTCCGGGTGGCGGAGGATGAATCCCAGTTGCCTCCGCATCTGAGATCGTCAACCCGCGCATCTTATCACGTGGCTTGTTGAGCGCGTTGCCACGGAGATATAGCGCGTGTGGAGGCTTCACGCCATCCACTGCGGCAACCACGCTCAACTCACCACGCGCCCAACCGAGAACGAACCGCATTATAGCGATCACGAGGAGGTTACCCCATGTGACTCTACCCTCCCTAGCAACCGGGCCAATTTGGTTGCTTAGGAGACCTGGCTGGAGTCACTCAGCACGCCCTGGGATTCGAACTAGTGAACTCCAGGGGTGGTAGCCAGCGTCTTTACCACTGAGCTTCCCAGGCCCCCCACCAGTGTGTTTTTTTTTGTTTTGTTTTTTTTTTGAATAACATACATTTAACTATGGGAATTATGTTGTGACTAAACAAAATCCCAAATAAATAAAAACTGTGTTATATTTTAGCATCTTCAAAGTAGTCACCCTTTGTCTAGAATTTGCAGACATGTACTCTTGACATTTTCTCAACCATCTTCTTGAGGTATCACCCTGGGATGCTTTTTAAACAGTATTGAAGGAGTTCCCATATATGTTGGGCACTTATTGGCTGCTTTTCTTTATTATTTGGTCCAAGTCATCAATCTCAAAAATTATTTTTATTTTTTTATTTTTTATAATTAAATAAATTAATATGGAGGCACAATTATATTTTTTTTCTACAAAACTAATTTCAAACATTTAAGCATACGCCTGTCAAAAGATTTTTAAGATCATGAGAAACATTTCAGTCAAGTGTTTCAAAAGTTTTGACCAGTAGTGTGTGTGTATATACTGTATATATATATATATATATATATATATATATATATATATATATATATATATATATATATATATATACAGGTGCATCTCAATAAATTAGAATGTCGTGGAAAAGTTCATTTATTTCAGTAATTCAACTCAAATTGTGAAACTCGTGTATTACATAAATTCAGTGCACACAGACTGAAGTAGTTTAAGTCTTTGGTTCTTTTAATTGTGATGATTTTGGCTCACATTTAACAAAAACCCACCAATTCACTATCTCAAAAAATTAGAATATGGTGACATGCCAATCAGCTAATCAACTCAAAACACCTGCAAAGGTTTCCTGAGCCTTCAAAATGGTCTCTCAGTTTGGTTCACTAGGCTACACAATCATGGGGAAGACTGCTGATCTGACAGTTGTCCAGAAGACAATCATTGACACCCTTCACAAGGAGGGTAAGCCACAAACATTCATTGCCAAAGAAGCTGGCTGTTCACAGAGTGCTGTATCCAAGCATGTAAACAGAAAGTTGAGTGGAAGGAAAAAGTGTGGAAGAAAAAGATGCACAACCAACCGAGAGAACCGCAGCCTTATGAGGATTGTCAAGCAAAATCGATTCAAGAATTTGGGTGAACTTCACAAGGAATGGACTGAGGCTGGGGTCAAGGCATCAACCACACACAGACATGTCAAGGAATTTGGCTACAGTTGTCGTATTCCTCTTGTTAAGCCACTCCTGAACCACAGACAACATCAGTGGCATCTTACCTGGGCTAAGGAGAAGAAAAACTGGACTGTTGCCCAGTGTTCCAAAGTCCTCTTTTCAGATGAGAGCAAGTTTTGTATTTCATTTGGAAACCAAGGTCCTAGAGTCTGGAGGAAGGGTGGAGAAGCTCATAGCCCAAGTTGCTTGAAGTCCAGTGTTAAGTTTCCACAGTCTGTGATGATTTGGGGTGCAATGTCATCTGCTGGTGTTGGTCCATTGTGTTTTTTGAAAATCAAAGTCACTGCACCCGTTTACCAAGAAATTTTGGAGCACTTCATGCTTCCTTCTGCTGACCAGCTTTTTAAAGATGCTGATTTCATTTTCCAGCAGGATTTGGCACCTGCCCACACTGCCAAAAGCACCAAAAGTTGGTTAAATGACCATGGTGTTGGTGTGCTTGACTGGCCAGCAAACTCACCAGACCTGAACCCCATAGAGAAATGGGGTATTGTCAAGAGGAAAATGAGAAACAAGAGACCAAAAAATTCAGATGAGCTGAAGGCCACTGTCAAAGAAACCTGGGCTTCCATACCACCTCAGCAGTGCCACAAACTGATCACCTCCATGCCATGCCGAATTGAGGCAGTAATTAAAGCAAAAGGAGCCCCTACCAAGTATTGAGTACATATACAGTAAATTAACATACTTTCCAGAAGGCCAACAATTCACAAAAAATGTTTTTTTTATTGGTTTTATGATGTATTCTAATTTTTTGAGATAGTGAATTGGTGGGTTTTTGTTAAATGTGAGCAAAATCATCACAATTAAAAGAACCAAAGACTTAAACTACTTCAGTCTGTGTGCATTGGATTTATTTAATACACGAGTTTCACAATTTGAGTTGAATTACTGAAATAAATGAACTTTTCCACGACATTCTAATTTATTGAGATGCACCTGTATATATATATATATATATATATATATATATATATATATATATAAGAAAACAACAAACCTCTTTTTAACTAACTAATATTATTTATTAAGGTTTATTTAACTCATTCAATTATTAGTTATTTTACTTATTACTTATTTAATTTCACTTCTGTTAAAATGAAGACATGGCAGTTTGCCTGAAAGAACACAAAACATTTGGATCTGTAACATGATTTACACGTGGTCCGGAGCAGGTGTTAATCTTGTTCGTACCAACTAATATTACACTTTCATGAATCCGAGAATTTACGTCAGAACAGCTTTACGAATGATTTAAACATAAATTCATACTGCTCATGTTTCATGAATGAGGCCCATTGTGCATTGAACTGCGGAAAGCTGAAAGGGACAAAAATAGTTTGTTTTAGTTTTTTGTCATCTTTTACAGTACTTACTTTTAAAAGACGCAACTTCTTCTTTAAGTGAATCTGAGGACAATAGAAATCAGGTTTTGGTTTTAGTTCCAGTAATATTTAAATATTTACTTTATTAAATTACACCTCACATATTTCAGATTTTATTAAAAAATACTGATTATCATATTACAATATTTCTTAAAAAGATGGTCCTATAAATATCCACAGAGGTCTGGGCTAAGTCCTGAATATCCACCGTCTCTAGAACCACCCCGAAGCTCAGTTAATACAGGTACTCCACAAAAAATATCTTTGAATTCTGTTCTATACATCATGTTTGCGCTTAGATTAAATGCAAGTATAATTGGGAGAAACAGTGCACTGTTATATTCGTGCATGCTGTCTTTGTCTTATTTTACTTTTTTGCACTGAATTATCATGCAGTAACACATTGACATTGTTGGGCCTCATGTATTCAGATAGAAGACAAAGGCAGGCCTAATACAGTTGTAAAAACCTAACTCAAGCCCCCACCTTCCAAGTCGTAAATCTTACTGATAAAAATCGCACCAAAATCAAACAAAGGGAGTCCAAAACAGACTACAAATCCATGAAGCCTTGCTCACTAAAGGATCGAACTCTCAACTCCTATTGGATGAGGCACACAACAGAACGTCCCTCAAACATGAAATCATCAGGAGTTGAAATACCTCTGAAATGCTTCCGGGATTTGCTTCCAGCGACTTTGTTCACCGAATATAGACGTAGCTCTTTGCTGCTCTCAGGTGCAACCTCGTGGCACAAGGAAGTAACGTCCGACTTGAAACTGTGGCCATACAATCTCCATCTCGCTGGATGAGTTGAGATTACTCTGTGTTCAACCGAACACTCTAACGGATCCGAAGGAGACCGCCGAGCAATTCGCATCTTCATCCGTTTGCCTACAGAAGTGAAGAGATTAAAGATTTCTCTTCCATCTTCAATCAAGTCGATGTTTCTGAGTTCTCCGCCAGCCCGCCGAGAATCAACAGCCGTGCCGCCCGCCGACAGAGCGAGGAAACGGCCTCCCGTCATCACCTGAGCCTCAAGGAACCGGGTCAGAGTTAAAGGATGGAGGAAAACACATTCTACCTGTGTCCTCATGCGATTCAAGTAAGATGTTTATGTCTGGGCAGAGATAGAATATTATAGTGTGTTATTCTTGTGTTTCAAGGTTTTTGCTTGTACAGTTTACGGATCGCCATGTCCGCTTATTATTAATACTCAGGGTATTAATTATCACGATTTTGTTTTGCTGTATTGTGGTCCAACCAAATTGGATTGTTGTGCAATTTTGCCATCGCGGGTGAGACCGCAACTGAGTTCATCCATTAAAGAGTCAAATAACGCGGGACTGTTTACGAGCCGTCCACCGCGTCTCTGAGCAATGAACTAAACAGCTGCTTTCTCTCCCACGATCGCGAAATCAGCTTTAGGGCTGTCACTTCTCTCTCTCTCTCTCGTACTAACCACACACGCACACATACAGGCACGCGACCCCTCACAAACATTCTGGCACACATTTTTGGCTCGTAGATAGCTTAAATGCTAAAGCCCAGCTTTGTCCCTAAGCTATCGTACAAGTGGATACACGCGGTAACTGGTAGACTCCATCTCCGCCCCATTCGCGGTCATATTCCCTGGCCGGTAGTCTCACGTGACATACTCTCCACGAGAGTCACGTCCGCCATTTTGTGCGCGTCCCTCCTTACACACACACACCTTATGTGTTATAGGATTATTTTATTTCCATATCTAATCATATCACTGTTTAGTTTGTAGTTGTAAGTCAGAAGTTTATTGACTGCATTGTATTAATTATTAATTGATATTACTGCATAAATAAACTTTTGTTTATATTACAAAGAGAAGTGTTTTGGTTTGTTTTGCATACACCTGTGTCATGCTGACGGGATGTCAGTGCTCGGATTCAAACCTTCATTCATTGTTTTTTCCAGAAAATCGATATTCTTCGGATGTCGATTTTCCTAAGAAAACAATCTAATATTGAGACTTAATATTCGGTTATTAGTCCCTGATTTCAGGGTGGTGCCCCGTCAATGTTAATCCTTATTAATATTCTATTGATTTTTGATAATTGATAATTATCTTTGATGATTGAATTTGAATGATCAATAAGCTAGTGTTAATTTTAATTAATGTTTCATCGATGTTAACAGTTAAAGATTATCTTTGATAATTGTTGATTTAAAGGATTCAAAAAGCTAACATTGATTCTCATCAATGTTCTATTGATTTTAATAATTATTAATTATTGCTAATAACCAAACTTGCTCCTAAACGTAGCACACTACATTTACTGGAGCCCCATATGAGGTTTTAATGAGTTAGATCCAATTAATTAATTTAAATATTAATTAATATCTACAGAAATAATTATTAATTATTTCTGATAGTAACACTGATCTAAACAACCAGTAAAGCCCTACAACCTAGTGACTGATGAATTTCATTATGAAATCAGATACCCTCCCCTCAAAATCCTTACAGAAGTGATCAAAAGAGACGCAGATTACGACCAGGTGTTAACTGGGTCATGTCTCACCTGTACAATTGTGATCGGATCGCCCAAGATGCATCTTAATGCCAGATGTAAACAGGGCTTATCTCTGTCCATTCTCTTCCTCTACCCTCTAATAATGTCTTTCTCCAGTCTCACTCTGTCCTTTTCTTTAGTGTCTAGCTCTCTCCTCTGTCTCTGTCCTCTGACTCTTCCTCTGTCCTCTTTGGTCTCCAGTGCCATCACTTCCTCATCTCCTCATTTGTTTCTTAATCTCATATACATTTTTATAGCTCTAACCTTTTTAACCTGTCAGCTTTCTTATTCAACCTGATCAGCCCCGTCCCACATACTTTTTCTAACCCTTGTCTACTGTATCTCATTCCCACATTTTATGTTCTTTCCCTCTTTTTTTTTTTTTTTTTTTGTCCTGGTGTATCTCATTCTTTCTCTCTCTGTTGTGTCCCTCTCCTCTTCCTTTTCTTCCTCCCTGCTCTGGCCTCACTGGCTCCAGTCGGAACCCAGCAGGCTGCAGCTACTCCCCTGGCTGTCTGCGTGCAGGACCCCCATCTGATGGGCGCTGAGACACAGCCAAAAGCACAAAGCTGGACAAGCCCCATTCCCTGACTTCTCAACTGAGAGAGAACTCCTTGGACACCCTGCTCAAAACAGCTGAGACAGAGCATAACATATAATAATTCTTATGTACTTATTTTTAAAACATCTCAGGATCTGATCATTCCTGGCATTAGAAAATGTAAGCTGCAGTTAAAAGACATAAATAACAAGTGACACAAATAGGTCCCTTGACTCCTGGAGTATTCAAAGTACAGACTGACTGCTGATGAAAAGGTTCACAATCATTTGTATTTTTATTTCTGATTTGGTGCATTTTTGTTTCATCGAACTTTCAAATCTACCCCAAAAGATAAAAGAACCGTCAGATTTATAGATTCATACAAAGTTTAAAAATGTTTTTGCTGGAAACTGATGAATGATATTTTTGATTTCTAAACACATTAAATTATACACAGATCACAAAATCGTTTATACTAGACCTTGTGTAGATGTTAGCAGATTTCTTTATGCAAATGTTTTAATATAATCTTCTTTCAGGACACCAATAAACACATCTTGAAAGCTATTGGCTCTGATATGGTTTTAAATGCTGGATCCAGCAAGGTAAAACTCCAGTGTCTAAAACATCATGTTACGGCGCTCGTTCGCATAACACATTTAAGATGGATATTGTGTTAAAGAACAGGTGTGTGTCTAGCCAGTTCTGTGCTGTATTACTGTATACAACCTTATATCATAACTGCATAGCCGTGATTCATGTCCAGAGGTGTCACACCAAGTCTGCTCAGATGAAACATGTCACGACCATAGACACAGGGCCCAATTAAAGGGAGGAATTAAATGGGACTCAGTGACCCTCTGAGGAATTTCACAAGGATGCTCTATATTCACTGTCAAACTTTGGGGTTGCACCCTGTCTTTAAGTACTTTCACCTGTTAATTAAGCCTTCCAAACTCCAGTCAAGGGGAAATGTGTGCAGCCAGACACTTTGCAAAGAAAAATGGCCAGCTCACAACTCAAGATGTCCTAATGTAAATATTTGACCAAGGTTGTGTATTGGACGCAAGTCTATTACACGTGGAGAAGGAAGTGGACTGATTTCAGTGCCATTAGCAGGTTTAGCAGGCCCTTTGGTTTGCTTAAAATCCTACTAAATTGCCTCAAAAAGCCAAGCCAAACAACCGCAGGTCAGGAAAGTTCGGTGACATTAGAACGGACAGACTCCAAAGGGTGGCGACATGTGCTCATAAGCTAACTTAGTGGCTCCATTCCCAGCTGTAAATACTGAGCCTCATCACCAAGAAGAGGAGGAGAAGGCATTAAAGGAATGTTCTGGGTTTATTACAAGCTAGGCTCAACCAACAGCATTTGTGGCATAATGCTGATTACCACCAAAAATTATTAACTTGTTCATTTAGGTAAAAAAAAAAAAAAAAACTACAATTGCGGTTACAGTAAGGCACTTACCATGGAAGTGAATGGAGCCAGTCCATAAACATTAAAATACAATTTTTTTCAAAAGTATAGCAACAAGACGTAAACATTAAGCATGATAACATGACTTTTGTGTAATAATTGCTGCGTTTTCCAAAAGCATTGCACGCTTAAGTTGATTGTAGAGACCATTGGCGCAGATGGTTTCTGCAATCTATTTAGGCTTATGATGCTTTTGGGAAACGCAGCCCTGATCTGTGTAAAGTTATATGCAATATTAGAACTTCATTGTCATGACAATGAAACCCTGTTATCCCAGTTCTGGTTATAACTCAAGAGACAGGTTAAGAAGTGATTTTATTCCACTAAAGTCATGCTATTATGAACATTTTACATGTATGCATTTGGCTGACACTTTCATCCAAAGCAACTTACAGTGCCCTGATTACAGGGACAATCCCCCTGGAGCAACCTGGAGTTAAGTGCCTTGCTCAAGGACACAATGGTGGTGGTTGTGGGGATTGAACCAACAACCTTCCACTTACCAGTTCAGTGCTTTAGTCCACTACACTACCACCACACCATGTATTATGTTTTGTGACTATACATTTGAAACGATATGTATGTTAGTGTTTATGGACCAGCCTCATTCACTATTATTGTAATTTTGTGACCACAATTTTTGTTTATTTCTTTCTTTCTTTATTTTTAAATGAGGGTTGAGTTGTAATACAAATATCATTGATTGAGCTTAACTTGTATTGAACCTGGAACACTTCACACAAAAAGGAAAATTTTATCATTATTCTCTCCCCCTTTTGTTCTTAACCCAAATGACTTTCGTTCTTATTTTGAACACAAAAGGAAATGTTAGGCCAAATCACTGTTCTCTTTTACTGCATCTTGGTTTTCCATACAATGAAAGTGAATGGTGACTGAGACTTCCAACATCTGCCTTACATCTCCTTTTGTGTTACACAAGCCTACATTTAATAGTAAATTGGGACAACAAATGGGCATTGCCATGAAAGCTCTGTGTTTCAAAGTTGTCTTTTCAATTCCATAGTTGTTCAGTTTTGATTTAATTAGCTAATTACACAAAAAACTCTCCAAGAACAGTGGTTCTGATAGCATTTTGTGCCAGCTCTTAGGGGATGGTTGGTTACAGATAACTAGCTTGTTTAATGTGTGGCCTATGTGCAATAGTGTGGGCTGTGATTGCAGTGCTACATTCTGGAGACAGAGCTAAGCTCTGACAAATGTTTTGACGGCCCGTGGGAGCTGGAGGAAGGGCTGTCTGTTTTCAGAGTGGAGAATCCAACATTGAAGATAAGATAACGCATATTAACTGACTGATTGGCAATAGCCCTTCATTGGCAACACATTTCCATGCTTAAGGGATCATATGTGAAATCTAAGTATTAAACTCTCCCACACTTCAAATGAAGATAATTCCGATTCAAGAGCATGACATGCTTTCTGTTACTAATTAAGACCGCATGTTAATTTGAGTTTGCTTGCCAAAGAAAAAGCAGCATTTGTTTGTGTGCGTGCATGTGTACATACGCTCTCCGGTACAAGCCACCCAATCCTGTGCCAAGCGTGAGTCCACAGGAGGAGGGCTCAGCCGAGCCCCCTCTACTTTAAGACCCTCCCAGCAGCAGAGAGATATCAGTTACTCTCTTATGGAGCAGAGAATCAGTGATACATGGGACCAAAGCTGAGCAGACGCTGTGTGTCTTTTCCCAGGGAGACACTCAGTCACAGTTGTTTGTAGATGCGTAAGGAGATCTGTGCTCACTCTCGCAGGCAGGCTGTTGATATCGTGCTCTGATAGGTTGGACTGAAGTGAAAGGGCTGAAGTGAATTGATGCTTTGACACTGGAATCGTACACTGAGCAGAATGACTCTACTGGGCTCTGAACATTCCATTCTGATTCGCAGCAAGTTTAAATCAGGTGAGATATGTGTGTGTATGTATGTGTGTGTGTGTGTGTGTGTGTGTGTGTGTGGTGGTGCAGGTGCTTCACTTTTCACTTCATTTTTCACCTCATTATTTCATTTAACATGGCATGACAAATTCTTACACAAAACAATTAATAATAAGTAATATGCTTTTTTTATTCAGTAACAATATCTAAAAATGTTGCAAACATTGACATCCGATTAATATATTTATATTTAAAACATATTTAAGCCCTGGTACAGTGAATTTGATAACAGACTGCATTCGGCGACACAAGTACCTGTTGGTCGTTGTTTAGCTCTCACCCATACTGCTTCCAAATTCTGTTTCCAAAAAGCCTGAAGTGCTTTGATACAGGGGTCAAAGGTTATCAAGAATCACCTCCATATCACTTAACCTGTCTTAGAGATGGAAGCAATACCCTCTGATCTAAATATCTATTTTTTTTTTTTTTTTTTTTCATAAGTCAAGCTTCTGACAGCCAAGGTTTACTCCCCAGCAGACAAAATGTAGATCAGCTTTCCTCTCAAATGGTACATTTGATTCCACAGCACTCTGGTTTGGCACAGTAATGGATCACCAGACAAAATTACTGACAAAATTGAGCTCTTCCTCCAACAAAGGGAAATGACCTCTGTGCTCAAGGGAAGTAAAGACGTAATATTCTGGTCCACACAGTGGCATGATGGGAATATCTTAAACATTGGCTTGTTGTGACCAATGCAGATTCTTGCTCTGATACTTCACAGATGTGAAGTTGTGCACCCGTTCGTGTTGGTGTCGGCACTGACTGAAGCTCTCGTTCCATGTGTGCATAAGTATGTGATTGAGCTGGGTTGATAGGAATCTTACATTGTGTTCCCTGTGGACGTGTTTGGCTCATTGTGGTACTTCGTCAGGGACAACAGCCCACTCCCACCACTGCGTAGAGATTACGTAACCCAGCGACTCAGACGTTTGGACAATTCCGAATGGCATCTTCTATACTGATGCCTCTTGAGGTCAAGTTGTTGAACATAGGAAATAAATATCACTAATGAGATCTCGTTAATATCTCAATTATTTCTCCTAGACAGCAATGAGATTAACTGGAGAGCAAATGGAGACTTTTGCTTAAGTCTCCTCCTTCTTAGTTGTTTCACCTTAGAAAAATAGACAGTCATATTTGTCTCCTGAGCTATGCTGTAAGAAGTGGTTACCTGCAATTGTTACTTTTAGAAGCTAGTATTACCTAATCTAACCCTTAAACTTTTTTTCATAACCTAATGTATTCAGGTTGATTCAGACTTTTTAAATAATGTTTTGACTTGAATCAAACCAATTAATTTAGATGATACCTCATGAAACACATTTTTAGGTTAACCTTTTTTTGTGTGTGTGTATATGATCCACATTTATTTTATAAACTCTTATGGTATGTCAACAACTGTCTTATATGTTTCTATTTCTATTTCTTCAAAGGAATTTGAGGACAAACCTCTGAGATGAAAACAATACTTAAATTAAACCTAATTTAAATTAAACCTAATGAAAACATTAAATCTCCTGAGCTATAAAAGACCAACCACCGAGTGATATAAATTTCCCTCTGGGTGAGTGCTGTTATTCCGGTTTTAAAGAGCATCACAGAGATGTTAACTGGCATTATATTAGAAAAGGGATGCAGAGTGACTTTTATAAATTGTATGACATGCCATTACAGCTGTTGGTGCAAGTGTACTGGATCGCAGGGATGGTGCCAATATTTTGGGGGGCTGTGCAGGGTACAGTGATCAGTCTGGGATGGCACCGAAATTTTGTCGGGGTTGGGGGGTGTGCTAGTGTTATATCGTCTGACCGTGGGGGGGGGTGCGAGTGTTATATCGTCAGACTGGGGCGGTGTCTGTGAGTGGGGGGGGGGGGGGGCACATTGGGGGCCCACAAAATGTATTGAAGCTTTTCAATGCCAGTATTTAAAAGTTTGAAAGTTTTCAAAGCAGCATTTAAACTTTGAAATAATAGCACAGTGAACATTAAAAACCGTTAAACTGCATCATGTTGTTTGTCTTTGTGTATGCATATGTGTGGGTGGGTGGATAAAATGCTCACAGAATGCTTGATAAAAGGGTTTGTCCTCTGGTGGAATCAGTCAGTTCTCCCAGCATACAGTCTCTCTGTGGCCCATTCACGCATGGGTAATTAACAACTTTTCATATGTCCTTCACTAAATCTCAGAGCTGAAATTAAACAAGCAACTGCACTGTAGATCTTTGTTATATCTAACAGCTTATCTTAGACATTGAGTCTAATGTTCAGAATAGTAGTAGATCAACAGGGGTTTTTCAGTGACAGATTCTTAAATATGGACTTTTAAATTAACAACTTTAAAATATGGACCAAACATACTGGGACCACACAATTCAACTGTCATCTGTAAAAGTGCCCCTGGCTCCCATGGCAACAGCTGTCTGTGTGATGTTTAAGCTGGCATTTGGTGGTGTCATGAACTTTAAGTTCTGGTTGAGATGCATCACCATGTGCACAAGCATAAACTAACCTCAAAGTATGAACGCACATGTGACAGGAGGTGCCTGTGTCATGTCAAGATTACAGCCTTGCTATTTACAGGCAATGTAGTTAACATCAAAAGTTCAAGGCAATTGTTTAGTCGTGCAGTCTTTCTGATATAGCTCATGATATTTTAGTTTAATAGAGTTACACAACTGAAATAAGCTGTTTTTTTTTTTTTACGAAACGAGGACAAAGTGTGTTCAATAATTTATACTCACAATATGTTACAAATTTTAATGGGGATATTTTATCGTAGCATGTGTATTGTGAAATTGCATAATTATTGTGTAATTATTTGTCATCATTTGGACAAATTGTACAGGGTACAAGTTGTTTTTGCAGGTATAGCCTATGCCTTGAAGACAACCGCTGCAGCTATTTTTGTACTATTGAGTCAGCTCATCTGGTTTTGATTGCTGAGAACATTATTTGATCTAGTTTGTCTGCAAAGCTGTGATCATTCTTATTGAGGGCAACGACTTGGGGCAGTCATGAGCTCTGGTACTTTATTTTGCCCTGGTAAAGTGTTTTGCTTTTATTAATTCACCTGTTTTTGGAGCTGGACCGAAGCTCTGCCTTTAATGGGATTGTTTACCCATAAATTAAAATTCTCTGATCATTTACTCAACCGCGGATTGTTCCAAACCCGTCTGACTTTTTTTTTTTTCGTGGAACGCAAAGGCAGAATGTTAGTCTCCATTTACTTTCATTGCATTACTTTTCACTTTTTTTTTTTTTTTCCCCATACAAATGAAAGTGAATGGTGACTGAGGCTGCCTTACACTGACTTTTGTGATCCACATAAGAAAGAAAGTCATATGGGTTTGGAACAATATGAGGAAGAGTACATTTTTTTTTTTTTTTAAAGTAAGTGATTTAATTGAGCACAGACAAGAGGTTCAGTGCTTATTCTTAAGGAGAAAGAACAGCACTATAGCATTAAAAGTTTGATCTAGATTGGTCCAGATTGAATTTCTTTCCATCTGCCAAAAACAGACTGATATATTGGCAGTGATTGTCTTAAGTTCATATCAGCGATCATGTGCGAAACTGCCAGTATTGTTTGTGCATGAGAGACTGTTTCTGTGTGCCAAGGCAGAACATCATTAGATTTCTCTTATTTGTCCACAGACTTGCAGTCCATGACAGTTGCTGGCATTGGACACAGAAGCACAGGTTGCCCAGTATGTGACCTAAACAAAAGCAGATGTATGCAGATTGCTTTCGTGTGATATCAGCGGTATGAGTGAATATATGGCCATTGCCTTTGCATCAACTGCCCAATTATGCAGCTGCTTGGTTGATTTGCAATATATGGGAGAACAAACGAGCGAACAAATGAACATTGACAAGAACAAGAACAAGAACTGGTGCATGTCCATATGGTCACCAACCAACATAACCTTGTTTCAGGAATTATATGTTATTTATAGAAAAGAGAAGCCATTTATTCCTTATTCTTCAAAGTCATAAGGATATTCACGTAAGGTATAATGTACAGTCACCCCGTAATTATCGCAGAATAAACTTCCTCAGAGTGATAAAAGACCTCATTCGGAGTCCTGATCACCTTGTTGGGGTTTATTTGCGATAATGACCGACTGACTTTACAATTCACTGCTCGTTACATGACTACTTAACAAAAAACAAAAATGGATTTGAAATATTGATTTGAGTTGAAATTATTTTATTCTGTATGTTGAAAGAAAGCACCAAGTGATGTGTGATCATGTTGTCCCACCAGACATATTTGCATCGGTTTCAGTGAGTTTACCTTCCCACATGGCTCGACCGGCAGCGTGTTGCACCCAGAGACCTGGGTTCGTATCCACGTTGAAGCCAAGAAATAACTGCGTTCGCTTAATCATTGACGAGTGTGATTTGCAGGTTGCACTTTTCCCCCTGACATTTCATTTTTACTCCACTAATGGTTAGGTTTAGGTTTGGGTTGGGGGGGTAGAGTCCATAAAATATGCATTCCTCTTCACTGTATTACATCCTGTACAGCCGAAAGGAACTTTTGGCGAACTCTCCTGGACATAAATGGAGCTCACACATGCCTACACGCCCTGCAACACTTACTGCTTTGGCCACTGGGGGCAGTGTTTTAAATTTCGGTAAGCAGATACTGATTTTTGCTAAATAAAAGTCGACCTACTCTTTCCGATTTCACTGTGAAATTCTGCTGGGTGGGAAATGTTGGATGTCAGTGAGTCGGCATACTGTCGCAGATCCTAGGGTGCCGGAACTTTCGAAAACAGCATGCTGACATCCTGTGTGATCATGTTGACAAGAGGCACAAAACTAGCAGAATGTTGGAGACTGGTTGACAATGGTCACATATACATTCATTGTACTAAACTATTTGACCACAGAATTCCACGATTAAACAATCAGTATCAAGTCTTCCAAAGTGCTGCGTAATGAAGACTTTTACACATGGACACTCAAGCAGTGGAGTGTCAGCTGCCCTGATGAGATGCACTCCACCAAAAACAAAGCAAAAAATTAAGCAACAGGCCCACAAATATTTTTTAAAACAGGATGTAGGGCTCTGATAAACACAGCTCCTGGCTTTTAAACAAATCTTCCTTGCAGTGTGTGGTCCTCCTGTGCCTGGGAGGGAGGTGCTCATAAATGTAAGAGGTGGGCCGTTAATCGACGCTGATGTGAGTGTGTCTCAGAGATGGTTCTGTGTGAGAGGAAATGAAAAATTTGTCATCATTTATTCGCCCTCATTTATTCCGAAACCTGTATTACTACTGTGGAACACAAAATGAGTTATTTATAGCAGAACACTCAAGCTGCTCTTTTCCATTCAGTGAAAGTGTATGGTGACCTTGGCTGTCAAGCAACATTTTTAGTGAGTAACAACTTAAATTTCAGCCTGTTCATTATACAAAGCAATCATATGGCTTTAAAAGACTTGGAATACAGCACATTAATTGTGGACTAATTATGATGTCCTTTTTGGAGCTTGACAGCCCCTGGTCCCCATCAACTTTCATTGAATGGAAAAAGCAGCTCAGACATTCTGTTAAATGTCTCCATTGTGACAGAATTTTTATTTTGGGGTGAACTATCCCTTTAAAGGAGTGAAGGGGATGCAGCATCTGCCTGTCCTACTATATATGATGTGTTCCTTCTCCGGACACAGATTAATACGTGATTTCTCCAGCTTCACTCATGATGAGTCATTATCTCTTCCTCTCTATCTCTTTCTCTCTCTCCCTTCCTCCCTGCCTCCACCCACAGTCCTGCAGTTGAGACTCCAGCAGAGGAGGACACGAGAGCAACTCGCAGACCAGGGCATCATGCCTCGTGAGTAATACCTCTATACTTCCCTGGACTTGTACCCCTCCACTTTAACAAAAACAGGCTTCGGTGGGTGGGTTTGTGAAACAGCCCAAACCTGCCTAAGATGGTCTTAACTGGTCTCCCAGCCCAGTGGCGAATGGTGCTTTTCAAAAGTGGGAAAGCACAGACTATTGTTTTTGGTGTCTGCTGCTCTCAAAGCTGCTCTTCTTAAACTGTGAAATTTCTAAACGAAAATAATTAACTCAAAACTTTTTTTGCAACACAAAACAGGCAAAACATCTGATTATAAAAGCTGAAATAAATGTGTTACATCAAATAATAACTACATGTGTATCTCTGAGACGTCAAACACTCGTCAACAGCGGTGATTTTACATTTCATATGTTGTCAATCACGTATCACCATTTCAATTATTGGACATTTATTGAAAAGACCGCCCATTTGAGAGCTCAACCAATCATCACATTGAGAAACCGGGCTTCCAGGCAGGACAAAAATGCATTGATTGAGGGCCCAATGTTTAATAGACAAATAATGCCAATGAAGCTCCCATAGACTCCCAGAGAAGCACGGTGTCCAGGCAAGCCTCTGTAAGAGCCTCTAATCCAATTAACATCATTCTTTTGCCTCCTTGATTTGAATGGTACAGGTGTCTGCCATAGACTCCCATTAAAGCATGAACAGCACAATAGTGATGTACATACGTACATTAAACCTGGTATTGCTGCATTTCTTATGAAATTATAAGGGAAGCCATTTGAGGAATTTTGGCCACTTTTCAACTGGTCTGGCTGGGAGCCAACCAGCCAAACACAAGCTCGGCCAGGCTGGGAGACCACCATGTGAACACCAGATTGGCCAAGTTGGGAGACCAGCTAAGCCATCTTAAACCAGCTATGACCAGAAAACCACCCATTTTAATTATTATTTTTTATTTTATTTTTCTGCAGGAAGGCCTCCCATTGGGGGCCAAATCCCACTTAAAAAAAACATTTTAAACCAGCCTACGCTGGTTTAAACTGGTCCTAGCTGGCTTTAGCTGGTCTACCAGCCTGGCCAAGCTGGAAAGTGCGCAAAATCCCTCTAAGACCAGCAAAAATGACACAGGTAGGCACGTGCTAATATGACAAATGAGCGAAGGAAAAGGCTGCTGTAAGCTGATCCACGTTGTGCTGCTTTAAATTAAGTGCTCCTCACACGTTTCTGTTGCACTGTCAGCCAGCCTACAGGCTGACCTCACTGGAATGCTCTTGTGCTGAAGAGGTGATCTGGGCCCTGTGCGAGTCAGCTGCACCACAATTACACCAACAACACCTGTTAACATTTAAATAGAAGAGCCACTTTCATATGAGCTGCAGTTGGCCACCTATGCATACTGGGCACAAAAACCTTGAAGATTTAATCTGCCTATTTAAATGACTGTAAGGCGATAAGAACGGGCTAACAGATAATAAACAGATGATCAAGCAAAACAGCATCTCTTTTTACCTGAAAATGAGATCATGGACACAATTTAGGCTTCCTTATTAGAAAATCATTAGGTCTTGTGAAGAACAACACAGACACACTTTTCAGTAGACTGAGGTCTGGTCGATATTTCAGCTTTATTTGGCCAAGAACCACCTACTTAGAAAGATATAGTTTCACTGACATGTTAAGCAACCAACCACTGTTTTTTGTTTTGTTTTGGTTTTTATTGTTTTTTTATGTGCTGTTGTGGCATGGATTTTCGAAAATAGCTGAGACCACAATATTAGACAGGAGTGGGGGGAAAACTACATCTCTACAAATGGTTGTACAGAAAACTAAATTTTTTTCTAATATCTGAAAGATTTGATGCTACTAACCTGCAAACTTTGGCAAATCCAGAGATTATTTCATTTTCAAAAGTGCTCATTGTCTCAATGAGTATCTGTGCCTTTAGTATCGCTAAACACAACTTTGTTTCCAAGTAGACTAATAAGGAAACCTGTGTCCTTACACCCGGAAGAGCTTGCCAGTTAGTACAAGTGTTTTCCATTTTTGAGAGCAATATGTACAAGATGATCAGCGAAAGGACCTCAGATGGGACTGTGGATGTGTTTGAGGCTAAAAGTAACTTTTCAGAAGTTTTTAAACAAAGTCTCATATAATGAAAGTTGCATTGTAAGATAAGTCAAAGTTAAACACCCAAAGATATTAAAGAAAACAGGGCCGCATGCCTATCTATCTGCTAAAATATACTGCAGCCTTATTGGTGAATCTAATATTCTGCTTTAGGTTTAATAAATATACCGATATTCCTGATAGACTACTATTGTAACTGTGTCACAGGTTACCTACTGTATATTTTCACTTGTGATAAGGTGTTTTAAATAAGCAGTTGAAATATACGGCTGGCCCAGCTTTAGATAACCTGGCATAAGTGTGCACAGGAGAAGAATCAGCTGCCAGCTAGGCTCTATCAATTTCAGGGAGTCTGCCGGAGATAAAAATCCGCCCAAAAATGTGATTGGCTAGTCTGTGGTCCTTAAAAAAGAATTTTCAATGGCTGTTTATCTTTTTATGGCAGACAAGGGGCCAACAAAGTCAGATAAACAGTTTTTTAGGCATTTAAATAGGTGCTATACACTAGCCTAAATGCATGTCGATAAAGCGATATCTGCATAATAGCATACATGTTACAAAAATGAATGTTTTCTCGTTTAATCACCTTGTCTTGTGGATCTGACGTAGATAGCCCCTTTTTATTGCCCATCACTGTCAGGGTTTTTTTTTTTCGTGACCCCAAGCACTATTTTGCGACATCTGTTCATGTGTTTGTTTTATTTTATATCTCACTGCTTTTTGAGAGTCAGTCCAACAAAAAGTAGATCTAATTCAACCTCTAGCACACTATATTTCCCATATATCATAATGCACTTTACATTTTAAAGGGCTGTGTAAGACTGGAATTATGCAATCTGTTGCATTCCTTTGTGGAGGTGATATTTCAATCTTTCCTCTGCTTTTTGAGAGGATGGACTACACATATGCCCTGTGTATACATTTCCCTGAGAACATCTGATCTTTATTAGACACTTGAAAGCAGCAGTAAGGCCTCTCAGGGTTGTTTGGCGTGTGGCTGAGGAGGAGTCAGCAAGATGGACATCTTGGCTTTAGTGTTTGGCTTGTACATGGGCTATTCTCTGTCTGGACTAAAGGATTATGGAGACTTCTCATTCCACAATGTGTTACTTCAAACAGCTTTTTTTACACTCATTTGTGGTAATGTAATTAAAATATCTCTGTGCAACTTGAAACTTTTAGGTCTCACTTTCCTGTAAAAATCTTTGAAATTAAAAACAATATGCATGTAAACATAACACTCACAGCGACAGATCGTAACATCATATGTCTGGTCAAATCTTATGAAAGAAGTCAAGAACATGTCCGGGTCAAATCTGTTCCCAAATTCAAAAGAGTAAGTAATAAGTAATAGCATTTTGCATGAAGTATTGCAAGTATGAAGGTACTGTGAATTTGGGCAGTGGTGTTTAATTGTCATGACAGCACTCTCAAAATACAAAAAAATTTCTTAATGGTTGCATAAATATTTTTATTTTTATTTTTTATTTTTTCTTGTTTATACCTTGTTTTGGGGGTGAAATGTGACCTTGACATGTTTGCTGGTAATTTACCCATCTTTGTTTATTTATTTTTTTCCAGGACATACAAGTACAATATTTTGTAGACTGGAGATTACTTAAAGTACGCAAAATCAGAAGAAGACCAGACAAATTAGAATTTATGAATATGTGTATTCTACGAAGTAATACCTGCAGTGCTTACCAGTCCCTCAAATAAATAATAATATAATAATAAGCCACAGAAAAGAAATATAAGGCCAAAATATATTTGAAACATAAAATACAGCTAGATTATATATTTTTTTATAATTATATGTTACCAGGGTTGGGAGGGTTACTTTTGAAATGTATTCCACTACAGATTACAGAATACATGCTGTAAAATGTAATTTGTAATGTATTCCGTTAGATTACTCAAGGACAGTAATGTATTCTAAATACTTTGGATTACTTCTTCAGCACTGGTAGATTTTTTCACTTGTTTTGACTATAAAAACTCTGCCAGTACAGTAAGACAAAATACACACGTTAAAAATACATTCTCTGAAAAACATAAATATCTTATGCAGTGTTGTTTCTAAAACAAGATCAATCAAACTGATCTTGTTTTAAGGATTTTTAGATATTTCTACAGGAAAACAATACAAAAATTATCATCAAGAATATGATTTTGTATACACATATTATGTATACATCATGATGGCGCCGCGGATGGCCGCCTCGGTGTGGAGCGCTTCTATTGTTTTGTTGTTTTTGTTTGTTTGTCCTGTGTTTAGTAATCTTTTTCCAGTCAGTTTTACCAGAGACGAACTGCTGAACATTCGACAGCATATACCAGTCAATCTTTTCCCGGATTTTGAATATTCGGACGTTTTGTTTGACAAGAGACGCGCTATGAGACGCAAGTGAGGGAGACGAGCAGGCACGCTGGTCAAACTCCGTCGGCATGGCTTTCGAATAACGCTGCCGAGCATTCATCTTGCGAATCTCCGCTCTCTCCCTAACAAAACAGACAAACTACTTCTCCTCACCCGCACAAACAAGGACTTTTCAACCTCTGCTGCCTTGTGCTTCACAGAAACCTGGCTGAGTGAAGCCATTCCGGACAGCACATTACATCTGCTGGGCTTTCAGCTGTTCAGAGCAGATCGCATCGTGGAGTTAACAGGGAAAACGAGAGGCGGTGGAACATGCTTTTACATCAATGAAAGTTGGTGTACAGATGTAACAACGTTAAAGAAGATGCGCTGTCCTAATTTGGAAGTGCACTTTATTAACTGTAAGCCTTTCTACTCGCCGCGGGAGTTTTCCTCGTTTATTCTGGTGAGTGTGTATATCGCCAGATGCCAAACAAGTGTTTGAACACAGCGCTGCAACAGCTGGCTGATCAAATCACAGACACAGAACAACAATACCCAGACTCAGTTATTATTATTCTTGGGGATTTTAACAAAGCAAACCTCACACGTGAACTGCCCAAATACAGACAGCACATTACATGCCCCACCAGAGACAGAAATATACTGGATCACTGCTACACAACAATAAAGGATGCATATCGCTCTGTTCCTAGATCAGCTTTGGGACTCTCTGATCACTGTCTGGTTCATCTTCTTCCAACCTACAGACAGAAATTAAAATCTGCTAAGCCTGTATTAAGGACTGTAAAAATATGGACCAACGAAGCAGAGCTGGAACTACAAGCCTGCTTTGACTGCACTGATTGGAGTGTTTTTGAGGCTGCAGCCACAGACCTGGATGAGCTCACAGATACTGTTACCCATATATCAGTTTCTGTGAGGATATGTGCATTCCTACTAGGACTTATTTAACATTTAACAATGACAAACCATGGTTTACAGCGGAACTCAGGCAACTTCATCAGGCGAAAGAGGATGCTTACAGAGTTGGGGATAAAGTCTTGTACAATCAGGCCAGGAACGACCCTGCATCAGTGTGGAGTGGCATGAAACAACTTACGAATTACAGGACTCCTACCCCCAACCCTGTAGGGAACCAACAACTGGCTGATGACCTTAATGTGTTCTACTGCAGATTTGAAAGGCCCAATCTCACACCCCACACCCACTCTGACCTTCACTTCACACAAACACCAACACCTCCTGCAACCCCCCTCCTCCCCCCTCCTGCTACTCAACCTGCACTTAAGATCTGTGAAGATGATGTGAGCCGTGTCTTTCGAAAACAAAGGATAAGGAAAGCACAAGGCCCAGATGGCGTTTCACCTGCATGTCTTAGATCCTGTGCTAACCAGCTGGCCCCCATCTTCACACAGATCTTCAATAGATCACTGGAGCAGTGTGAAGTGCCATGCTGCTTCAAACATTCCACTATCATCCCCATCCCAAAGAAACCAAAAATCACAGGACTTAATACTACAGACCTGTCGCCCTGATGTCTGTGGTCATAAAATCATTTAAGATACTGGTGTTGGACCACCTGAAGGACATCACTGGACCCTTTCTAGATCCCCTTCAATTTGCTTATCGAGCAAACAGGTCTATGGATGATGCAGTCAACATGGGTTTGCATCATATCCTGCAACATCTGGACAGACCAGGAACATATGCAAGGATCCTTTTTGTGGACTTCAGTTCGGCTTTCAACACCATCATCCCAGCTATTCTCCGGACTAAATTACACCAACTCTCTGTTCCCACGTCTATCTGTCAGTGGATTACCAGCTTTCTGACAGACAGGCAGCAGCTTGTGAGACAGGAGAAATTCATTTCCAGCACCTGTACAATCAGTACTGATGCCCCCCAGGGATGTGTGCTCTCCCCACTACTCTTCTCCCTCAACACCAACGACTGCATTGCCAAGGACCCCTCTGTCAAGCTCCTGAAGTTTGCAGATGACACCACTGTCATCAGCCTCATCCAAGATGACGATGAGTCTGCATACATAAGGGAGGTTAAACAGCTGGCTGTCTGGTGCAGTCAAAACAATCTGGAGCTGAACACGCTCAAAACAGTGGAGATGATGGTGGACTTTAGGAGGAACACCCCAACACTGACCCCCCTCACCATTCTAAACAGCAGCAGTGGACCTCACAGGACCTGAAGTGGGAGACCCACATTGACTCCATTGTGAAAAAGGCCCAGCAGAGGTTGTACTTCCTTCGCCAGTTGAGGAAGTTCAACCTGCCACAGGCGCTGCTGATACAGTTCTACTCAGCGGTCATTGAGTATGTCCTCTGCACTTCAATAACTATCTGGTTTGGTTCAGCTACGAAATCAGACATCAGAAGACTACAAAGGACAGTTCGGACTGCTGAGAGGATTATTGGTTATCCCCTGCCCCCCTTCAAGAACTATACACATCCAGAGTGAGGAAAAAGGCTGGAAAAATCATTCTGGACCCCACTCACCCTGCCCACTACCTTTTTGAACTGTTGCCTTCTGGCCGACGCTTCAGAGCTCTGAGCACCAGAACCATCAGGCACGGAAAAGTTTTTTCCCCCCAGGCTATCCATCTCATGAACAGTTAAAACTGCCCCTTTGAGCAATAATTAATGTGCAATACACAGCTTAGTCTTTTTATATTATCCAACACATCCTACCTCTTCTGCCATTACATTCCCTTGCACTGTACATAACCGATTTGTATTTAGATTTGCACTACGTATGTGTATGTGTGTGTGTATGTATGTATGTATGTATGTATGTATATGTATGTATATATATATTCATATATGTGTATATATGTGTGTGTGTATGTATGTGTATATGTATGTATATGTGTATGTGTATGTGTATGTATGTGTGTGTGTGCGTGTGTGTGTATATATATATATATATATATATACAGGTGCATCTCATTAAATTAGAATGTCATGGAAAAGTTCATTTATTTCAGTAATTCAACTCAAATTGTGAAACTCGTGTATTAAATAAATTCAATGCACACAGACTGAAGTAGTTTAAGTCTTTGGTTCTTTTAATTGTGATGATTTTGGCTCACATTTAACAAAAACCCACCAATTCACTATCTCAAAAAATTAGAATATGGTGACATGCCAATCAGCTCATCAACACAAAACACCTGCAAAGGTTTCCTGAGCCTTCAAAATGGTCTCTCAGTTTGGTTCACTAGGCTACACAATCATGGGGAAGACTGCTGATCTGACAGTTGTCCAGAAGACAATCATTGACACCCTTCACAAGGAGGGTAAGCCACAAACATTCATTGCCAAAGAAGCTGGCTGTTCACAGAGTGCTGTATCCAAGCATGTTAACAGAAAGTTGAGTGGAAGGAAAAAGTGTGGAAGAAAAAGATGCACAACCAACCGAGAGAACCGCAGCCTTATGATCATCAAGCAAAATCGATTCAAGAATTTGGGTGAACTTCACAAGAAATGGACTGAGGCTGGGGTCAAGGCATCAAGAGCCACCACACACAGACGTGTCAAGGAATTTGGCTACAGTTGTCGTATTCCTCTTGTCAAGCCACTCCTGAACCACAGACAACGTCAGAGGCGTCTTACCTGGGCTAAGGAGAAGAAGAACTGGACTGTTGCCCAGTGTTCCAAAGTCCTCTTTTCAGATGAGAGCAAGTTTTGTATTTCATTTGGAAACCAAGGTCCTAGAGTCTGGAGGAAGGGTGGAGAAGCTCATAGCCCAAGTTGCTTGAAGTCCAGTGTTAAGTTTCCACAGTCTGTGATGATTTGGGGTGCAATGTCATCTGCTGGTGTTGGTCCATTGTGTTTTTTGAAAACCAAAGTCACTGCACCCGTTTACCAAGAAATTTTGGAGCACTTCAGGCTTCCTTCTGCTGACCAGCTTTTTAAAGATGCTGATTTCATTTTCCAGCAGGATTTGGCACCTGCCCACACTGCCAAAAGCGCCAAAAGTTGGTTAAATGACCATGGTGTTGGTGTGCTTGACTGGCCAGCAAACTCACCAGACCTGAACCCCATAGAGAATCTATGGGGTATTGTCAAGAGGAAAATGAGAAACAAGAGACCAAAAAATGCAGATGAGCTGAAGGCCACTGTCAAAGAAACCTGGGCTTCCATACCACCTCAGCAGTGCCACAAACTGATCACCTCCATGCCACGCCGAATTGAGGCAGTAATTAAAGCAAAAGGAGCCCCTACCAAGTATCGAGTACATATACAGTAAATGAACATACTTTCCAGAAGGCCAACAATTCACTAAAAATGTTTTTTTTAATGGTCTTATGATGTATTCTAATTTTTTGAGATAGTGAATTGGTGGGTTTTTGTTAAATGTGAGCAAAATCATCACAATTAAAAGAACCAAAGACTTAAACTACTTCAGTCTGTGTGCACTGAATTTATTTAATACACGAGTTTCACAATTTGAGTTGAATTACTGAAATAAATGAACTTTTCCACGACATTCTAATTTATTGAGATGCACCTGTATATATATATATATATATATATATATATATATATATATATATATATATATATATATATATATATAGTCTATTGTGTATTCTATATATACTTTTTTCTTTTCAATATTTATCTATTTTTTATTCAATTTTTAAAGTCTTGTTGCTGTTTTTGTATTGTTGTGTACTGGAAGCTCCTGTCACCAAGACAAATTCCTTGTATGTGTAAGCATACTTGGCAATAAAGCTCATTCTGATTCTGATTCTGATTTTTGCCCAAATATCAAAAGTCTTACTAGAAAAAAAGAAATTATGATCCAACGTGAATTTTCTTGATAAAAAAATATGATCGTGCCTGGTAACATGTGCATGTAAAATGGCTAGAAATAGCATTTTAGCTTAGCGTAAAGCTGACAATTTACACAAGTTTTATTTCTATTTCTTCTGCTCCAAACTTACTTCAAACGTACTTCTCTGTCTGCTCGTATGAATGTAACACATCATAAGAAAGTGTTTCACTGCTGTTCAAACGCACTTTGGATTGCATCATTTATATGTATAAATATTTTCCATCTGAAATGACTAAATATTAAACAAATAATCTCTTCAGTAATCAAAATACTTTTTGAATGTAACTGTATTCTAATTACCAATGATTAGGGAATGTGCATAAAACACATAGATTAAATCGACTGGAAGTTTCTTGAGCATCGGCCAAATGATTTAATTTAATTTGTAAATATAGTGAAAATGTTCCATCAAAAGAGATTCTTGCTGAAATGTATTTTAAAAAATAAATTTCTGACAATATTTGTATATTTTGATTTTAAAATTGATATATATTTGCATTGATATATATATATATATATATATATATATATATATATATATATATATACTACCGTTCAAAAGTTTAGGGTCATTTATTCTTTATTTTTATTTTATTTTTAAATTTCACATTTTAGAATAATAGTAAAGTCATCACAACTATGGAATAATAGAAATGGAAATATGGGAATTATGTTGTGACTAAAAAAATCCAAAATATATCAAAATTATGTTATATTTTAGCATCTTCAAAGTGGCCACACTTTGCCTAGATTTTGCAGAAATGTACTCTTGACATTTTCTCAACCAACTTCTTGAGGTTGGCTTTTTAAACAGTATTGAAAGAGTTCCCATCTATATGCTGGGCACTTAGTGGCTGCTTTTCTTAATTATTCGGTCCAAGTCATCCATTTCAAAAACTTTATTTTTTTAAATACAATTTTAGTTTTGTAATTAAATAAATTAATATGTTGGCACAATTATATTTTTGTCTACAAAACTAATTTCAAACATTTAAGCATACGCCTTCAGATCAAAAGGTTTTTAAGATCATGACAAACATTTCAGGCAAGTGACCCCAAACTTTTGACCGGTAGTGTGTGTGTGTATATATATATATATATATATATATATATATATATATGTATCCTCAGCAAAAAAAGAAACGTCCTCTTTCAACTGCTTTTATTTTCAGCAAATTTAACATGTGTAAATATTTGTATGAACATAAAAAGATTCAACAACTAAGACATAAACTGAATAAGTTTCACAGACATGTGACTAACAGAAATGGAATAATGTGTCCCTGAACAAAGGGGGGGTCAAAATCAAAATTAACAGTCAGTATCTGGTGTGGCCACCAGCTGCATTAAGTACTGCAGTGCATCTCCTCCTCATGGACTGCACCAGATTTGCCAATTCTTGCTGTGAGATGTTACCCCACTCTTCCACCAAGGCACTTGCAAGTTCCCGGACATTTCTGGAGGGAATGGCCCTAGCCCTCACCCTCCGATCCAACAGGTCCCAAACGAGATTGAGATCCGGGCTCTTCGTTGGCCATGGCAGATTCTGACATTCCTGTCTTGCAGGAAATCATGCACAGAATGAGCAGTATGGCTGGTGGCATTGTCATGCTGGAGGGTCATGTCAGGATGAGCCTGCAGGAAGGGTACCGTATGAGGGAGGAGGATGTCTTCCCTGTAATGCACAGCATTGAGATTACCTGCAATGACAACAAGCTCAGTCCGATGATGCTGTGACACACTGCCCCAGACCATGACGGACCCTCCACCTCCAAATTGATCCCACTCCAGAGTACAGGCCTAGGTGTAACGCTCATTCCTTCGACGATAAATGCGAGTCCCACCATCACCCCTGGTGAGACAAAACGACTCGTCAGTAAAGAGCACTTTTTGCCAGTCATGTCTGGTCCAGCGAAGGTGGGTTTGTGCCCATAGGCAACATTGTTGCCAGTGATGTCTGGTAAGGACCTGCCTTACATGAGGCCTACAAGTCCTCAGTCCAGCCTCTCTCAGCCTATTGCGAACAGTCTGAGCACTGATGGAGGGATTGTGCGTTCCTGGTGTAACTCGGGCAGTTGTTGTTGCCATCCTGTACCTGTCCCGCAGGTGTGATATTCGGATGTACCGATCCTGTGCAGGTGTTGTTACATGTGGTCTGTCACTGCGAGGATGATCAACTGTCCTTCCTGTCGCCCTGTAGTACTGTCTTAGGCGTCTCACAGTACGGGCATTGCAATTTATTGCCCTGGCCACATCTGCAGTCCTCATGCCTCCATGCAGCATGCCTAAGGCACGTTCACGCAGATAAGCAGGGACTCTGGGCATCTTTTTTTTGGTGTTTTTCAGAGTCAATAGAAAGGTTTCTTTAGTGTGCTAACTTTTTATAACTGTGGCCTTAATTGCCTACTGTCTGTAAGCTGTTAGTGTCTTAACGACCGTTCCACAGGTACATGTTCATTAATTGTTTATGGTTCATTGAACAAGCATGGAAAACATTGTTTAAACCCTTTACAATAAAGATCTGTAAAGTTATTTGGATTTTTACAAAATGATCTTTAAAATACAGTGTCCTGAAAAAGGGACGTTTCTTTTTTTGCTGAGTTAATATATAAATTGATAAAAAAAAAAACACTTTCCCACTTTCTTTTCTCTTATGTGACAAGTTCAGATCACATTTCCAGAAACTTCTCGTCCTGTGACCAATTAAGCTCATAGTTCAAAGCGTTCATGCAGCATTGCCATCAGAAAAAAAGTTTCAGAACTAAGATAAAAAACTGCAACATATCCAAAACCTGGGCAATGACCCCCCCCCCCCCCAGCACGTTTTCTTCAGAGAGATTAGAACTCAAAAACATATATGTATAAAAAATAACTCACTTATATCTCCAATGAAAAGTATTTCACACTGTATCAGCAGCAGACAAAAACTCAGCTCAGATCAGCTTTGACAGAATAATGTCCGTATACTTATTTCCGGATTTCAGTGGCAATTAAGCTCCAGGACACAGTAACACAGTTTCACTCAAAAGAGGCAAACACTGCAGGATAACTCATAGCATTTGCATATACTCAGGGACACAACGGCACTTTTCGCCATCTTCCGAGACACACATTGGTTAACTTTCACTACCCAGTCGTTCCGACAGCGAAAAAACTTGACAGCACAAGCTCGGTCCAGCTTCTCAACAGCTCCCATCGACACTTGTCAGCACTGTCCATAGAAAACATGGAAAAACGGGCTCCTTTCACTTTGAGCACTCTCTGCTCTCACCGCATGCTTCAACCACATTTTTTCTCCTCTGACCCCTCTTCTGGTCTCTCTCTTCCGGACACTTTCTCTTCCGGTCTCTTACGTGCCACAGTTCCACAAAGCACAATTTCAGAATAAAAGTCCTTGAATATTAACATAGTCCTCCACACATGGTATTACTATAGTAATATTGTAGAAGCCATGTTATTTGGAGGAAGCCATAGTTAACCATGGTGTTACTACAGTAATATGGTGTTCATATAGTAACCATGTTTAATTTTGTGGTTTGGTTTTACTACAAAATAAAATGGTGATACTATGGTAACTGAAGTAAAGCATGGTTAATTTTTATAAGGGAAGGTTAGGGTTAGGTTTAGGGGTAGGGGTTGGTGTAGGGTGTCTGTGGGACTCTACAGGGGTGCAAATAGCATCTAAAATTATTTGAACTCAGCGTTTAAAAAAATGCTTTTTGCTGCTCTTTACAACTAGTGCAAATACCCTCTACCTTGATTTTATGATTTCATTGTTTGTTCTGAAAAGGTTTATTTTATGCTATTTGATTACTACACATTGTTTGTAATGACTTTGGGTTAACAGATTTAAATGTGGATTTAGCATTTTGATTTGATCTGAACAAACTCTCTCTCTCTCTCTCTCTCTCTCTCTGTGTGTGTGTGTGTGTGTGTGTGTGTGTATTGAACTTTGTGGCATGAGTCATCACTTTCAAAGCAGTAGGTGACTGTAAGCAGGGCTCGAGTTCGGGGGGGATGCGAGGGAATGCCATCCCCCTTGTTGCAAAAAATACCAAAAACCATCCCCCTTTCAAAACCACCATCCCCCCTTACCATCACTTTTAGATCAATTGTGTCATGTATTAATTAGAACTAATCATGATATCAAATATATAATGCTCTACATTTGATAAATAACAGATTTTAAATATTGGCGATTAGCCGATCAGAATTAGATTTCGATATGTTTGGGGTTGCCAGATTTCAAGAGATGAAATCCCCCAATCAGATCTTTACACTTACACAGTTTGAAAATATTCTGCCAGTGTGATGCTTTACTTGTGCAATTTGGCAACCTTGAGTGTGCAAACTCTCTCACTGACTACATTTACGTGGACACCAGAAAGCGGTTTATTGCGACAAAGCAGGTTATTGCGAGAAAACAGCGTTCCTGTTTACATGCACTGCATATGTGGCATACTCTTTACTCCTGTATATATGCGGCTCGATCAGTAAGCAGCTTTCTCCACAGCAACATAATTTTCCCACGACGCTTGTGTAAATAACAAACATGGGATACGAGGAAGACTTTGCTATTTTATTCTCCGATGCTTTGCTTTATTTCCAGATATTCCAGAGTTGCTGCTGTGTTTGTTTCCTTCACTTTCTATTGTGAACTTCAGCTGAATTGCGCTGCAATAGTTGAATTTCCCTCTTACATAAAAACTCAGGGATTTCCCCAATGTATGAGCGCATATATACGAACATGAGGGACTGTCGATATTTTAAATTGGTGTGTATAAATGAGTATAGTTTATAGTGTATGTGTAATTTCCCAGTGTACTTCCAGAAATGTTGAATTCTTTCCACTGTGTTGAAATGTTGTTGGGCCCTTTCGTATGACGTTTGTCATCCCGATCTGTTCCATGCATGCACACTCTTCAAACACCCATCAGAACACAGCTGATGCATTTAATGGCAACATTAACCTGTGTTCTCAGAGAGAAACCTAGCTGTGTTAAACCGCTTTCTCTTAATCCCTTTAACGCCGTAAAGAAATTGTTTACATGACGTTTCAGAATGCTGCTTTCTGCTAAAACCCTGGAATAAACTGTTTTATTAAGTGCATGTAAAAGTGGTCACTGCGAAAAGGCGCCGGTTTTCTGAAAACACCGGCAAAAAGGTATGTCGGAGTTTAGCAAGATGGGTTGACTTGTCCTTCCTATTGTTCACATAAAACTTACGCCACTAAATTTTAAAATGTTTTGCGGACTTGCAAAAATGGCCAAGAGAGTAGTTAGAAGAAAATCTTTCTTTAAAAAGACAATTTTTTGTTAAAAAACAATTTTCGCCTTTTGTGTGTAGAACAACTTTTTGCACCACTGTTGAAGCAACCTTCATAGAAACAGCCCAAACTTCCATTAGCCAACTAGTTTGGTTATTGGAGTAGAAAAAATGCATGTATATCTGTTTCTTTCATGATCATAACGTGGATTCTATTCACAAAATCAATCAGAAAAAATACAACAACAGAGCGTAACAGGTGTATATTATAGCCATGTGTAAGGGTCAGTGATGTGACGCTCATTTTTTTGTCCAGATCTATTAAACTAAAAATACATAAAAATGCAAAACATTTATTTGAATACACCTCTGCTATGATGATCAATTTTTTATTTATTTTTTATTTTAAGTTGTATTGATATTTCTTCAGGGGCTTAAAGTAAAAAAAATATATATATAAAAAAAATGTTTCCAGAAACAGTAAAAAAAAAAAAAAGTTAAATTCTTAAAATAATAAATGTTGGCATGACTTGTGCAGATAATCTTTAGTGTTATTTCTTAAAAAAAAAAAAAAAAAAAAAAAATAAGCAATGAAACAATTGTTTTAAAATATGATTCATTTTTAAAAATGCTTTTGTCCACCAAATCAAAGTCATGTGGGTTAACCAACATGTATTTGTTTATTATGTTGACCATAAAAACCATAAAACATAGCTGACAACTTGAGACCCTTAAGACAGTGTGAAGTTTAAAAGAAAAAAAACCATCTGATTTTATTTTTTTTATTTTTATGAAAAGGCACATTTTGTTCAGGTCATGTGGTGTAACCCTGAGAAAACGTCTTGATATTTTTGATTAAAAAAAAATAAAGGTTTGACGCCACCATCCCCCTTGAAATTCACTGACTGTAAGCACTTACAGAGAGAGTGTGGCCTGTGTCAGAAGGACTGTGGAAGAATGTAATGTTACATCTCTATTTAATGGCAGATTAGCAGGATCCATTTATCTGGACTAGTTAAGCCTCAATAACAATGATTTGTTTAAAGATGTGTAAAAATGTTCTCTGTTAAAATTCTTTCTTGAATTACATCTTGAGTCAACTATAAATAAGCCATTTGTCGTTTCACTTAAAGGTGTTATGCACTGTGACTCTGGGACAGTATCAAAACATTCTTTCTTTGAGCAACAATCCAGTCCTACACAGCAACACTGACTCGACCAATGGCATGACTTTGGGACGGGACTGTCTGTTTTTGGAATCTGTTTGAAAACAGTGATAATTTTTGCAATTCTAGACACTATTTTTGCAATTTGTCTGATGCTAGTGATGCAAAGATTACACACCTGAGTCCACCTTTAGAGATAGTTTTAGAGATAGAAGTGGATCATAACACATCTGTCATCATTTCAGCTTTCAAATGTAGATCTGTAGATATTACACTAACAAATATGTCTGACACAACAGATGACCATTTACGAGTGTGATGGATAGTGAAATGATTGTGGCAGTTTGTATAACCATGTGAACATAGATCTCTCTGTATAAATGATATAGCTACATTGTTATAGCTAGCTTTTTTTAAAGATTTGAAATTGTTTCCATGTTCTTCTTCTTGTGTTGTCTGTGTTCCTGATCCCTTCCTAATTGTATCCATATGTTTCTTGTTTGTCAATTACCCGTGTGTGTAATTACCACTCATGTAACTTGCTATTCAGTGGCTATAATGGTTAGTCTAAGTTTATTTCTTACAGTATTTTCCCAGTTCTATGTGTTTTGGATTCTTGTATCTTGTACTCGTTGAATAAAAGGATGCAAGAGAGTGCAATAGTGGGGTTTCAGAAGTAAAATCCCATTCATTTTCTCCATAGAGAAATGTAATGATAACATATAACACTTTCAAGACAGACCTGCTTAAAAAAGTCATGTAACTGAATAAGTCCTTCAAAACTGGACAAACCAGCGGACTAATCATCACATCTGAAATGTTGCTCTGGTCATCCTGAAATAAAGGTGTCCTGAAAATCCAAAGCCTGCATAGATTTTACAGAGCAAATAAGTCTAATACAAACTTGAACTGTGCCAAAGAGCAGGTTTATTGACACTTTGGAAAAATATATTATAGATCCACATGGTAAAGCCATAAGGAAGGAGGAACGCACACACATAGCACTCCTAGAACCGTGGGACGTGCTGTCGCTTCCAGACATGAGAAAGTTACAGTATTTACAGGGTTTTGTCTGTGTGTTCTAAACCGCGAGTATTATATTAATAAAAGATCTCACAGTGGCCACAATTTTTCCGGAAGTGACAGTTTTGTTCTTTTGAACACATGGGATAGAAAGCGACTTTATTTGCACAATCCCCTATAGAGAAAATGAATAGGAAAAATTACAGCCCCTGAAGAAAAGTGGCTGGTCACTGTTGTGCTCTTTTAGGTCCTATAACTCCTGCTTTCCTGAGATCCACATTACAGAAAACATGACTAGAACCATTAAACAAAACAAATGTTTTGTTAACAATAAAGACGTGTTGAATATCAATGTCAGGCTTATATATTGCTGAAATTATTATAGTACAACATGGCCTCTCACATGTCCCAACAACAATTTGGTGAACAAAAATTATAAAAATAAAATGAAAAAAAAGTTTCATTGGTCAATATTTCTTTGCAGCAGTCAGACTAGCATTTGGTTCAGAACTATAATTCAGCTTTATGAGAGATACACTGAGCCAGATCAGGTACTGGCAGAAATTATTTATGTAGGATTCATTGACAGCGTGTTCACCGACACCTTTACAGATAAAAGTGTATCACATTTACTTAGTTCTCTCCCATTTGTTTTTCCAGCCTTGAAGAATCCGGCTGCATTCCATGAACAGAGGAAAAGTCTTGAGCGATCCAAGGTTAGAACTATAAGCAACATTATCTCAAAGAATCCTTCAAAAACAAAGTCACGTGGTATGCGGCATGTCTTTCAGACAATAGAAAAATAATTAAATTAAATGATTAGAAACAGTGCAATATGAAATTACAACAGGTGATTTCATTGTCTTGGTATTTTGTAAGTGTGTAAAAAAAAACAATTATTTAATTAGTTGTGTCAATATTTTGCAGACTGGAGATTACTTAAAACACAAAATCAGAAGTAGGCCTGAGAAATCTGAGCTTATCAACATCAAAATTCTACAAGGTAAGACCTTTGGTGCTTGTTACTGCACTCAAAAAATCTGAGATTACGCATTTCAATTAAATTACAAAATGCCATTACATTTAATTGAGTAATTTATAACAATAAATAAATAAATAAATAAATAAAACAAAATATTATTAGTTTTATTAATGTAAAAAAATGCACAGGTGTATTAAATGGAATTTCGTTATGAAATTTAAATGTGAAAATCTTAAAAACAGGCTAAAGTATTTTTATTTTTATTTTTAAAGTGTGTTGTTGCCAGATTAAAAAAATAAAAACACCCACATGGTGAAATTGATTATGTTTCAACCTTAGAATTTGAAAATATATTACTAAATGTACTTCCATGTTAAGAAAATGAGTAACACCAAGGTTTGCTTTAGCATCTGCCAAATGAATGTGCAGTCATGTGTAAATGTAGAGACAATGTGCCAACAAAACAGTAGGAAAATACTTCTGAATTCTTGTTGAAATTTATTTTAAAAATATATGTTTTGGACAATATTTATATATTTTGATTTTAAAAAAACAAATGAGATTTGGTCCAAAAATGATCTATATTTGCAAAATAATATATCTAACATTTATCCAAGACACATTTATATAAATGTATTACAAATATATAATACCAATATATTTTCCTGATATAGGAAATTTTGCCATTTTTCTATATTTTAAAATACATTAAAAAATTACACATTTTTGCCATATGGGTGCATACACTGAATAACTAAAATAGCATTATAAAGGGGTCCTGGGTAGCTCAGTGAGTACAGATGCTGATTACCACCCCTGGAGTTGCGAGTTCGAATCCAGGGTGTGCTGAGTGACTCCAGCGAGGTCTCCTAAGCAACCAAATTGACCCGTTTGCTAGGGAGGGTAGTCACATGGGGTAACCTCCTCGTGGTCGCAATTAGTGTTTCTCGCTCTCAATGGGGTGCGTGGTAAGTTGTGCATGTATCGCGGAGAGTAGCATGAGCCTCCTCATGCTGTGAGTCTATGCGGTGTCATGCACAGTGAGCCACGTAATAAGATGCGCAGATTGACGGTCTCAGAAGTGGAGGAAACTGAGACTTGTCCTCCGCCATCTGGATTGAGATGAATAACCACGCCACCACGAGGACCTACTAAGTAGTGGGAATTGGGCATTCCAAATTGGGAGAAAAGGGGATTAAAAAATAAATAAAAATAACATTATAACATCTATGTATATAATGCCATGATGTCATAGAAAATAAGCCTTAAGTGAATCTGACTGTTCTCAGCAGATTTAGAGAAAGTGTATTTTCCATAAAGATACAAAACACATGGTTTTGGCTTCAGTCATTACAGACTGTTTACAGCGGGAGCATTTTGACACTTCAGACCGAGCTTTGTGTGATCCACTCTGAATGATGTGCACCTTGGAGGCCCAGACCTGGAAGCTCACACAATAACTGTTTATTCTAAAAATGTCTCTTGTGTTGCATCATGTATGTGTTTGAATGAAGGCCTGCTATACTGGATTAACAGTGCTTACCAACACTCTGTTTACTGTACAGACACGGCCAGTGAAGGCCCCGTACAAGACTCACAGACAAAACTTAAGCGCGCCAGGCTTGCCGACAACCTTAATGAGAAAATCGCTCTCAGACCAGGCCCACTGGAGCTGGTGGAGAAGAATATCATTCCTGCTGATTCAACTGTTAAAGAAGCGGCTATGAAAGGTATTTGAGGCAACCGGAATGTCAATGAATTTCATGGTTTTCACTAACAACCAATAGAGATAAAAGAGTTCATTGAGCAAAATGAAAACATTTTGTGTTTCAATACTCCAAACTTCCCCCCAAGTCCATATTTATTGAAACAAAACTGCCAAAATAATCATTTTTGATTGGTACATTACAGCATGGATTGTTTTATGAATCTGTCACAGTGTGATGCAGTTTTTTTTTCCTTTGCCATTGAAGGATCAGTAAAAAAATATATATATTGGAATCGACAGTAAAACTGTAGCTTGTATGCGAGCAGAGAAAGCACTGTTTTTATTTTCACATGCAAAGGGAGCATTTCTTAAAGGCACAACAGCAAAAAAAGAAAAAAAAATAGAAAAAAAAATATATCTATATCTATATCTATATCTATATAGATATATATATATATATATATATATACTTCTAAGGGTCAGAAAGAGGCTGGAAAATAATAATGAAATACTAAATTATGAGTTTTTTCTGGACACACACACAAAAAGCCTACTAACATTCAACTACCCATTTACAAGGGAGTATTGCAGTATCAACATTGACACTTTTTAAAGTCTGTCCGATCACCCCTTGGGATTGATGGCACCCCTATGCATTGCATATATTGCATATATAGTTTTTGCGCCTGCTGCTAAGATTATACAGTAAGTGGATATTTTAAGTATAAATTGAATAATTTGACTGAAAACCAAACCTTTTAGTGTTAAAATAATAACATTAAAAATCCTAAATGAGTCAACATTTTAATTAATTTTGCATCTTCCATTCATGACTGTCCCAACAATGCCCAGAATTCCAAGCTAATGATGTTTAGCGAGATTCCTTAAATTCCTCCCAACCTTTGCCTCAACAAACACCATTTGATTTAGGAGGCTATTCGCTCTTGCTCACAGGCATTAACTTCCAATGTGTTTACTATGTAGTCTGACCACAGTATGTTGTCCCCTTAGATCCCCCCAAAGCCAATGTTTTTGGACATGCTCAATGTAAACATTTTGTGTTTCCCCCCTGGAGCTGTCTGTAAATGTATTGCATAAGCCAGGCATGAGGCTGGGGGCGATAGTTTATATTACCACTGTTGGAAGAGGAACATGTTTTATTGAGACAAATAGCAGCTGTATTTAAATCCACCTTTATGCTGGAGATCAAATGAATGTCCCCCTCATTTCTCTGTTTTGACTCGTTATGATTTATGTGGCTCCACCAAACCACCTACAAAGGTGTTTGAGAAGATGGGGTGCTCCCCAGCCATCTACTGCCACTAAAACTGTCCCTACAAATGTCACTTCATAGAAAAAAGAGCTGTACCTGTGAAAGCCTATT
The DNA here is from genome assembly GCF_019703515.2 of Myxocyprinus asiaticus. Lineage (NCBI taxonomy): Eukaryota > Metazoa > Chordata > Actinopteri > Cypriniformes > Catostomidae > Myxocyprinus > Myxocyprinus asiaticus. Next base: position 26,424,956 of record NC_059379.1, read on the forward strand.
TTCAGCAGTCATTATTCCAATCTACAAAACTAGGAAGTCATTCTAATGTGGTAATGTGATACTAGAGAAACCATTCTTGACCTTTCACTGACTGAAAATGCCTAAAGTCGAAATTTATGCAGATTTACGCATTTAAATTATATGACAAATGTTCATCAAACTGAAGACATTTTTAAATAATAATATTATAAATTGAACATTAATTTGAAGTATTTAAGTTTAAATACGTCACATTACGCTTGAGTCAATCATATGTAAATTTTGGTAAAGATTACTCAGTTCAGTTTGATGTACAGTAATTTTGTCTTACAATTGAAATGCATAAATCTGCGTAAATTTAGACTTTAGGTATTTTCACAGTCAGTTTTTAAAGCTATTAAGGTGGTTTCATTTTCATTTTCTTTTTTTTTCTTTTTTTTTTTTTTTTAGTTATGAACAAATTTTGAAGAATACAGTATTTAAAATAAATAGTCATGTTTAACACTATGAATGTCTCTACTGCAACCTTGGTGAAGAAAAGTATCTTTTTCATTCAACAACACAAATTTCATGATGATTCTAAACTTTTCAATGGTAGTGTATGTGGATATGATGAACAATAAGTCCTTAGAAATCTATTCTTTTGTTCAAAGAAACTTTGAGTACATTTTCATGTCAAATTAGTGCACATGCTCTGACACATTGAGCCATAATGCTCATGCAGGTTGTGCGAGTTTGAATCTGGCTTGCAACATTTTTTGATCCTGTTCCCCTTCTATAAATCCCCTGCCTTTAAATAAAAAAGTGATCAAAAAAAATAAATAAAAAGGAAATGAAATAAATTGCATTATGTTGATGAAGTAGGAGCAATATAGTGCATTTTCTTTCCAAACACAACTGTTTTAGACGATCTAAGATGGTACAAGTGGACAGGCAGTAGCCAGGTGCTCTCTGGGCCTTTTTCATATTGCACAGGCCAGTCCAACATCAACAACTGAAGGAAATAACACTCACACATTTCCCAGTGTGTGACGAAGGCAGCGGACAGTGTGTGCCCAGCACACTCGTGCAAAGTGTGCTTGACATGATTAAATCCAGTCTCTGCACTCCTGGCAGGTCACATGCTTAGATATGGAATCAGTCATACAAACACACACAAATAATTGCCCCTTCCAAGTGTGCACTCAAACCAGTGTTTGAGTAGTTAGCAACATTGTGAAATGTGAACTTAACTACATTTTTCAGTAGCTTGACTGTAGCTCAGCTATTTTCACAATCGTTTAGCATTCTACTTTTTTTCAGTAAGTAGCTGTGTAGCATCACAATGTAGCGTCTTCTTTTTGAAGCGAAATATTTAGTTTATAGTAGTGTTGGGTAGATTATTTATGACATAATCAGGTACTGATTACAAATGATACAACTAAAATTGTAATCAGGAATTTAATATTTTAGATTATACTTGGGGGTAATTTTATCAGATTATTTTGGATTACTTATTGCATGTTTTGATGAAAATCTAAGTGTATTAATTACCAATATGCCCTCATTTCACTTAACATTAGTAAACATGAAATCATACAGCAATTTGTTTTGTCAGTCCCTGAAATCCCCCACACCCATTTGTAATAACGTAATCCATAAAAAAATCCATAAAAGTGTAATCCATTAAAATTAACTGTAATCTGATTACATGCATTTAGTAATGTATTTAAAAGTAATTTATTTTTAAACTAATTACATAATCCAGATTATATGCAGTCCATTACTACCCCACACTGGTTAATCGCTGCTGTTTATTACTGTTTTTTGACTCAATTATACAAAATAGTTTGTTTTCTAGTATTTGTATTTATTATAAATATAGGTTGTAGGTGTATTTATGTTCATTTTAATGATGTCACCCAAATTGTTTTATTTCTTCATAACTGAGATCTTTATTCCTTTTGTGCCAGATGAATACTTTTCTAATTGCAGAATTAAAATATCATCAGATAGTTGTTTTATTAAAAAGATTTTCTCCCTCTAATAGCTTCAGTGTAGTTAGCAATATTTGTTAGTAGGTTCCAGTATAGCTAACTACTTTTTATTAAGGGTAGCATGACTGCAGTTTAGCTACTTTAAGGTATGAGTAGCTTGTAGCTTGGGAAGCTACAGTTTCACAGTAGCTTCACCAACAATGACTCACACTGGCCCTATTATGACCCCTTACTCTGACCTGTAGAATATCAAGGCTCCTGCTACAGTAAAGTGGCCCCTGTCAGTCTCCCCCGACTACATTACGGCACATCTGAGCCAAGTTCTCAACTAGGTGCAATTGACAAACAAATTACAAGTGTTCAACAATGGCCAGGATCAAGCCAGTGGCACCAGACACATCAGCATTCTGGCATTTGCTCAACACTCTTATATTCCTCCTCCACACATACACAAAATCAGACGCAAACACACTCATGCACAAACTCTGGGAGACTTTTACTCAAATATTTACACAGACACAGACTTCAGAGCCTTGTAATTCTTTCAAACACTGCTTGTGTTAAGATGTTAATCAGTCTTGCTTCACGTTAGCTGAACTGGCGGACTGTGGGGCTCCGTGAATAAATTTTTTCTTATCTTTGCTGCGGCCTGCTTTGTTTTGCTTCTTGGATTTATCCTTCTATGTATGCTTATCTTAATGCATTCGAGTTCTGTATCTCAGTACACTCTTTTGTCCCTGTCTTATCTCTCTAGTGAACCATGGGAAGTACCCCAAGCAGGAGGACTCGTACGCTTTTGAGGAGGACAGCAGCAGTGACAGTCTTTCTCCCGAGCAGCCCCACAGTGAAGAGTCGCAGGGCTCTGCTGAACCCCTCCTAGAGAACAAAACCAGCAGCTTGCCCTCCCCCAGACTGACCAGTATTAGCCAGGTGAAACACTGCACTGTCCAACAAAGTTAAAAAGGTTCTACATATTCAGACTGATGTTACAGTGACAAAAAAATCAGTGACAGTGTCTGCTAAAATCACTTTTAGAATTATCAAACTGGCCCCCAGTGGCCAAAGCTGGAACAACAGCCATGTGCATACGCAACAGTACTGAGACCTAAACTGTGTTCTCTCACTTGCTTTGAAAAGATGCATCATGAGCATCCAATTTTTTTCCTGAAACATCTGAGTAATAATTACATTAATATACTCCTAACTCTAACAGTTCAGAGAACAGCATACAAAACAGTCTTATTTCACTTACTTGTGTGTAAATGTGGTATCTTGCTAACCGAAGATCAGCATTCAGAACTAATGTGATGATTTCCTGTATGATCATGCTGGCATATTCCTTTCCCTTTGAATGTTCATTCGTTAAGTGATTTGGCTTTAATCCATTCAGAATAATGCATTGCTCTTAATGTGCAATACAAAATTAGCACAGAGAATGTAGAAAAAGTCCACAAATTCACCTGGGTCTGCCCTTGTTTTAGTAAAATGTTTCTCATCTGGTGGGCCACTGGTCTGATTTGATAGGGTCGCTGAAAAGTAGGGAAAAAAACAATGCTAAATGCAAAGAAAAAAATGCAACTCACCTTATAATCATGCATAGTTAACTTAGGATAGCCATATAAATTGGCATATTGACTTTTAAAAGGGACTAAACCCTTTTGTTGTTGACGTAAAATGCCAGACATCCAATATTTAACAGCAAATTCACCTTTCACTAGGTAATTTGGCTAATACTATTAAAATATTTGGCCCAGTGTTTGTACCTTGTGTTAGGTTTGTAAATCACACTTCTGCTGTTGTTTATATATATATATACAAAATTGTCAGTTTTCCTATTCAGCCTACACAGGCATATTCATCATTTTACATATTGTTGATCCTATGCAGTTCATAGTTATTTTAATAAACTTAAATGTTTTATTTAAAGACAAATTAGTTTACCAAAAATAATAATAATAATAATAATTGGTACTGTGTTGGGTCGCCACTAGATAAAATCTGGGTCATGAACCAAAACTAGTTGTGAACCACTGGTTTTCTTGAAACAGTTTGCAATGTCTAAGAAAATGTTGCCCCCTATGGTCATAAAGGGAACTGCAGTGTTCTGCTCAGACTCTTGAGGAGCCGTTAGGCACGGAATGACAGATCTTTGACTCAGGGCCCAGCTCAGCATGCCAGTGTGTTTCTTACACAGTGAAAAGTGTATTGTGGTTGTTGCTTTTACAACATTGCTTCAGGCATCAGAATGATTGCCCATTCTTTGGCAACAGGCATAATTAATGACTCGCTGTTGCTGTCAGGAGGCCTGGCATGAAATCATAAACTATTACTGAGATCACGTGCAGTAAAAGCGTGTACGAGTTGGGAATATTTGTTTTAGTATTGTGGCTGTCCAGTGGTGGGAGCTGTAAATTATGTAAATGTTTAATAATAATCACCTAATGTGCATGTTTAAAATGCAAAGTACTTGGGAATATGTGTAAATCTCATACAAAGAAAGTTGCATGGGTACCAGCTTAGTTTGTGTAGTACCCTGTTTTCAAGCCTAGCTTCAGTTGGAAAATGTCTGATCTAATGATCATTTGACTATTCTAAAGGGGTCTCAGAACAAAGAAGCCACTAATCAAAACCAAGAAGACAATGCACATATGACAAACACCCAGGCAACTCCACCTATACCAGTCCCTGCAATTGTCAAGGTAGGACTAAGCAACTTCTCTGCCATTTACACTCAAAAAAACAGATTGTTCATTGCTATGTTTAAGCATCCCAACCAGTCCAACTTAGCAAAACAGGCTGAACCAATGTTTTGGGGCTGGGCTAACTGTTTGTCAATCAATGGAAGATGGGGGAAGCGTTTGGAAAACCTGTTTGACAACAGTCATTGTTTTTACTATTTCAGTGCTCACCATAAAGCTAATCTTCAATCACAAAATTTTAGATAACTTTGAGGATCTGAATTCACTGTTCTTTTCTTTTCTGTTCTTTTTAACTGAACAATGCAGTCCAAAATGTCAGACAAGAACCGCCACAAGAAGCCAAAAGATATCAAGCCTAAAGTAAAGAAACTCAAGTACCACCAGTACATCCCACCAGACCAGAAGGCAGAGAAATCTCCTCCTCCACCCATGGACTCTGCGTATGCTCGTCTTCTGCAGCAGCAGCAGCTCTTCCTGCAGTTGCAGATCCTCAGCCAGCAGAAACACCAGCATCACTCTCACCCCCACCAGCATCAGTGTCCTCAGAGCCAGAGTTTCAGCTACCACACATTGAACCAACACACACCAAATAAGTGAGTCCTGAGGAGACACTTTCCATAAATGTGAAATGGAGCACAAATTGGTGTCCCATTACTTTTTTTAGAAAATATATCTGTAATATATGCTAGATTAACTATTATTATAGAACAAAATTTGAATAGCATGAAATGTATCTACTTTTAAATGAATTAGATGTATTGGGAAGATAAATAATCTTATTCTATACAGTTTTCACACAAGTTGTAGTTTTGACTGGATTCGTCAAACTCACCCATTCAGCCCTGTTAATGTTGGAAAAATGATAAATATTTCTTTAATTTGCGGGAAATATAAGTCTATCAAAAACTACAAACCAACATTTGTCTCCAAACTACAGTACATTGCATTTATTAAACTTTATTTTTATTTAGTGTTTTATTTTTTTTTATTTTATTTTATTTATTTTTTTTGCTAGAAATTATTAAATCACATAAATCAGGATTTTAACTGGTCCCAAATGTTGGTGACATGTACAACTCATATAAACATTTATAAATATAAAATATATATATATATACACTGTGTGCCCAATTATTAGGCAAGTGAGTATTCTGATCTTATCATTATTTCCATGCACATTTTCCAACTCCAAACCATATAAACTTGAATGCTTATTGGATTAAATCATTTTCAGGTGATATGTATTTGTGTAATGAGGGAGGGTGTGACGAAAGTGACTAACACCTTATATCAAGGTGTGCATAATTATTAGGCAGCTTCATTACCTCTGGTAAAATGGGCCAAAAAAGAGATTTAACTGACACCGAAAAGTCAAATATTGTAAAATGCCTTTCAGACGGATGCAGCACTCTTGAAATAGCTAAACTATTGAGGCTTGTAACAACATTTTGTTGCGAATAGTCAACTGGGGCGCAAAAAAATGCATGGAGGTGAAAAGGCGCAAATTAACTGCAAAAGACTTGAGAAGAATTAAACCCATTATCCTCCAATGCTACCATATTCCAAAACTGCAACCTACCTGGAGTGTCCAGAAGTACAAGGTGCCAAGTGCTCAGAGACATGGCCAAGGTCAAGAAGGCTGACACATGACCACTACTGAATATATTCACAAGTTGAAGCGTCAAGATTGGGCAAAGAAATACCTGAAGACAAATTTTTCAAAGGTTTTATGGACAGATGAAATGAGAGTGACTCTTGATGGACCAGATGGATGGGCCCGTGGCTGGATCACTAATGGACACAGGGCACCACTTCGAGTCAGGCGCCAGCAAGGTGGAGGAGGGGTACTTGTATGGGCTGCTATCATTAAGGATGAGGTAGTTGGACCTTTTCAAGTTGAAGATGGACTGAAACTCAACTCTCAAACCTACTGCCAGTTTCTGGAAAGTACTTTCTTCAAGCAGTGGTACAGGAAGAAGTCCTCAGCATTCAAGAAGGCCATGATCTTTATGCAGGACAATGCTCCATCACATGCATCCAAGTACTCCACTGCTTGGCTAGCCAGAAAGGGCCTCAAAGATGACTAGACCCCCTTCCTCACCTGACTTAAATCCTACTGAGAACTTGTGGGCCCTTCTCAAACGTGAGATTTACAGTGAGGGAAGGCAATACACCTCTTTGAACAGCATTTGGGAGGCTGTGGTTGCAGCTTCAGTGAAAGTTGATCATGAACAGATCAAGAAACTGACAGACTCCATGGATGGAAGGCTCATGGCAGTTATTAAAAAGAAGCGTGGCTATATTGGTCACTGAATATTTTTGAAAGGCCAAACATTTTCCAGGCCATTTAATGTTACTTATTTGTTGCACCTACCATTTAGAATAAACAATTGAGTTGGGAGAAATTCTTTTTGTAATTTAGTTGCCTAATAATTGTGCACACTAATAGTTGCCTAATAATTGTGCACACTTATATATTCCCCTGAGAAAGACAAAACTCACTTTTTCTTTGTTAAACATTCAGGTTTGATGTTCAATAACATTTTGGATTGACTGAGAGCATTGTGTTTGTTCAACAATAAAATTAATCCCGAGGAATACAATCTGCCTAATAATTGAGCACGCAGTGTAAATACAAAATGCACCTAAGGAGCTCAAACAAAGTATTATACAAACTGTTTTATATAAGAATAAGTACCTTTCACTGACCCTAAGGAACTAAAGGAAATTCATGCAATTTTTGTTTTATTCAGAATATTTTTCAAAGGAATGGTATGACAGAAAAAGCACTGTCTACTATTTATTTGTCAGTTAATTAAATGTATTTCTTTCTTCTGTGTAACAGGCAATCAAGTGAACAACAATTATCATGTAGTTCAAATGGACCAACTAGCGGCATTAACAGTAGCTCCTCATCTCCTGTGAAGACAACCTACTGCAATCCCACCTCCATCACCCCAGTCAGACCAGGCCCTTTGCCTGCTAACCTAGATGACTTGAAGGTAGGTGCTGCTCTTTTACATGTTCTTACATCGGAGGTTGTGTGGCATTGTTGTTAAAGATCTGGCCTGGTAACCAAATGGTTATAGGTTTTGATTCCTGTAAGAGTTGATCTGTGATCTGTAACCATTGTGCCATTAAGCAAAGCATCCCTGGTTGTTCCAAAGGGATTTTCAATGTAACAAATGTACTGTAAGTCACTTTGGATAAAAGTGTCTACTAAATGGCTGTAGGCGTTAATTACAGACAAATAAAGTGCGAACCAAAAGTCTGAGACCACTAGTAAAAATACCCCATTTGCATTTATTCTCATTTAATACCGCTTTTATTTTAAAAATTAAATATATTATCAGCATAACAATTTGAGTAAAAAGTTATTATTATTTATTTTATTTTTTTGTATATTTGGTATTCACTTGGTGGCCATCTTTGGAATGCTCCTGGGCAGCTATTTTCTATGTAAACAGTGGCATACAAGTGTACTACTTAAATGGGGAAAAATCAAACTCTTGGTTAAACGGTTGGTCAAGATTACGATCAAAGAACATCACTGGTATCATAAATTGTGCTTCTTTACCTTAGATTATGCTAAAAAATGAAATTTTCCCAGCTTGTATAGCTAATGTGCATGCACGTTCTCGAGATGATTGACAGGCGATGTCTGTATCTAAACGGTGATTGGCTCTTTAACCTGTAAGGCAGGGCTTCCTTTCTACATTTGTTGACCATTGGGCATTCCAATTTCTCCCATTCATTTTAATAGAAGTGACCCGTCTCTGCTAAATAGTCTCTGGTATGTGTCCTTTTTTCTTTAATGACAGCATAAACTTGAGCTGGCATAGACTTCACAAGTCTGTGCAATACCTATGATCCATGTTATCCAGCATGATCTGACAACGTTCCAAGGAGCATTTTGCCTGCTTTAATGAAATCTTTGTAAAAAGAAGGTAACATGGTCAAGATTTGGTTATTTGATTATTAACCTAGAAATAGTACAGAATATTTCATATTTTTTCATAATTTTGTCAAATTAAATTTGATTTCGAATTCCAGATTTTAAATGTGGTTTCAGACTTTTGGAGCTCACCCTATATAGAATGCATTCACAGGCAACATCAACAAAAACAATTCTTTTAAAAAAGCATGACAGAAGAAATGTGTTGGGTTCATGTTTGGATTCATTAATTTGTGTGATGGCAGGTATCTGAGCTAAGGCAACAACTGAGAGTACGTGGCCTGCCTGTGTCTGGCACTAAAACAGCTCTAATAGAACGACTACGGCCCTTTAAAGACTCCAGCTCCAGCTCTGGAGACATCAGCACTGTGACCTTCCCAGTGACCCCCACAGGATCTCTGTCATCCTACCAATCCCCGAACTCCTCAAGTGCCATGTCTCATGGTGGTGGCTACTACCCTTTCTGCAGCACCATCTCCACCCCACCCATCTCACCAGCCTCTTCTGACCTCTCTGTTAGTGGCTCTGTACCTGACAGCTTCAGTGATGTCACTATGTCTTCTCCACAGTTTGGCCTTCAGCCCTCTCCTGCCCAACTGAGCACGGATGAGGGCCAGAGCATATCAAGTGCCCTCGGAGCAGGTTGCCTATGTGGGGATACCCAGGCAGGTTTAGAGCCTCTGGGTCTAGATGCAGAGAAGGACAAGATGTTGGTGGAGAAGCAGAAGGTGATTGAGGAGCTCACATGGAAGCTCCACCGAGAACAGAGGCAGGTGGAGGAACTGCGGATGCAGCTTCACAAGAGGAAGCATGCTCATTGCCTGCAAGAATGCCCTACTCCACCACCAGGACCACCATCACAACATCTAATGCATCACCAGCCTCCATCCCAGATGCAGCAGTTTTATGGTGTGTCTGTCAAACAGGAGCATGTGGCTTCAAGCTGCCCTCTTTCATCGAAACAGCTGAAAGGAGGACCAAGCAACAGCTGCATGGAGGGGATGGGTCACTGTGACCTACACAGTGGTCCTCACTGCCTCGAGGTGCCCTCCTCTGGAAGCCCCACTGGCCTCTCGGCCTTCCTGAGCCCCCAGTGCTCTCCTCAAGATTCCCCTGTCACCAAAACTTCCAGCAGCCCCCAGCCCAGCAGTTTGCCTTCCTCCCCCAGTCATCCCTACATGCTGACCCCTCCTCTGGGCAGAGATGGCTGCTCTCACCCATTGGCTCAAAACGGACCCAGACCATGCAATATGCAGGTACTTAGCATCATGCAGAGAGCTGAACACTTCTGGTAAACTTCTGAAATTGACTTGCACGCTACAACATAATAGTCACATACCCTTACAAAAATTAATCGACTGCCATGGTACTTTGATATAGTTCTGAATGATTGCCATAATCATATACCAAGGTATTTACATGGTATTTCCAGCTAATTCATAAAATACCAAGGTGATTACAATGGAATTTACATGCTACTCCAGGTTATTTTAAAGAATACCGTGGTATGTCAATGGTGCTCCAAGGCAATTCAAAGAATGCCACGGTATTAACATGGTATTTTTAAGGTATCCCAAATAATACCATGATATTTACATGATACTTCAAGGTACTTAAAAAATACCATGAAATTTACATGGCTCTTCAAGGTACTTCAAAGAAAACCATGGTGTAACTCAGTGAGTAAAGACGCTGACTACCACCCCTGGAGTCACGAGTTCGAATCCAGGGCGTGCTGAGTGACTCGAGCCAGGTCTCCTAAGCAACCAAATTGGTCCGGTTGCTAGGGAGGTAAGAGTCACATGGGGTAACCTCCTCGTGGTCGCTATAATGTGATTCGTTCTCGGTGGGGCGCGTGGTGAGTTGTGCGTGGATGCCGCGGAGAATGGAATGAAGACTCTACACGTGCTATGTCTCTGCGGTAACGCGCTCAACAAGCCACGTGATAAGATGCGCGGATTGACGGCCTCAGACTCGGAAGCTACTGAGATTCGTCCTCCACCACCCGGATTGAGGCAAGTCATTATGCCACCACGAGGACTTAGAGTGTATTGGGCATTCCAAATTGGGGAGAAAATGGAGAAAAAATCATGGTATTTAAAGTACATGGTAGTCAAAGTAATTCAAATATTATCAAAGTATTGTGCAAGGTACTGCAAGGTACTTCAAAGAATACCATGGTATTTACATGGTACTCCAAGGTGCTTCAAAGAATACCAAGGTACTTGCATACATACTACTTACATACTACTTCAATGTTTGTCAAAGAATACAATGTTATTTTTACATGTTACTCTTAAGTATTTCAAAGAATACCATGGTATTTACATTGTCTCCAAGGTACTTCAAAGAATACTATGGTATTTACTTTGTACTCCATGGTACTTCAAAGAATACCATGGGATTTTTATGGTACTCCAAGGTATTTCAAAGAATACCATGGTATTTACTTTGTACTCCAAGGTGTTTCAAAGAACACCATGGTATTTACATGGTACTCCAAGGTGCTTCAAAGAATACCAAGATACTTACATACTACTTCAATGTTCGTCAAAGAATACAATGTTTTTTTTTTTTCTTACATGGTACTCTACTGTAAAGTATTTCAAAGAATACCATGGTGTTTACATGGTATTAGGTCTTTCAAAGAATATCATGGTATTTACTTTGTACTCCAAAGTACTTCAAAGAATACCAAGGCATTTACATACTACTTCAATGTACCTCAAAAAATACCATTGTATTTATATGGTACTCCAAGGTATGTCAAAGAATACCATGGTACATGTAACATGTCCATAAAACATGGTACGACTATGGTTCCAGGTAAAAAACATCCAGATGATTAAATGGTATTTTCTGATACATTTTGTTTGTGTAATCGTTAGTGTTATCAGGCTAAGCAACTAATTGGTGAAATATTTCTCTCACAGTTACAACAGAAAAATGTCGGACAGACGGTGAGCTGCTCATATTCATCTGACCAAAGAAGCATGCAGCCTGTATGCCCAAGCCCTGCAGAAAGCAACTTAAACCCCAGAGGGTCATCAAAGGCCAAGAGTGCTAACATGCAGCAAAAAGTATGTGAAAAACAAATTAAGTATAACTAAATAATCCTATGGGAAAAACTTAATTCATGCACAAAACCCACATGAGAAATCATCAAATAAACTTTTTTTTTCTGCATCTCCTGCAACAGTAAGTCTCAATTACATTGCACAAGATTTTGCTATTGCTCAGATGTTTAAAAGTATGGCTTTTTGTTAAAATATTTTTCCACAAATATTTTAATATAGCAGTCATGTGTCTTCATCAACATACCTTGGAATTGCCAAGATTCATTGAACTGTTTAATCATGTGAAGTCACAAGAGCTCCTCAATGAACATGAGCATGGTCATGTGATCATCACATGCCCAAACATATGGAAGCTCTCACACAAGGTGGTGTTTAATCTCGCTGGTATTTGTTGTCATTCGGCCAGAGTTTACACCATCTTCAAGAAAGATATGATAGATTTCTTAACGACCACAAAGAGACAAAGCAGGAAACCTTTGGTGCCCCCTTGCGCATGGTCCAAACATACAAATGCAGTCTGCCTCACATCAAAGAGACCTTCTAGAACCTTCTCCTTCTCCAGTCCCTCTTCCTCTTCAGAGGTGTAACATTTCACCCTGTCTCCTTATATAGGAGGCAATATTGCACTCTCCCAGGCACGTTGACCCAAAGTCTCCCACCACTGCCTTCTGTAGTTCAGATTCTTCTGCATCCAACACTAAACAGCCCCCATGCTATGAGGATGCTGTAAAACAGGTAAAGCAGCCCCAAGAGTAGCCCCAACATCACTGCTCTAATTTATGGCTCGCTCCTCTCCTCTTCCCCTGTAGAGTGCACTCCTCTGCTCTCACACTGCACACTCTTGTATCCGCAAAAAGAGATTTCTGGCTGTCTTTTTAGAAAAGAGCTTTGCTAAAATTCTTGCTAAAGAGGAACTTATGAGTGGCAGTGTTAATGCTGCGGAAAGTCAGAGTTGCTGTATTGTGGGGCTATTCGAATCCACTCCTGGAGAGCCACCAGAGATTAACTCCAACCCTAATCAAACACACCTGAACAAGATTATCAAGGCCTTCAAGAGGATTAAATGACAAATGTAGGAGTTGCAAATGAATGCAAAAAAATTTGAATATCGCAAGAACATTCTGCAAATAAAGCAGTGTTTCCGTCCATGTTCAAGAGAACGAAATCGTAATTTCCAAGGAATAATTAGTACAAAATAGAAATGGAAATAGACAAACTGGTCTAATTTTTTACGTGACTCATACACACTTTTCTGGTGAAATGAACAAGTAAAACGGCAGATAATCTGTTCATAAACACTTAGTTTTTACAATGTTCCTCGCACAATAGCCGCTTTTCCACTATCGGACCAGTGCGAGCCAGGGCCATAAACTAGTCAGCCGGGGCTAATAGCCTCAGACCTCAAGCCGCGAGACCAAAATCGCTCTGCATTCCTACCATCAGGCCAAAATCCCAGTAGCATTGCCCTAAAACCTGCCCTTTATACACCACCCTGGTGCAAATGTCACACACCCCGCCCATTTCAAAAGCCAAACAAAATCCGCATGTTATCTCGAACCATGGAAAGTTCTTCCTTTGTCCATTGTGCATCTTAATGGATTTGTAATGTGCCCCAAATTTTTTTGCCGAGATGCAGGTGCGTGACATCACACAAACATGTTGCCACCCAGAGATGTACAAAGTTAGTGATTAATATTCACTTTTATTAAATTATATTGATCAATGTGTCAAAGTTCCTACATTACAAGATATTAAAGTTTGTTTAACAAACCTTTGCAGAGACAAGTGTACAAAACACTTTTTTGATGATCATACACCTGTAGCACAAATGCTAATATAGCAGCATTGTTTATCAGTTGGGTTGCTAGGAGACGTCTAGTCTGGTGACAGTCAAACCCCTGTTAAGCTAAAGGGAGTGTTGCAGTTTTGGTAGTTTAAACATAATTTTCCAAGCATCTGGCAGTGGAATTCCTTTCTGGTCAGAGATCGGAGAATTCAAGTAGGAATATCCCACATCCGACTTGAATGAAATGCAGCATGGGTATCTCGCTAAACTCCACCTTTGACACTGACCCCGCCACAATTCCCAGTTGGCCTTGTTTGACCCAAGGGTAATTGGCGAATAAGCCCAGAGGAGGCACGATTAAGTCCTGGAAGTGACAGTGGGAACGCAACTGCCCCTGGCATGCACCAGCACGCCCTCATTTGGCCCGACAGTGGAAATGTGGCTAACAGTATCTTAAGACATCTAAGCATTTTACTATAGTGCCTGACCTGTAAGGCAAAACATTTTAATGTTTACATTACATAACCAACCACAGTTATTATCTTGTTCCACCATGATCAATTTGAGCTGTAAATCAACACAGCACCACAAGTTGTGGACATTTCCCCTCAGAACTGGCACGTTATGTGTAAAGAACCAAGTAATATCATTTAGCAAAAATGATGCTGCAGTCACGTAATTTTCATGAGATCAGGCTGGAAAATCTTAGCCACTGGGGAACCCACTGCAACTTTTTTATTAAATGTAATACATTACTTACAGTTTAGAGTGTGCATACAAAACACTGTGACGAACTTCATGTTTGCAAGCAATTGACAGCAGATGCCTTTTTTCTGGGAGCGACAGCATGTCAGACAGTGTTGGGAGGTAATAGTAGCCAATAATTTTGATGACAGGCTTTGGCTCCAGCATTTCAGAAGGACCAGAGCAAAATTTGAAATGCTATGCAAGGATATCTGCTGTTAGTCTAATTATGAGTGATTTACTGTATATTTATTCACATAATTCGTTACGGCAAGGTCGCATTTGAAGTAAATATCTTTCCATCATAGCTTATGCTCATGTCTTCTTCCTGAATAAAATATTTATCTACCTCAAACCAGCATATACTGTACATTATTTTTTCATATTTTCAGCATTATTCATGCAATATCCCAAAATGTGCATAAAAACCTCACAGGCAGGTATGTAAGAGCAGGGTTGGAACTAAATTTTACAGGATGGTGACCCTCTGGAACAGATTCAAATAGGCCTGCTGGATTATGTACTTGCAGGAATAAACATTTGCCAACAAGTCTGAATGTAACAAAAATAATTTAAGTACATTGCATTTGAATGTGATCATAGCTGAAAACCTGGTTATTATCAGTTTGTATATTTACAACACCTTCAAAACGAAGGTATGGAATGTGGCATAAATCTGTTTTAAAACAACAAATATCAAAATGATAGTTCACACATAATTTTATGTTCTTGCAGCAAATGACCAGAAGTCAGCAGATGGATGAACTTCTAGATGTCCTCATTGAGAGTGGAGGTGAGCATACAATGTCTCATAATAAATGCCGTATGAAAGCTTTCAATTTCAGCTAATTTATTTGATCCTGTCAGTTGCATGGTGAATGGCAATCAAAGATGTAATACTAAACATTTGCAAGGCCCCTTAAAACTGCACCTTATGTCACCCCATTATCAAGACCAGCCTGTTGTATTCACTCCTAAATCGCTGTCTGTGCTGTGATATCCTCCCCTTTTTTCCAAAGAAATGCCAGCTAACGCCAAAGAAGAGAGGTCCCCTGTAACCAAAGTTGTGCCTCACCTTACAGTTTCACCTAATGGAGTGGCCATATCCAAGTTCCATAGACACTACAGTCACACGTCACCAACCCTGCTTCCATATGAGCATGCTGCAGAGCATGGCAACAGCCACCTGGAGGTGCTACTGAGCCCTATAGCCCAGCAAGGAGACTCAGTCCTTCTAAAGATGGGCGCTGAGGAAGGACACTTGGAGGAGATTGGGGAAGGCTTTACCGGCCCCCAACATGATGACAAGTTGCTTAGTAACCGTGACATGATGAACACACCTTTGTTGCCCGTGGCTAACAAAGTATCACCAGTCAGTGTAGATAGCCAAGGGCTCGGAATGACATTTACAGAGTCGCCGTGGGAAACTATGGAATGGTTAGACCTAACCCCACCCAGCTCAGCTACAGCATTTAATAACAACATGCCTCCTCCCGGGCCCAGCATCTTTAACACAGAATTCCTTGATGTGACAGATATCAACTTGAACTCTACAATGGATCTGCACTTAGAGCATTGGTGAAAAGCAAGATGAGCAGAAAATACCCGCAAATGTTATCACTATGCACTTCAACAACATATTTCAAAACCCAAAGCTTTTCCAAAATATCTCAAAAAGCACACAAGTAGCATTTTAAAATTAAAATTAGATGTCCGGATGTGGTCTCCATGGTAACTTGTGAAATGTCATATTTCTTCCTATAACTTGGCTGAAAAAGAGCATAGTGTTTTAATACTATTTTATCACAGTCCAAAACTTGAAAAGTGTTTTGACTATTGATTCTGGGAAAGAATGTTAATTACTGGAAACAGGAAGATCATACAAACCAAATTGGACTCAAACAGGGACATCCATACAACATGCAAAGGCATTTTCTGAAACCATTTGTAAATATTCCATTGTACTGATAAACAAGAAAGTCAATACTTTTCTATTTTGTCTGCACATTTGTGGTGTGGGAAAACACATGTAAATGCGTAAAACATGTTCACAAAGATCAAACTATTATATCACATGTACTCTGTTGTGCTATTGTAAATATTAATACACACTTTGCACCTCGAGTAGTAAACCTATAGTACTATGTGTCACACTTTGGCTTTTGCATATAGTTTTGAGAGCATTTCATTCTCGCCCTATTATCTCCATATTGTTGTTAATTTATTTAGAGAGCTGAAACTTTTGGTTCGTATTTAATGTATGAACTCATATAATGTAATACTCTTCACTTAATGTGAAAGGATATTCTTCAGATTCAGAAAGGAAATCAAAATCTCAACCTTTTATATTCAGAATCAATGGAGAACTTAACTGTATTTAGAATGATGAAGACTTTTAGGGTCTGAAATAAGGGTCAATAGTGAGACATTGCATAAAAATAATTTGCATATTTTCTTTTCTTTTTTACTTTTTAGTCACTTCTTTCCCCAATGTCTATTGGAATGCCATTCAAAAATGTCACGAGTATTGCTTTAATAACAGTCATGTCAGCTATTTTGAAAATTATTTTTGAAAGCTCTTTTATTGTTATTATGCTCGTAAGATCTTACTCTTCTGATGTATTTATTTCAACATTTTCTTTTCATTGGAATATTTATACATACATATGAGACATTTCTTTTAATTAAAAACAAAAGTTAGAGTAAACTTGCTTATGGTTAAAAGGCTTTAACAAATGATAATTTTTCCCACAGTATTGGGATCAATCAATTTAAAGGAATAGATCACCCAAAAATTTTAATTCTATCATCATTTACTCACCCTCCTTTTTATGCAAACCTGAAGAACTTTCTTTTTCTGCAGAATACAAAAGTAGATATTTTAAAGGATGTCACGATCACTGATTTCCATACAATAGCAGTTGATAGTGACTCACTTTAAAGTTTAAAGCACCCAAAAGTGTCATAAAAGTAGTCCATACTACTTGAGAGTGAATAATGACATCATACAAAAGTGATTGTATGCCTCCAGAAGACTTGAAATATGATGCATGAGTTTTATGGACTACTTTTATGACATTTCTGGGTGCTTTAAACTTAAAAGTTAAGTTTTAAAGTGAGTCATGTATCAACTGCTATTATAGAAATCCGTGAACGTAACATCCTTTAAAATATTTCCTTTTGTTACTTTTCATTTTTGGGTGAACTATTCCTTTAAAAATGAGTCTCCATCATTGATCTTTTACTGATTACATGCACTGATAATTACTTTTTTGTAATGCCAAAATAATACATTTTTGATACTGCCTCATTCTTTTTGAAACCCCTCGTGTGTGAAAAAAAGTTACACTATATTTATATAAAATGTCAAAGAATTTTAAACTGACAATCAAATTTGAATATCTCAACACCTGAAACAAAAGCAATACCTTACTAACAGGTGATGCCCAGTTTTACTAGCACTTGTGAAAAATGAAATCTAATATATAAATTACTCTGGCAAGTTTTGGACCAGATCACGGATTATCAAATTGTTGTTTTTTTTTTTTTTTGTATTAGCTCACCAAAAGCTCAAACTGTGAATATATATATTTCTTCTGTGCATGAAATAGCTATTATAATGTTTATTGTCTTCTTTTCTCATTTCTAATCACATTTCAATTCACTTTAATGCTTTTGACTTGTAGGGAATATCTTTATTCCCGGGGTGGGGCGTTTTTCCCCACACAGTAAGCATTAAAGGCATTTAAGACCAAAAAAAAAAAAAACTATTTTATGCTAAAGACACAGGATAAATCACTGTACTGTTTTCATAATTATTAAAGACTTCCAAAAAAAATTATATTTTTACACATGAAGCATCATTGCAGACTATCATACAACTGTAATTAAGAATAGTATAGTAATAGTAATCCTGTTATTTTTAAATCCAGGAAAAATATAAATAGACATTACCAAATGCTTTCATAAACTAGTTTTACTACAACCAGTTAAGATTTTAGATCTTATTAGTGCATAAAGTTTTATGTCAAGATGTACTATCAAGTTATGTAAAGTATTTCAGATTCTCAAAAAAAAAAAAAAAAAAAAAAAAAATTTCTAAATTTGATATTGGACAAAAAAGATAATTCTGCCTATGACATGAGCAGCCCACTTGAACTTACTCTCCCATTTTATATTTCCTTTATATTATGTTTTGTTTTTCAAGAATGTAAAATGTCATTCCACACTCATGTTTTCTCTGCGTTCATGTTTGCTGATCCTGATGGCAGAATACCATCAATGGTGCACAAATATTAAGTATTACACTTTCTCTCCCTTGGAAGTAAAGGTTATATGTCTTATTTCTTTTGATTTGTCTAAGCGAAAAATTTATACATATGTCAAAAAGCTTTTGTATTGCTTGGCCACTGAACAACTTTACAATATAAACTGTCCAAGTATTTGTCTACACCACTGTATTACTGTTACAAGAGTTCAATAAACAAACATACAACTTACAAAATTGACTCCAATGTTATCTACTGTATAATGGTGTGCAATAACACATCACCCAAGACAAAACTTGAACTAAAAAAACTCAAAAGTCAAAACCTTTACTAAAATTGAGTGGGTAAACAATGACAAAATTCTCATTTTTGGATGAACTATCCCTTTAACAGTTGCTCTAATTTCAGGCAGTGTACTTCATTACGGTTTACAAAACTACAAAATTAAAATACATTTAACATCCACTGAGTTTGCCAACAAATTATTACACCAGCAATTACAATATTTGTTACAGTTTTGTTTAGGGTTATGTATTCTTTTGCTCATTATTGAGTGTAGATACACTATATTGCCAAAAGTATTCGCTCATCTGCCTTTAGACGCATATGAACTTAAGTGAAATCCCATTCTTAATCCATAGGGTTTAATATGACGTCGGCCCACCCTTTGCAGCTATAACAGCTTCAACTTTTCTGGGAAGGCTTTCCACAAGGTTTAGAAGTGTGTTTATGGGAATTTTTGACCATTCTTCTAGAAGCGCATTTGTGAGGTCAGACACTGATGTTGGACGAGAAGGCCTGGCTCGCAGTCTTCGCTCTAATTCATCCCAAAGGTGCTCTATCGGGTTGAGGTCAGGACTCTGTGCAGGCCAGTCAAGTTCTTCCACACCAAACTCGTTCATCCATGTCTTTATGGACCTTGCTTTGTGCACTGGTGTGCAGTCATGTTGGAACAGAAAGGGGCCATCCCCAAACTGTTCCCACAAAGTTGGGAGCATGGAATTGTCCAAAATCTCTTGGTATGCTGAAGCATTCAGAGTTCCTTTCACTGGAACTAAGGGGCCAAGCCCAGCTCCTGAAAAACAACCCCACACCATAATCCCCCCTCCACCAAACTTCACAGTTGGCACAATGCAGTCAGACAAGTACCGTTCTCTTGGCAACCGCCAAACCCAGACTCGTCCATCAGATTGCCAGATGGAGAAGCGTGATTTATCACTCCAGAGAACGCGTCTGCACTGCTCTAGAGTCCAGTGGCGGCGTGCTTTACACCACTGCATCCGACGCTTTGCATTGTACTTGGTGATGTATGGCCACTCGGCCATGGAAACCCATTCCATGAAGCTCTCTACGCACTGTTCTTGAGCTAATCTGAAGGCCACATGAACTTTGGAGGTCTGTAGCGATTGACTCTGCAGAAAGTTGGCGACCTCTGCGCACTATGCGCCTCAGCAACCGCTGACCCCGCTCTGTCATTTTACGTGGCCTACCACTTCGTGGCTGAGTTGCTGTCATTCCCAATCGCTTCTACTTTGTTATAATACCACTGACAGTTGACTGTGGAATATTTAGTAGCGAGGAAATTTCACGACTGGACTTGTTGCACAGGTGGCATCCTATCACAGTACCACGCTGGAATTCACTGAGCTCCTGAGAGCGGCCCATTCTTTCACAAATGTTTGTAGAAGCAGTCTGCATGCCTAGGTGCTTCATTTTATACACCAGTGCATGGAAGTGATTGGAACACCTGAATTCAATTATTTGGATGGGTGAGCGAATACTTTTGGCAATATAGTGTATATAAATATAACACACACACACACACACACACAAGGAATGGTTCAGTACTTGGTTTTATTCTAGCATTTAGCCCATCTGTGTGTTCAGATTTAACAGAGCATTATGACAAAGTCACAGCCACATCCAAATTTTGTAACAACTGACCTGCAGACAAATACTCTGATCATACTCATAATGTGAACTCTGTTTCATAGATGTCCTCATTAAATATGTGACGTGTATAAGACAAATAGCCCGAAGCTGTCAAGGTTAATATATCCAAACCTGAACATATACGGCATTATCCCTGCACATTTCCTTGTTACAATTTTTACAGATTACTTTTCTCACCATATACTTAAAATATTTTCACAGTGATAATTATTCTGTACATATTTTCCACTCTTATACAATATAATAATACACATCACCCTTAAAATTATTTCATCCCATTACTAAACCTTTTGATGATTTGCCATTTGCATTCATTCTTAGATTGCATTTAAGAAGTTATTTTTTCCCATCTGTGAAACTGGAAAGTTCTTTTGACAATAACCAAAGACTATTGACAAGTAGATGTCCATTGAGCTAATATGATGTTGCACTTCCTTTAAGCTTTTCTCCATTTAAAAATAAGAAACGCTCTCAAAAACACTTTCAACATGAACTGGTGCCATATTAAAGGAATAGTTCACCCAAAAATGAAAATTCTCTCATTTACACTATGCCATCCCAGATGTGTATGACTTTTTCATCTGCTGAACTCAAATGAAGATTTTTAGAATAATTTATCAGCTCTTTTGATCCATACAATGCAAATGAATGGGTGCCAAAATGCACATACAAGTCAGCATAAAAGTAATCCATAAGACTCCAGTGGTTAAATCTACATCTTCAGAAGCAATATGATGTGGGTGTGAAACAGTTCACTTTTACATTCTTCTTATGTTTTTGGTGATTCACATTCTTCGTGCATACTGTCCCCTACTGGGCATGGAGAAGAATTAAGCAAAAAGGACTTAAATATTGTTCTTAAAACATGGATTACTTTTATGGTGCTTTTTGGAGTGTCAAAATTTTGGCACCCATTCACTTGCATTGTATGGACCTTCAGAGCGGAGATATTCTTAATTTGTGTTCTGCAGAAGAAAGTCATACACATCTGGGATGGCATGAGTGTGAGTAAAGAATGAGAGAATTTTCATTTTTGGGTGAACTATTCCTTTAATGTACAATCAAACCGTTTCACACCAAATGTTTTGATAACTGTAGTACATCTTTTAAATTAAATGACCTATCAATGAACTACTGTATCCTTTTAGGGCGACGCCAGAGCCCCAGACACATTCCATACACTCAAAGTTGTCATGCCAAATCTAAAGATAACATGCTAAAACTACAGCTTTAAAAGTGACTTTAGGAATATGGGCAGTCTGTTGAGAGGACGAGCTTCTGAGAAATTTGTTAAAAGCAGTTTCCTGTTTTACAGTTTGACAATGTTACCAAGAACATACCTGTATAAATACACACGGTGGATGAGAAAAGCCCTGTAAATCTCTAAAGCATTCAGTATACTAGGCAGATTTCTCTTTGATATAGTGAAAACCATTTGGATCATTATGACATTATATTGCATGTTGAGCAAGTAAAGCTACTTAAACACATTTCATCAATGTAGAACAATACCTTTGCATAACGATTCATTAAACAGAGAGAGAGACAGAGTGACAATGATGTAAAATGTGTGCATGGTGTTATTTGCTGATTATCTGTACACATATGAAGCAAAACACCAGTATAGGTGTGGTTTTCTTTCCATTTTTGTTTGTTTCATAGTGATGCCATTTTGGTAATCATATCTGTTCCATCAACTAATGTACAAAGCTTGATCTGATGGTCTTAAGTGGGCAAATTCAAGTTTTGCTAATTAATATTCCAAAAAGATATCACACACAGAAAAATGCAGCATCACACAAAGAAATGAGAAAGGCTGTTTTGTGGAACTTTGAAACTTGTTAGCGCTTGTTTACACTCCACATTGTACATGGCTTTAAAATGAGAGCTGATCCTTTTTGCACACATTTTTTTTGGGACTTATTAAAAAGTATTTCTCTTTAAACACAATCATGTGTTTGTACATATGTGATAGTACAACAATGGTGCCTAGCAGAAATACTTAGACCCTCAACCCTGATTTAACACCATTTCAAAACCTACAGTACACTATTGTTTTGTTCTCTTTGATATTTTTATTTCTAAGCACTGAAACGCAAAATAAATGACTACGGTCTAAAGGTTCCAAATTCCATACAATGAAGCACTCATTCTCAGATTCAGGGCCCTTTTTTAAGAATGTTACTGCTAAGGGTAGCGCTATGCCATAAGAGCGAAATCAGTGGGCATGGCAATGAAGTTTTGTTTTTTTCGTGAAAGCACGTGCTAAGTCTAGGCACAAATGGGTTTGGCGAATTTGTCAACAATGTGCTAATGGGCTGGGTTAAGTGCAATTTAATTCGGAGGTTCTTCTCTGGTTACTGCAGCGTCTGCGTCCTATTATATAGTTCATTCCTATTCAGCACCAGCGATATAAACAAAAACAGTTGGTAGTGTAAATGGACTGTATGCAATGAATTAAAATAATAGAAATATGGACACGCTCCTTTTACAAACATAAAAATGTGATTCTTGTTAAGATTTGGATGTACTGTACATTCTGTTAAATTATAGGGAATGTAAGAATTATTAATAATTTTCATCTACTGACCAAGGTTATTACCGTTAACGAAAATGATTACAAAGACGAAAACTAGCAGTGAAAATATATTTTCGTTAACTAAAAATAAAAACAGGAGTAAAAAAAAAAAAAAACACTAATTTATTGAAACACGAAAAAAAATTAAACCAAAAATATTTCTAAATTCAAATTACACTTCAAACAAAATGAAAGTAAAATCGAAATAAAATGGTTAAAAAAAAAAAAAAAAAAAAAAAAAAAGTATATATATCATTCCAAATCCAAACATTTTATCCTCTCAGACTTTCACTGGCACCTTTTTCAGTGACTTAAAAATCACTCTATGACAAGGTGGAAAAATACCAATACAAATTAGATCATAAACACAATTGTAAATATAAACATAATAATAATCATTGAAAAATAAACCATGACCTCAATATGTCAACATAAATTTCAAATTTTTGTTTCATAAGTTGGCTAAAACTCTGATCGTCAAGGACATAATTTGATGTTTCACTATATTTTCAGAATTTGAAAATGAAATGAACTTTATTACCACCTGCTGGTGGAGTCTCGAAATTGCAAATGTAGGAACCGAGTTTAGACTCGGTGCTGAAAAAAAGACCTGATTTTGAAACGTCTTAGCGCAATGACCCATTTTTCAAGGAAATAGCAAATGATGCTTTGCGCCACTTCATTTACATACGATACACCCACAGTTTGTGCGCATACACCCACAGTTAGCGCAAACACTCCCTCCCATGCACCCTTGCGCTGGCACAAAAATTGCACTTAGAATTAGCACTCTCACGAAAACTGGAAAATAGAGCCCTCAGTGTTTTGAAATATACCATCACAGAGATCAAAATTTCAAAATGGGATTTGCAATTCAGTAAAATGGGTATTGGTTAAGGGTCGAAAAGTTTTGTGAGCCGGTGTATGTACACCAAATGGTTGCCGGACCATACTCATACCCAACAGACCGGTCACCATCAGTCAACATACATGGGAGAGCTAGGGGAGGTGGGCATTTGATCTAGAATTTTACACACATAACTGGCAACGTCCACAACTCGCTCTTCATACATCAGGATAAATGGGTGCTTCTGCAGGTCAAAACAAGAGAAATACCATGAGCACATTTAGTCTTCCAATGACAATTTTAAGAATAATGAAGCTTTACAAAAAATGTAACTTAATTGCATTGTAAATCTAACAAGTTTGAGACATAAAAGAAATTTTTAAATAATGTATTAGATAAGAGGTTTTCAAACTGGGGCCCTGGGACCCCTAACAAGGGGGTGCTTGGGGGTCTATGGAAAATTTCAAAAAGTGTATATGGTTGTGAGGCCATATTCTCAGTAAAGATGCTTTGGAATAATATTTATTGTGAGCGTGTTATACAAATACATTTGAATTTATTTGAAATTCACTACATGTTTACATATAGTGAAAATAAGATGGTAAGGAAAAACAATTTAATACAAAATAAATATGTTGAGTATAATTTATTATTTTATATATATATATATATATATATATATATATATACACACACACACACACACACACACACACACACACACACACCCCCCCCCACACTTTTATTAGGTACACCTGTACACCAACTTATTCATGCGATTATCTAATCAGCCAATCGTGTGGCAGCAGTGTAATGTATAAAATCAAGTAAATACAGGTCAGGAACTTCAGTTAATGTTCACATCAACCATCAGAATGGGCAAAAAAAAAAATTGATCTCAGTGATTTAGACTGTGGCATGATTGTTGGTGCCAGACGGGCTGCTTTGTGTATTTCTATAACTGCTGATCTCCTGGGGTTTTCACACACAACAGTCTCTAGAGTGTAATGGTGCAAAAAAAAACAAAAAATAAAACACCCAGCGAGTGGCAGTTCTATAGGCGAAAATGGCTTGTTAATGACAGAGGTCAGAGGAGAATGGCCAGACTGGTCCAAGCTAACAGGAAGGTGACAGGAACCCAAATAAACACGCGTTACAACAGTTCTATGCAAAAAAGCATTTCTGAACATACAAGATGTCAAACATCGAGGCGGATGGGCTACAGCAGCAGAAGACCCCTCCGTGTCCACAGGCTCACCAAAACTGGACTATAGACAATTGGGAAAACATCGCCTGGAGTGAATATCGATTTTTGCTGTGACATTCATTTGGTAGGCCCACTGCAGCCCCAGCTTTCTGTTTTTGGCTGACAGAAGTGGAACCCGACATGGTCTTCTGCTGTTGTAGCCCATCTGCCTCAAGGTTCAACGTGTTGTGCAATCTGAGATGCTATTCTGCTCACTACAATTGTACAGAGGGGTCATCTGAGTTACCGTAGCCTTTGTCAGCTCGAACCAGTCTGGCCACTCTCCTCTGACCTGTCAACAACAAGGCGTTTTCATCCACAGAACTGCCGCTCGCTAGATGTTTTTTTTTGTTTTTCGCACCATTCTCTAAACAGTCTAGAGAGTGTTGTGTGTGAAAATCCTGGGGGTTCAGCAGTTACAGAAATACTCAAACCAGCCCGTCTAGCACCAACAATCATGCCACGGTCGAAATCACTAAGATCACATTTTTCCCCATTCTGATGGTTGATGTGAACATTAACTGAAGCCCCTGACCAATATCTGCATGATTTTATGCACTGCAGCCACATGATTGGCTGATTAGATAATTGTATGAATAAGTAGGTGTACAGGTGTTCCTAATAAAGTGGTCGGTGAGTGTATATGTATATACAGTGCATCCGGAAAGTATTCACAGCGCTTCACTTTTTCCACATTTTGTTATGTTACAGCCTTATTCCAAAATGGATTAAATTCATTATTTTCTTCAAAATTCTACAAACAATACCCCATAATGACAACGTGAAAGTAGTTTGTTTGAAATCTTTGCAAGTTTATTAAAAAAAAAAAAAAAAAAAAAAAAAAAAAAAAAATCACATGTACATAAGTATTCACAGCCTTTGCTCAATACTTTGTTGAAGCACCTTTGGCACCAATTGCAGCCTCAAGTTTTGAGTATGATGCTACAAGCTTGGCACACCTATTTTTGGGCAGTTTCTCTCATTCTTCTTTGCAGGACCTCTCAAGCTCCATCAGGTTGGATGGGGAGCATCGGTGCACAGCCATTTTCAGATCTCTCCAGAGATGTTCAATCAGGTTCAAGTCTGGGCTCTGGCTGGGCCACTCAAGGACATTCACAGAGTTGTCCCGTAGCCACTCCTTTGTTATCTTGGCTGTGTGCTTAGGGTCGTTGTCCTGTTGGAAGATGAACCTTCGCCCCAGTCTGAGGTCCAGAGCGCTCTGGAGCAGGTTTTCATCAAGGATGTCTCTGTACATTGCTGCATTCATCTTTCCCTCGATCCTGACTAGTCTCCCAGTTCCTGCCACTGAAAAACATCCCCACAGCATGATGCTGCCACCACCATGCTTCACTGTAGGGATGGTATTGGCCAGGTGATGAGTGGTGCCTGGTTTCCTCCAGACATGACGCTTGCCATTCAGGCCAAAGAGTTCAATCTTTGTTTCATCAGACCAGAGAATTTTGTTTCTCATGGTCTGAGAGTCCTCCAGGCGGGCTGTCATGTGCCTTTTACTGAGGAGTGGCTTCCGTCTGGCCACTCTACCATACAGGCCTGATTGGTGGATTGCTGCAGGGATGGTTGTTCTTCTGGAAGGTTCTCCTTTCTCAACAGAGAAACGCTGGAGCTCTGTCAGAGTGACCATCGGGTTCTTGGTCACCTCCCTGACTAAGGCCCTTCTCCCCCGATTGCTCAGTTTGGCCGGGCGGCCAGCTCTAGGAAGAGTCCTGGTGGTTCCAATCTTCTTCCATTTACTGATGATGGAGGCCACTGTGCTCATTGGGATCTTCAATGTTGCAGAAATTTTTCTGTACCCTTCCCCAAATCTGTGCCGATACAATCCTGTCTCGGAGGTCTACAGACAATTCCTTGGACATCATGGCTTGGTTTGTGCTCTGACATGCACTGTTAACTGTGGGACCTTATATAGACAGGTGTGCGCCTTTCCAAATCATGTCCAATCAACTGAATTTATCACAGGTGGACTCCAATCAAGTTGTAGAAACATCTTAAGGATGATCAGTGGAAACAGGATGCACCTGAGCTCAATTTTGAGTGTCATGGCAAAGGCTGTGAATACTTATGTACATGTGATTTTTTTCGTTTTTTATTTTTAATAAATTTGCAAAGATTTCAAACAAACTTCTTTCACGTTGTCATTATGGGGTATTGTTTGTAGAATTTTGAGGAAATGAATTTTGGAATAAGGCTGTAACATAACAAAATGTGGAAAAAGTGAAGCGCTGTGAATACTTTCCGGATGCACTGTATACACACCGATCAGCCACAACATTAAAACCACCTGCCCAATATTGTGTAGGTCCCCTCGTGCCACCAAAAGAGTTCCAACCCACATCTCAGAATAGCATTCTGAGATGCTATTCTTCTCACCACAATTGTACAGAGTGGTAATCTGTGTTACTTTGCCAGTTCGAACCAGTCTGGCCATTCTCTGTTGACCTCTCTCATCAACAAGGTATTTCCGTCCATAGAACTGCCCCTCACTGGAAGTTTAGTCTCTAGAATTTACTCAGAATGGTGCCAAAAAAAAAAACAAAAAAAACATCCAGTGATGGGAAGTTCTGCAGATGGAAATGCCTTGTTGGTGAGAGAGTTCAACAGAGAATGGCCAGACTGGTTCGACAAAGTCTACGGTAACTCAGATAACCGCTCAGTACAATTGTGGTGAGAAGAATAGCATCTCAGAATGCTATTCTGAGATACAGGTTGGTGCCGTTTTGGTGGCACGAGGGGGACCTACACAATATTAGGCAGGTGGTTTTAATGTTGTGGCTGATCGGTGTGCGTGTACACACACACACACACACACACACACACACACACTCTCTCTCTCTCTCTTGTGAAAAATGTTGCCTAGTGAGGATGTCTTCAAAATTAATGCCATAAATGGTTTTCATTTAACAATTAATGTCATGCAAAGTCCAGTAAACATAAAAAAAGCTAAATCGATATTTGGTGTGACCACCTTTGCCTTCAAAACAGCACCAATTAGGTAGGTATGCCTGGAAACAGTTTTTATTTTGTTGTTGGATGATAGGATGCTCCAAGCTTATAGCAAGTACATAATATTGAGAACCTCGCAAGGTTCATCATATTTGGGGTCCCTAGGCAGCAAATAGTTTGAAAACCCCTGTATTAGATAATTTACTGTCAGTCTGTCATTATTGCAAATGTTTATTTAGATATAATGACCTTTTGACTGCATTATCTGCAAAATAAATGACTTAATTTACCAGCAGTTCTCTGTACTTTGGCCTTTTTGACTCATCCTTTGTAAGGCTGAAAAAGTCACATGATCAAACAAAGACAGATGATCAAACAATACCACATCACAAAACTGGGATAGCAAAGCAGCACATGTGTAACACAAACCATGCCTGTTTTACACTGATAACCTACAGTTCAGGCAAATACTTCAAATCTAGCAGAGGTCAATACCTCTGCCACATGTGCACATAGGTACCCAGTGGTGAAGAATTGAACTCACCATAGATTGACAAACTGGATGAATTTAGGGGAAAACTGTCTCTCCTCGGAGTTGCTGAGATGAGGAGGGTCTCCCTTCACCACCTGTGTCAGCTGATCAAACACACTGTTCCATTTGGGGTAAGGAAAACGTCCCGTAGCTAGCTCATACTATAACGAAAAGACATTTGACAGTTAACTTGGGAACAGCACGTTTGTCGACAGTGCCAACACAATCAACGTGTTGGGTCTGGGTCAGCTAGTTGTGGATTACATGACTTCTCTTGTTCTTGTTCTATACTGCGAAAGCAGGAGGAAAATTTCGCTCACAAAGCATGCTATATGTGATGTGTATATGTATTTGGGGTGCTCACATACAGTACAAGCCAGAATTCTTGCAAAATGCCTTGAATCTAATCAATTCTTGACCAAAGGCTGACAGAAACAATAAGCAAGGGGGACATGATTGTCTCACACCATTTATCACTACAGTGAAAACCCTAATGAGATGACTGATTGAGTGAGTAAACTCATTCCTTCAACTGAATTGAGTAATGGTGTCTCCAAATCTTGTGTAATTAAATTCACTTAACTTTGTGTTCATATAGAATGAACTTGACTATGTAAGTCAAGCTAACTAGATGCAAGTAGACTTAACTCAGACTTGCTATTTGAATGTTGTTGTTTCAACTTCATTTAAATTGAATGGATTCAAATTTAGGTCATATAATAACAGCTTAAAAAGTGAAGATTATAACTGATTTTAGGTCAATCATTCAATAAACATTACTCCACAGAAATGCATATGAAACTGTAGTTCAGTTACACATGCACAAGCAGAACTGAGATGAACAGGGTCCAACTTGACCAAAGGGGACACAGATCACCCTAATGGTGACATCACACAAAACAACTATTTGCAACAAAACAACATAAATAATACTACAAGAGCTAAAACCTCTACAAATTCTGAATAAAAACTATTAAAATGCCCCCATATGTTCCCTTTGACCAAGGAATCATAATTCAATAAATCAAGTGCAAGACATGTGGTATTCCTCATTGCCTAATTTTGTACTCAATAGTTCTGAGTTATTAACACTTAAAATCTTAAGTCTATGGATTATTATTATTCTTTTTTTAGAAAAATAACTTCAAGGAAATTAGATATTTGAGTTGTGAGCCCAAAACTTGACATTTTAAGTAATGTTTAATGAAGACAACTTGATTTTTCCAGTAATGACAACATTAGGGTTTACAGTGTAGGAAATTAAAAGCACAACAATCCAATAAAATATGCTTCAGAGACAGTAGACTCTGGCATAAGACTTACAGAAATAGTAAGAATAGTATGGTAGTATGCTATTGTGACCAGTTTGTGATAATGAAAGCAGCATGAAGCTGTGGTTAATCACCTGTATCATCTTGGTTATGAGGACATTCTTTCCATCTTCTCTACATTAAAGGTATAGTTCAACCCAAAATGTGTATGATTTTCTTCAGCAAAACATATATTAAGATTTTTAGAAGAATATTTCAGCTCTGTAGGTCCATACAATGCAAATGAATTGGTGGCAAAGTTTTAATCCATATCTTCAGAAGTGATATTACAGGTGTGGGTGAGAAACAGATCAATATTTAAGTAACTGTTTGCTAGAAATTATTTTCCCGGGCCGTATGCACAGAGTACAAATCACCAAAACAAAAGTAAAAGAATTTGAAAGTGAACTGTTTCTGAACCGCTTCTGAAGACATTTATTTAACCACTGGAGTCTTATAATTACTTTTATGCTGACTTTGTTTGATTTTTGGAGCTTCAAAATTTTGGCACCCATTCACTTGCATTGTATGGACCAAAAGAGCTGAGAAATTCTTCTAAAAATCTTAATTTGTGTTCAGCAGAAGAAAGAAAGTCAAACACATCTGTGATGGCATGAGGGTGAGTAAATGATGAGAGAATTTTCATTTTTGGATGAACTACCCTTTAAGGAGAGTAATTTACATATGGTAAATGCTGAACTGCCGACTACTTTTCTGGACGAGTAGTGCAAGCTCTGGTATTGGTATGTTCGTACAATGGACAGTAGATTTATCACAGACATACCAATGTTATACCCAAACTCCAAACATCTGAGCGGACATCGTAGCCTTGTCGAGAGGCACTGGGGTCTATCCGTTCAGGCTGGAAATGATACATGGTTTAAGATAAGGCATAAAATAACCTCATATTCTTTAAATTGACAATCTATACACTGTTGTTTTTCGAGAGGTAAAGCATATGGTGACTCACAGCCATGTAAGGTCTGCATCCAGCATCTCTGGTCTTGGCAATGGAGTCAACCAGCTGTCCACTGATGCCAAAATCACAGAGCTTGATATTGCTATTTCTATCCAGAAGAATGTTGGATGGTTTGATGTCTAGAAATAAAAAAAAAAATAAAAAAAAAGTTGAACAATTCAATGATTCAGTTTAGGAACTCTAACACCAAGTGTCAGAAAGTTCAGTACAAAAATGTTATTCAAAATGGTACACTTGATTGAATGATTAAATTACATTATTCAGCTTTAAATGTTTTCAGTGCTTGGCCACTTACCTCTGTGGATTATTTTTAAGTTTTCTTTCAAGTGATTCAGTGCTTTCACAGTCTGCAGTAAACGATTAAGCAAAAGATCATTTGAATTTCCCTTTATAGTAACCAAAAGTAATAGCAATACATATGAAATGTAAACAACGTTTTAATAATATGTGATTTGCCACTTACTGCTAATGTAATTTTGCCTAATATTTCCTCTGGAATGACATCATATAATGCACAATATACATATTTGTAGAATTTGTCAAAGGAGGTAGACATAAGTTCCATACATATCCAACAGTCGCCCTGAACAAACACAAATGGGTCAATGACATGTTCACACAAAACAATTTCTTAAATACAGCTAACATGTTTTAGATTTCTGAGTTCAATGTAATTTTTATATTTTTACTGGGGCTTAAACTAATCTAAGTGATGTAACCTTTTGGAGACAGTAACAAATAAAATAAATACAATTATCATTAAAAGCTGAAATTCTTGAATAAATAAATAGTTCTCCCAAAAAAGAAAATTCTCTCATCATTTACTAACCCACATGCCATCACAGATGTGTATGACTTTCTTTTGTCATCAGAACACAAATTAAGATTTTTGGAAGAATATGTCAGCTCTGTTGGTCCTCACAATGCATGTAAATGATTACCTAAATGCACATAAAGGCAGCATAAATGTAATCCATAAGACTCCAGTGGTTCACTTAAAAAGGACTTAAATATTGATCTGTTTGTCACAGACAAACCCATCATATTGCTTCTGGAGACATGAATTTCACCACTGGAATCTTATGGATTACTTTTATGCTGCCTTTATGAGCATTTTGGAGCTTAAAAGTTTTGGTACCCATTCACTTGCATTGTATGGACCTACAGAGCCAAAATATTCTTCTACAACCCCAATTCTGAAAAAGTTGGGACAGTATGAAAAATGCTAATAAAAACAAAAATGAGTGAGTTGTAAATTATATTCACCTTTTGCTATATTGAAAGCACTACAACTAAACATTATATGATGTTTTACCTTGTGCATTTCACTGTTGTTTTTAATGTAGAGTAATTTCAAATCAGATGATTGCAACACTAATAAAGTTGGGACAGTCGAGTGTTTACCACTGTGAAACATCACCATTTCTTCTAATAACACTTAAGCATTTAGGCACTAAAGACACAAGTTTAAGTTTAAAAAGTGGAATTTTTCCCCATTCATCCATTATGCAGGTCTTCAGCTACACAATTGTACGGGGTCATCATTGCCGTATTGTGCGCTTCATAATGCGCCACACATTCTCAATTGGAGATGGTCAGGACTGCAGGCAGGCCAGTCTAGCACACACACTCTGTTTATTCTGCCAGTATGTGGTTTGAAGTTGTCCTGCTGAAATTTCCGGGACGTCCCTGGAAAAGTCAGTGCTGGATGGCAGTATATGCTGCTCCAAAATTTTTACATATCTGTCTGCATTAATGATGCCCTCACAGATGTGCAAGTTACCCATGCCATGGGCACTGACACACCCCTGGCCCATACCGACACTGGCTTTTGGACCTGACATTGAAAACAGCTTGGATGGTCCTTTTCCTCTTTGGCCCGGAGAACACGACGGCTGTGTTTTTCAAAAACAGTTTGAAATGTGTGGACTCATCGGACCAAAAAAAAAAAAAAAAAAAAAGATGGTTCCACTGTTCTACTTTACGTATAAGATGAGACTGAGTCCAGAGAAGTCAGCAGCGCTTCTGGATAGTGTTGATGTATGGCTTCTGCTTTGCATAGTAAAGTCTTAACTTGCATCTGTGGATGCAGCGGTGAGTGGTGTTGACTAACAAAGGTTTACTGAAGTAATCCCAAGCCCATGTTCATGATATCCATTACAGATGAGTGATGTTTTAAGACAGCGATGTCTGAGGGATCAGAGATCACACGCATTCAGAAGTGGTTTTCGTCTTGCCCTTTACGCACTGAGATTTGACCAGATTCCTTGAATCTTTTAACTATATTGTGCACTGTAGAAGGTGAAATGCCTCAAATCCTTCCAATCTGTCTTTGGGGAACATTGTTTTCAAAGTGATGGATTATTTGCTGAAGCATCTGTTGGCAAATTGACAAGTCTCGAATGATCCTTGCTCTTGAAGGACTAGGCTGTTTTTGGAGGCTCCCTATATACTATGGCACGATTGCCTCACCTGTTTAACATCTCCTGTTTCACATCGCATTGTTATTTCAACTTGTCAAATTGTTATTTGTCTTAAATTGCTGCGTCTCAACTTTTTTGGAGTGTGTTGCAATCATCTGATTTGAAATTACTGTACATTTAAAAAAAAAAATGAAATTCACAAGGTAAAACATCATAATGTGTAGTTTAGTGCTTTCAATATAGCAAAGGGTGTATATAATTTACAAATCTAAGTTTTTATTAGCATTTTTCATACTGTCCCAACTTTTTTGGAATTGGGGATGTAAAAATCTTCATGTGTGTTCAGCAGAAGAAAGTCATACACATCTGGGATGGCATGAGGGTGAGTAAATGATGAAAGAATTTTCATTTTTGGGTGAACTATCCCTTTAAGTAGTTCGGAATCTTTTTAATAAGCAATGAAAATTGTTTTATTATAAATATTATGCATATTAAAAAAAGAAAAGAGAGGACCCCTTTTAAACTCTCATGACTGTGCATGAAGTCTTTATATTATATACTAAATATTTTGTTTTACTGAAAAGGCACATTTTGTTCAGGTCAAATGGAGTTTGAAAGGATAAATACTTTTGGAAACTTTTTTGAAATGATTAAGTTGTGTACACGCACATATTTAAGGAGAAAGGAAAGTATGTCAATGAAGTTTACTTGATGGTAACACCTTTTGGCATTATTTAAGCCATTAAGTCAAAAACAAACATTTCAAGGTTTGGAAATTAAAAATGGACACAAATTTTATATTTCTGTGAATTTGATACATGTCTTTTGAACTCTCATAATCCCTGACAACCTTATTTGTCTTGTCAATGACCCAAATACTTACAGCCAACAACAACAAAAAAAGAACCAGAATCATCATTAAAATACTTCATTACAAAATACATCCAAACATCAACAGAAAATTATTCAATTACTACAAATAAAAACCAACCCTACATAATGTTTCTATCTTTTTCACATTTGGAAGCCAATGCAAATGTTAATAATGTGAAATTAAATGTGTGTGGTTGTGTATGGCATAGTTTTAGTTAATAGATGGCATCAGCTCACCTCTCGGAACAGGGCTCCATAGAACTGGACGATATATGGGCAGTCACTACTCCTCATCACTACATCTAAATCCATGAGAAGCTGTTTTTGTTCCTTCTCATCAACAGTGGAGCGAATCCTCTGCATTGCACACAAGGACATTTAAGTCAGCAAAGATACATCATGGCACAGGCTCTGACAATTTTAAAATGTGGATGAAATCTTCGAAGATCAAACAGACACCCCAGCCTCAGATCTCCTTCCCTTCCAAATCTACAGATCACATGCATGCCTGTTATACTGTACGAACGCCTCTCTTACTCCTCTTTTCACCCCTTTATAACCAGACATGTCTATACAAAAACAAATCTGAATCACCTTGACGGCCATGATCTGACCACTGGGTTTATGCACCATCTTGTTAACTGAGCCATACGCTCCCCTCCCGATCTCCCCCAGATCCTTCAGGTCCTCAGCTGTGAAGTCACAATTCTGCTCTGGAGAAATCTTCAGTTTTCCTGACGACTCGATACTGTGTGTCCGCAGCCTCTCTCTGAAAGTCATTTTTGCAATTGTGATGCTTTTTAGATGCAGTCGATTTGAATAATGTAGGAATAGTACACCCAAAAATTATCACTCTCATCATTTACTAACCCTTGTGCTGTCTCAAGGTCATATGAATTTATTTCTTCTGCAGAACACAAATGAAGACTTTTTAAATGGAGTGTTTTTGTCCTCACAATTTAAGTCAATGGGGTCCAACACTTTCAAGCTCCAAAAAGGACAAAGGCAGCATAAAGACTTATGTGAATTAACGTGAATTAATCCACGTCTTCTGAAGCGATACGATCATGATTTGAATAATGCTTCATTAAAGTCTTCTCACCCAAAGCTGATCGTATCACTTCAGAAGACATGGATTAAACCACTGACTGAAGTCTTATGGATTGCCTTTATATCCTTTTTGGACTTCACTAACTTGCAATGTATGGATATATTCACATCATACCATCATCAAAAAAAATCTTTGTTTGTGTTCCGTAGAAGTCATACGAGAAAGTAATTTGGGTAAACTATTCCTTTAAGAGACTGCACATATTAACTTCATTCATTTGCATTGAATGTATCCATAATTTGTATGGTTTTTTTTGGTCACCCACTCACATGTGTGGATTCTGGAAAGGAGGGTTAGCCGCTGTGATGGGGAGTCTTGCAGTTGGTTTGACTGGGGGATTAGCAAAGTTTAACTTAAGTGCTTTACGTTTACCTGTAAAGGAAAATGTTAATTCCAGTTAACCTATTTATTTTTTGCTCAGGGTTATTAAAACTTGCTCATGCTTTGTGTTTTAAAACAACGTAAATCAGTAAAAAAAAGAACATTTTTAAAAAGCATGCAAAAAAAAATAAATAAAATAAAATAAAAATTAAAAAATTAAAAAAAAAAAACACGACTATGGAAATAACTAAATAATAAATAAATGAGATGATTAGTTCAATACAATTCTCCAGGAAGAAAACTTATATGATTAAGCATATAACTATGCAAGTAATTAGGCTATATTGTAACATTTAGCACTTTTCGATAATTGAGATTATGGAAGGCCTTGATTCCACCTGGCATTAAGATGCATTTTTGGTGATCCGATCACAAGTGGTCAGCCAAGACGCATTGCTATTTCCACCTGGTGTTACTTTGCATCTCAAAAGCGCCTCCTGTGACCAAGGATTTCAAGAGGAGGGTATCTGATTTCATAAAAACATACAATCACTTTGTCAGTATGTTACTGCATGATAACAAACCACAAAAAAGTCATTAAAGAAAGCAAGCATGGGAAAAAACACGGACTGTTTCAGAGGCACCTGCAGGATTTAATCTGAGGGTACGCACAGAAATCTGCCTAATAAACCTTATATCTAGGGGGGTCCGGGGGCATGCCCCCCCGTGAGATTTTTCTGTGCGAAAAACAACAAAGTGTTCAATTCTGGTGACTTTGAGATAAGCATTTGTTTTCTTGAGTATGAATAGCATTCATGTAACTATTAGCTAAAGCATTTCTTTCAGTAACCGTTCAAACAGATGCGCTTTCGCGCTAGAAAAGCAAAACGCACCACAACAAATATAGCAGAACGCAGGTATCTCGAGATGCATTTTTATCAGTTGAAGTTTTTTTTTTTTTTTTTTTTACTTGAAAGCGTCTAAAAATGCTGCGCCCCCATGAGAGATGCTAAAAACACAGTGAAACATGACGCAGTTGTCAAAAGACATCTATCTTGCAAATGTTTATTTGGAAAACTATTGAAAATCAGTGCAAAAGGACGCAAAAACAAGTTCAGTTTGAACAGCCCCTTATTCACATGACACATCACTAGCTAAAGTTTCTCAAAGATACCTCTCAAAAAGTCAGCCTTTTGTTTCAGTTGACTGTAGGTAAATTTACACTGTCTCCAGCGCTTTATCAGTAAATATCCCGATACCGTTTACTTTTATGCTCCAATTGATTCAGTGAGCGCTCTGAACGAATTGTACTGAATCACAAATCGATTCAAACAGATTTGCAGGCCCGTTTGGCCAATTCACTGAAAAGAACAGACTCAAAAGAATTATTCATTCGCAAATTGGGCATTGCTAGTTCTTTTAAACAGCCAGCAGAAATACGGGACACATTTCATGATTGATGAAACATTCTGAGAGTAAATGTTTCTAAGGTCAGTCGGAGGGCTAATGGTACACACAGTGCGTACGGCCGTACAGCTGCAGGCGCCACTGGACTGTTTCCCCCAGATGCAACCGAATCTACAGTAAGTGCAAGTAAGTACAGTAAGTGGTTTGATGTCGAATTATGGGTCTGTTGTGCATCTCTGACAGAGGTCCGTCTAGACCATAGGTGCCCAAACAAGGGCCCGCGGGCCAAAGTTGGCCCATGATGACCTTTGATTTGGCCCGCCTTGCCATAGATGACGAGCGAAAAATAAATTAAATAAATAAATAAATAAAATAATAATTATATATATGACATTGATGCAGCTCTTCGTTTTTAATTAATATTTTTGTTTTAAAAAATTTTTGTTTTATTTTTGCATTACAAAAACTATAGCTTATTTGAAAAGTAGAGAGTATAAGTGATTTAATTTTTTTAAATGTATAAGCGTACTTCAAATGACCTTTAATTACTGTCTGAAAGTTCACTCCATTGGCCATCCCAGGTGCCACCCCAAAATCTTCACTATGATTGGCCAGCTCGGAGGTGTGCCTTCAATACCACTAGACAGAACCTAGTTGGTTTAAACTGGAGCGGGAACTGAAGCAGTGTCAAGAAATGACAGGTAATTAGGTGGACTCACGGAACAGCACGTACAGTCATCAGAAATTAAATATGGCTTGAATGCGCACTATACGTTGTGCAGCATTTCATATCTGTATGAAAGCGACCACTGAAGCGGGCTTGATAAAGTAAGGTGAGGAAGCATTTCAATATAAACAACGGTTCCATTCACTCCAAACACCGCACAACATTACGACAAGCACTATAAGTGAACAGACCAGTACTCTCAAAAATCCCTTTTCTGCCCTGCCAGCTAGACAAAAACGGTAATGCAGTAAAATAATTCTTCATATTTCATCATCTTATTCTGACTAAACCCTGTTTTGGGGTGTGTATAACATCTCTGTGCACCATACTGTAATTCGTTAGTCAAACGTGAGGATATCTTGTTTACTTGCAACTATCTGCGTAAAAACAAATAGCTGCAAGTTTTTTTAATAACCATAAGATACAATGCCTTATTGCGGCAGGTTCTTAATCATAATCATATTTTGGAGTCAATGAAATTAATAGGCCTCTCAATTTTTTAATTTGCAGAAATGTGCTTCGTAGCTTTTATTTCCTTACCTAATGTAATACATTCAGCCTTAATCCATCACCTCTTAAGAAAAGAAGCAAAAGTACAATTCAAGTTTTTGATATCAAAACAGGAAAACAGTTTTAATGTCAAATAAAAGTAAGCAGGCTAATGCATTAACTATGCAAAAACATTTTACAGCATTGTTTAATTAAATAATCCTATTACATTTGGCAGTCCCAATAAATGGTAATACTGAGTGAAATCCAGGACAATGTGCAGCCTAGGTCTATGATAAGAAATATCTTTAATATCTTCTTGGTCACAAAACAATATCCTACTTGATAGTATTATGTCATGCCATTGTATCTTCATCTCTCCAAAACTCCTCAAAACTGCACAGAACTACCGTGTGCTCAATGTGAGGAGATGCGCTGTTTTTAAAGAGACAGTAACCATGTTTTAAGAGACGCTTACATTTAGTCGCTTACATGATAGACAATTATGTGCATTATGCAAGTATAGTACACTTGATTTTAATTTTAAAGTTCTGTTTGTTTTTCAGTATTAATATTTAATTTTAAAATAATACAGTTTGATTTATGCAACGTTTATTTTTGGCCCACTGCCCTCAGTCAAGTTTGATTTTTGGCCCTTCACGTAATTTCTTGATGTGTATATTACAATTTATCTCGTTTATGATTTATTTATTTCTTTACTACTTCAGAGAAGCAATTGATGTATTCTAATTTCATGTTAAATAATGTTGTGTTTATGTTACCCTCCTGTGTTAGTGTTATGGACTAGTCCACTGTGTATATGCAGCTCCAGAGACCACTACAAAATGATCAGTTTCTCTGGATTTAGGTATGGTGAGTAAAATGAAAATTTTTGTTTTATTCTATAAAGTACTGACAACATTTCTCCCAAATGCCCAAATAAAAATATTGTCATTTAGAGCATTTATTTGCAGAAAAATGCTGATGCATCCCCAGATCATTACCGATCCTCCACCTGGTCTTCTAATGGTTAGACGGAGACCTGGAGAGGCCTTCAAGTGTCTCACACCCATTGTGAAATTTGGGGGAGGATCGGTGATGATCTGGGAGTGCTTCAGCAAGGCTGGATTCAGGCAGATTCGTCTTTGTAAAGGCCGCATGAATCAAGCCACGTACAAGGTTATCCTGGAAGAAAACTTGCTTCCTTCTGCTCTGACAGTGTTCCCTAACTCTGAGGAATGGTTTTTCCAGCAGGACAATTCATCATGCCACACAGCCACGTCAAATTGTGGATGGAGGACCACCGGATCAAGACCCTGTCATGGCCAGCCCAATTTCCAGATCTGAACCCCATTGAAAACCTCTGGAATGTGATCAAGAGGAAGATGGATGGCCACAAGCCATCAAAGCCGAGCTGCTTGAATTTTTGCACCAGGAGTGGCATAAAGTCACCCAACAGCAATGTGAAAGACTGGTAGAGAGCATGCCAAGATGCATGAAAGCTGTGATTGAAAATCAGGGTTATTCCACCAAATATTGATCTGAACTCTTTCCAAGTTAAAACATTAGTATTGTGTTTAAAATTGAATATGAACTT
Organism: Myxocyprinus asiaticus; assembly: GCF_019703515.2. Classification (NCBI taxonomy): domain Eukaryota; kingdom Metazoa; phylum Chordata; class Actinopteri; order Cypriniformes; family Catostomidae; genus Myxocyprinus; species Myxocyprinus asiaticus. The sequence goes on from NC_059379.1 coordinate 26,464,794, forward strand.
GTTTTCTTTGCATTATTTGAGGTCTGAAAACACTATCTTTTTTTGTTATTTTGACCAGTTGTCATTTTCTGCAAATAAATGATCTAAATGACAGTATTTTTATTTGGAATTTGGGAGAAATGTTGTCAGTACTTTATAGAATAAAACAAAAATGTTCATTTTACTCAAACCATACCTAAATCCAGAAAAACTGATAATTTTGCAGTGGTCTCTTAATTTTTTACAGAGCTATATATCCCCCCTTGTGTGTCATTTGTGTGTGTGGGCTTTGTTCAGTTCAGTTATGATTTTCTGATTCATTGTTAAGTTTAATTCTAATTAGTTGATTTTTATTTATATTATTTATTTTGATGGGCCTAGACATTTATTCAGTTTAAACTGATTTGAGTTTATTTTGTAACTATTTAAATCCTGTTTTTTTTTTTTTTTTTTGGCTGGAAAAACCTGCGTTCCTCATGTTTTGACTGTTTGATCTCTCACAATCATTATGCCACAAACACTGTATATAGAGTTTAACTTTTATTAAACCAGAAACACTCCTAAGAATAAATATCTATATCTTAAAAACTTTTAAGAATAAATATCTATCATTTTATATTAGGTCTATAAGCAGTTCAAACAGGTTTTTGTGGCAGTGCTTGCTTTCACTTCATTCTTAAAAGTTTGAACACAATTTTCTAATCTTTGATTTTCAAACTGTTCTATCATATTCGCAATATGCTCATCATATCATACTTTTGACCCTTGACTGATATACTTGATACACTCTTGTTTTCTCTCACATTTTGATGTTCAGCCATCTCTAATTGTGAAGTAATTGTTGTGCTTGACCCCCATCCGTCCTCCCCCTCTTCCAACCCACCTTTTTACATATTTTCACAACCCTTTCATGACCCTATTTTTTAAAGGCCCGGGTATACTTTGTTTTTCTGCATTCCATATCGGATCACGCCCGGTCGACCATGTTGCTTTTCAAAGTATACTCTTTTGACCACAAGTGAATATGAATGTGTTCGACGTATGCACACTTTGACTGCTTTGTGATACTCTTTAGTATCGTCAATGACAGGCGCATGCACCTGTCGAGAAAATCTGGGCCGCTCTCGGACAGTCCGCACAGACTGTGCTGATGATGAAATTTGCAGCACACATTGCAAGGACAACTGAAGTATACTTTTGTCTTAAATCTGGAGGTGTGACTATTACACTTTAATACCAGGTGGAAACAGGGTTGAAATTTTGAAATGTGTTCTCTGTTATTTGACTTTAAAAAAAAAATATTATACAATTTCAACATTGTATTTAAATGGGTCATGACAAGGAAATACATTTTCCTTGATCTTTTAACATGTAAGTTAATTATACTACAAAAACTTACTGTAAGTTTCCTCCTCACTCCAAAAAGAGCATTTGTTGAAACCAAATTGCCAAAACAACACATAGTCTACTTCCCCCACATTGTGATGTCACACTGTGGTAGACATTTGCATCTGACCGCCTCCACAACAACACATCAATGCCTACTTTACCTTATTACCTCTGTAGCCCTGCCCAGTAGTGATGAGCAGTGAGATGGCAAGAAGAGACCAGGTCAATCAAGAGCCAATCACAACAGTGGCCATTTACTGTCAAGTCTTAAAGGAGAAGCTGCACCAAAACCAAGTGTTTCTGACAGAGGGTCAGAATGAGGGTGGAAAATTATCATGTTTTACAAATATATGACTGTTTTAGTTTTAAAAAAAAAAAAACTTTAAAAACTTTATAAGAGAACCTCAGGGAACATTTTAAAATAATACAAAAAAGGAAAGTCATGACCCATTTAAAAATTCATGTCATTTGATGCTGCAGAAGTGTTTAGAATACCCAAACTAAACCACACAAAATATTGTATGGGCATAGAAAACTGGGCTTACTTTGGGTTACTCCAGACAGATTTATTTGAAATCCTGAAGAAAGAGGAAAACAAATTTCAACGTGCATGCAAATGCTGATAAATACAAATGATGGTGCAAATAAAAATGAAAGGTGTTAAAATGAATGTGAACCAGTAAATATGTTCATGAGCAAGCATACCTGTTTCATTTTGACACCGCCAGCACGTGCTGGAATCTGAGCGTGAGCCATACATAAATAAAAAAAAAAAAAAAGATATACATAAAAAAAAAATATTAAACAATTATGCTATAACAAGAATAAAAAGGATTCATATTTGTTACCTAGCTTATCTCTGTCACTGCTGGTCTAACATTAACCTATTGTATTCCACTCAATAGAAAAATACAGGCTACCTGTGAACGTTGCTATAACAGATGATGAAACGAAAGACACTTTTAGGCTTATACGGTTGAAGTCAGAAATTTACATACACCTTAGCCAAATACATTTAAACTCAGTTTATCACAATTCCTGATATTTAATCATAGAAAACATTCCCTGTCTTAGGTCAGTTAGGATCACTATTTTAAAGAATGTGAAATTTCAGAATAATAGCAGAGAGAATGATTTATTTCAGCTTTTATTTCTTTCATCACATTCCCAGTGGGTCAGAAGTTTACATACAATTTGTTAGTATTTGGTAGCATTGCCTTTAAATTGTTTAACTTGGGTCAAACGTTTTGGGTAGCCTTCCACAAGCTTCTCACAATAAGCTGCTGGAATTTTGGCCCATTCCTCCAGACAGAACTGGTGTAACAGAGTCAGGTTTGTAGGCATCCTTGCTCGCACATGCTTTTTCAGTTCTACCCACAAATTTTCTATCAGATTGAGGTCAGGGCTTTGTGATGGCCACACCAATACCTTGACTTTGTTATCTTTATACCATTTTGCCACAACTTTGGAGGTGTGCTTGGGGTCATTGTCCATCTGGAAGACCCATTTGCGACCAAGCTTTAACTTCTTGGCTGATGTCTTGAGATGCTGCTTCAATATATCCACATAATTTTCCTTCCTCATGATGCCATCTATTTTGTGAAGTGCACCAGTCCCTCCTGCAGCAAAGCAGCTCCACAACATGATGCTGCCAGCCCCATGCTTCACGGCTGGGATGGTGTTCTTCGGCTTGCAAGCCTCATTTTTTTTCCTCCAAACATAACGATGGTCATTATGGCCAAAAAGTTCCATTTTTGTTTCATCAGATCTGAGGAAATTTCTCCAAAAAGTAAGATATTTGTCCCCATGTGCACTTGCAAATTGTAGTCTGGCTTTTTTATGGCAGTTTTGGAACAATGGCTTCTTCCTTGCTGAGCAGCCTTTCAGGTTATGTCGATATAGGACTTGTTTTACTGTGGATATAGATACTTGTCTACCTGTTTCCTCCAGCATCTTCACAAGGTCCTTTTGCTGTTGTTTGGGATTGATTTTCTCTTTTCGCCCCAAACTATGTTCACCTCTAAGAGACTGAATGCATCTCCTTCCTGAGTGGTATGATGGCTGCGTGGTCCCATGGTGTTTATACTTGCATATTATTGTTTGTACAGATGAATGTGGTCCCTTCAGGTGTATGGAAATTGCTCCCAAGGATGAACCAGACTTTTGGAGGTCCACAAGGTTTGATTTTTTTGTTTGTTTTAAGGTCTTGGCTGATTTCTTTTGATTTTCCCATGATGTCAAGCAAAGAGGCACTGATTTTGAAGGTAGGCCTTAAAATACATCCACAGGTACACCTCCAATTCAGTACACCTCCTGTCAGAAGCTAATTGGCTAAAGGCTTGACATAATTTTCTGGAATTTTCCAAGCATTTAAAGGCACAGTTAACTTAGTGTATGTAAACTTCTGACCCACTGGAACTGTGATATAGTCAATTAAAAGTGAAACAATCTGTCTGTAAGCAATTGTTGGAAAAAATTACTCTTGTCATACACAAAGTAGATGTCCTAAACGACTTGCCAAATCTATAGTTTGCTAATATGAAATCTGTGGAGTGGTTCAAAAATGGGTTTTAATCACTTCAACCTAAGAGTATGTAAACATCTGACTTCAACTGTATGCTACACGAGTACATAATTCCATATGAAAGTCTATCAAATGTAAATAGGGCAATAACATAATAGTATAATTATGTAGGCCTGTGTACATTATATTGCTTCTATTTCTGTAGGTTTAGACCAACAGTGGTGAAAAAGAACAAGGTGATTGATGGGTATTTGTAAACCAAGCAGCATTTTTGGCAACGGAATGCGTCTATATGATGCCCCAAAACACTGCATATGCCTAAGAGTAGGAAGCTTACTACGTTTTGAGAAACAGCCATTTAGTATGCCTACAGCCTTGGGAGACAAATGCAAAGTAAAAACAATGAATGTACTTATATATAGCCGTTCTTTCAGAGCAGTTTTCATAGTGTTTCGCTTTCATATATCATTGCAATAAACTATAAATACCGGGAAACGAGAAAGGTCAGGCCTGGCCTATCCACTGTTTCGCAGCGTTAGCAATGCATCTATAGATAACGACACGGAATACATCCAGGCTATATTTGAATCCCTTACCCTGCATGTGGCTCACTGTCGTTAAATGTTGCGTCTGTATTTGCGGGTGGTGCAACATGGATCCCGCAGCGCTAATGCTCCAATTGCATGAAGTTGGTGAGTTGGTGCTGGGACTGGGAGTCGCCATTGCAGAGCTGTTAAATTCCAGCAGCAGCTCTAGTGGCTGCAATGCAATGAGCTGAAAAGTACCCTTTGGACACAGGATTCAGCGCAACACACTCAACAGTCTCGACTACTGGAGTCAATCGAGAAGGTTTCCGCACCCCATTCGGTTAAGTTTAGAATGGAGGGGGTTAAAAAGAGTTCCTAAGGCGGGACAGGATAGCCAGTTTCGATGAACTGCGCCTCACTCACTCCCCTGCTGAAAGCTGATGGTATGTTTTTCTTCTTCTGGTGTTTTATGGCGGTTGGCAATCCAACTTACATGGTGCATTCCCGCCACCTACTGGATTGGAGTGTGGAGCGCTAAACGGTTGGGAATTTAAAAATAAATAAATAATAATAAATAAAAATTGAACTGTTGTTTATAAGCAATATCACACTCGCAATCGTGCTATATGGCCCTACATCAGCACTGCTGATGTAGGGCCATATCGCACTCTTGCTCATATGATATTGCTTATATACAACAGTTCAATGAACAAGTACATTTAAAAAATTAGGAAAAACTGAGTACGGTCATAAAAACGCATCTGCCGCTGCTGGTTCAAACCAAATGATGCGTCCAAGCCTTCGTTATTAATTCAAAAATGTCACTTTAGAAATAGTATCACGGCTTGTGCTGTTTCTGACAAGTTATTGGATAAACAAGGATGGATGTGTGTGTGTGTGTGTGAGAGAGAGAGAGAGAGAGAGAGAGAGAGAGAGAGAGAGAGAGAGAGAGCGAGAGAGCGAGAGAGAGAGAGAGAGCGAGAGAGCGAGCATGTGCGATCACCTGTTGCCACACCCAGCTGCATGCTAGGTAGGATGCTCCTTTGAAGGCTGCAGTATACCGAGCGTCCTCCTTTGAACAAGTCTCATTTAAACGAGACGGCCTTCGCAGGACGAACAGAAACAGAACGTAGCATGGTTGCAATAACAGCATGCCACTCTTTAACAAGCACGAGCGCTTCGAGTGCGAAGGTAACAAATTCCCCTTGGAAGGGAATGTATGAGGTACATTTTAGGAGAGTTATAATGTATAATAATTATACATATTATATACTCTGCGCCCATCTACTGAGGTATTTCACCTTGGGAATTAACATTACTTGCGTTTGAACATCATATTTACAGGCAAATTGCCATTTTTTTTTTTTTTTTTTTTTTTTTTTTACTTTTCTGTTGAAGCAAAGAATTGTGGGTTGTGAGTGCCCACGAAGGATACACCTCATGCATCCTCCGAATTCCCGTGAAAGAAGGTCGCATGCGAAGGCTGCATTTGAAGTGTCCTACTCGCTTTTCTGAAACGAGACAACCTCGATGACGTATGCGGCCGACAAATGCGACCTCCGGAGGACGCAGCCTTCCAAACGAGACACAGCCCATCAATGCTCATGGAACGTCTCTCGTCCAGTCAGATTCGAGGACTGGAACTAACTGTTGTGTGTGTATATATATATATATAATATAGGGTGAAATATAATTTCTTATTTGTTGCTTAGATTTTGGAGTAAAATAGGACCAGGACTTTTGCTTGACAGGTTTCGTTTGAATCAACCAAGTAACATTTCAAGCCATTCAGATATTCTTCAGACACTTATACTTTTAAAAATGAATTTGTCACACTGCCGGATCTTTAAAGAAACTAGTAATGGCACAAATTTGCAAATGGTAAAACCTTAAAATAAACAGTGACCAGTAACTGGGCCTAAAATATACACTTTCCCTTATATATTCATATAAATTATAACTTTAAAAAAAGAAAAACCTCCATGGACATTATGTGTCAACTGTACAGTATTTCTGATTGATTTATAGAGAATATTTAATGACTATTTATTTTTTTATTTTTTTCTAAATGGAGCATCATTATAAAAACACTTCTTATTAGGTTTATAAAATAACATTTAACAACAAAGTGTAAGTAAAATGGATATTTTCATACATAATGGCATATTTTTATTTTCATTCAGCAATAGTTGATAATGATTGTATTCTCTGTCATTGCTTGATATCAGTTCATGCAATACATTCAGTTTTGTATGGGGCTCATGGATACTTCAGAACTCTGTCTAATATCCTTCCATTGCCATTCAGAATCATCTGGTCCTCGTAGACATAAACAGTCCCAAAGGCATTGCTGTCTGGATGAGTTTCAATCACCCCTTCCAGTGTTAGGTGGTGAATGCCAGACACATCTATGTGATAGCCTCCATCATGGTCATGTCCCGCCATAAAGCAAACCACACTCTTATGAGAGTGAAGAATAGAGAGCATTGCATCATAGTTCCAAGCAAGGCAAATAGGGTCTGTAGAGTCTGGGTGAACAGGAAGATGACCTGTTAAAATAATTTAGGAACCTGATAAAACCCAGAAAATGTATTAAAGCGATTATTAAATTAACTGTTATATACTGTATAAGAGTGGGTTATACCAAAGTATTTCTAGCAAGTCAGTCCACTGGCGGCCATCTTTGGAATGCTCCTGGGAGGCTATTACCAGTCATGACAGTGTAGCTCCTATCTACTTGAATGGGGGAACACCGAAATCTCAAAATATATTTGCCAAGTTTACATTTAATGACATATTTAAAATCAGCAGTAAAATCAAACAACACTGATATCATAAATTGTGCTTCTTTACCTCAGATTACGCTGAAAAACGAAATTTTACCAGCTTGTTTTGCTAATGAGCATGCACATTTTCAAAATTGATTGACAGGCGATGTCTGTATCTAAAAGGTGATTGGCTCTTTTACCTGTAAGGCAGGACTTCACAGTCTGTCTCCCTCATTTTCTTCAAGGACTCTTATTTTGAAGTTTTCCTCTGCACTACATCTCCCAGTATCCACTGCCCTCATCACTTCCATCTGTTCCTTATTATCCTCACCTGTATTCCATTCCCTCATTTAGTTCTTTGTGTATAAATACCCTCTAGTTTTGTTTATTGATTTATTAGTCCTTGAAGTGTTATATTGAGTTATTGAAGTGTTACTTGGTATTATGTTTGCATTTTGAGCTTTATTGTTTGTTTCCACTCCAGCGTTTGTTCTATTCCAGTGTTTATATTAAAAGATTGAAAGATTCTACTCCTGTGTCTCCTCTCTTCCACTCCAGACACCAACATTACAGAAGGACTGACCAACAAAGAATACAGATATACTTGCCTGCACTTCCAAACCTCCTCTTCTCCAGCGACCCCACTAATCCTCCTCTACTACAAAGCCTCACCTCAACAAGCACATCACTGAGCATGGAGCCAACAGAGTTATTCATGGAGCTGTTCAGGCTGGATCTTCCCTTCTTGGAATACTCAACCAAGTTCCTTCACCTTGCTGCTTCGACTTCAATACTGGACATATCTCAAGCCAATTTATGGAATGGAATTAAACTTTCACAGACCCACAGCACTTCCGGAGGCAGAAAATCATTCCTTGGTGAATTACATCCTAGCCACCCTGAATATCCATTACCCTTCATTTTAATCACGTTTGATAGAGATGTTGACCTCTCCCTCCACCTTCCACAGCCCCTGTCTCCACGCATTCCATGCCCCCCATCTCCAAGGTAACTCCTCCATTCAGTTCCCCTATTTTATTTATTTATTTTATTTTTTTTTTTGGTGGGGGGGGGGCCTCATCCTCTCCAGGTTCCAGTGGTCAGTTCCCTGCAGCAGTCAGTGGTAGCAACCACGGAAGTTGCATTTCCCCCTTGAGCTGTAAATTATGGTGGGAACCCCGGGCCACAACCCGTGCCTGTAGCCTGGATCGTCCCAGTGCCTGTAGCCTTGACTGTCCCCATAACTATGCTCCCTGCTGGCCGGAAGAAGGAAAAGGACTCCTCCTCCCCAGTCTCAGCCTGTACTCTCTTCCACGGCTCTCAGCCTCGAGCCTCTCATGGCTCTCCCCCTCAAGCCTCATGGCTCCGCCTCCCTTGGCTCTGCCCTTGGACTCTTCTGCGGCTCTGCCCACTTCCCCAGCGGTTTCGCCTCCTGACCCATTCCTAGCCCTGTGGCAGCCCCCCAGGCCTCCTGATCCATTCCCAGCCCTAAAATAAAATATCATTAAGGTTAGAAAGGTTAATCATGTTAAAGTTGTTTGAGGATGACATCTAGTAGGAAATGTTCAAGGAACAAAGATGTCAGTTCCTTAAGCTTTTAAAAATATTTAAAAGGAGTTAAATATTTCTGTTTCTCATGCACACCTATATCACTTCTGAAGACATATTTAACCACAGGAGTCATATGGATAACTTATGCTGCCTTTTATGTGCTTTTTGGAGCTCCAAAGTTCTAACCACCATTCACTTGCATTGTGAGGACCAACAGAGCTATTATTATTTTAGAGATATTCTTCTAAAAATCTCTTTCAGCAGAAGAAAGTCATACACATCTGGGATGGCATGAGGGTGAGTAAAGGATGAGAGAATTTTCATTTGTTGTTGAACTATCCCTTTAAGCATTTATTTTATTAAAACTATAAAATATAGACATTTATATTAATCTGTTTTGCATTTCGAACAAAATCTGTAACACAAATCTGTCATTCTTTTCAAGGTATTCAGTCCTTGTTTATTTTACAAGGTAAGAACTCTACAAGTTGCTGACCGCTAGAGGGAGACAGAAGGCAACCATCTTAAATTGGCCTGATTAAATTGCATAAACTAATGTGGGGGGGGGGGAATTATTCTCAAATAACCCACATTTGATTTCTTTCATAGACAGAATGTTTATACAAATTAAAGTGTTTAGAGATTTGACAAAATAGCTATACAATAGAACGTGAAAAGCAGGATATAATTTATAAACAAGATCAAATATATGGTTGTGTATATAAACAAATTACAAAATAAAGTGTGACGACAAATCTGAGAAGTAGTGGGTATGAACTCAATGGAACAAGCCCCCTCAGTGCTGTAGTGCTATTTTGATAGCATACAGGTTCAAGTAGGCAGTCACCTGTGGTCATCTCACCAATTTGGAGGAGTATGCTGCATCAGTGTCGGGGCACATCATCATGGATGATATCCCTACATCCAACATCATACAAACAAGTACACCAAAAGACATGGTTCAGTGCAGAGGTCAGAGTGCTGCCTAAAGGAATATTTTGGGTTTAATACAAGTTAAACTCAATCGACAGCATTGGTGACAATGTTGATTACCACAAAAATAAATGTTGACTTCCCCCTCCTTTTCTTTAAAAAAATAAAAGCAAAAATCTGGTTTATAGACAACTTCCTTACAATGGAAGTGAATGGGGCCAATTTTTTAATGTTAAAATACTCACTTTTTCAAAAGTATAGCCACAAGACATAAACAATATGCATGTAAACATAATTTTAGTGTGAAAATCACGTACTAACCTTTTCTGTGTAAAGTTAGCCAAATGTACGCTGTAACTTTGTTGCCATGATGGTGTAATTTCAACAAACCCTAAAAACCTAAATAACTGTAAAAATGATAATTTAAACAACTTTAAAGCTCAAATAATACGAGTTAATTTTAAGTGCTTTTATAAAATTATAAGCTTCACTTTTCTGCTTTTAAAACCTCCAAAATTTGACCCCATTCACTTCCATTATAAGTGGCTCACTGTAACCTCGATTTTTGCTTTTAATAAAGAAAAGGAGGAACATTATGCCACAAATGCTGTCGATTGAGCTTAACTTGTATTGAACCCGGAATATTCCTTTAAGAACGTTGCCTTTTATGCTTTTTTCCCCCTTCATGAAATTCAAAAATAAACCTTCCCTGAGAAATATTTGTTGAGTAAAGAGTGTGACAACTAGCCCCAGTGTCTCTATACACTGAAAATAATAATAATTAGCTTATGTTTGAGACTTTTCATTTTCATAATAAAATTTTATAAAATTGTATTTTGTAATTTAACAAAGTTAAATTAATAAATGTGAAACAATATTTAGGATTTTATTTTATTAAAGATTACTTAATTCAGTTAATGGAATTTCATTATGAAATGGAAATGTGTAAATCTTAAAATATATATTATATAATTTTTTTTTTTATTTTTTTTTTTTTTGTGATATGTATCTTTAAAATATTTACTGATAACAAAAATCTGATATTTGGAAACTGAAAAGTCCTGTACATTTTCATAAATTCTTACCTAAATATGTTCAAATTGGCAGGTATTAGCAGATGCTTTATTGCACAGTGCCCCATATCTCCAGTATATACACCGATCAGCCACAACATTAAATCCACCTGGCTAATATTGTGAAGGTCCCCCTCGTGCCACCAAAACAGCGACCAACCTGCATCTCAGAATAGCATTCTGTGATGATATTATTCTCACCACAATTGTATAGAGCGGTTATCTGAGTTACCGTTGACTTTGTCAGTTCGAACCAGTCTGGCCATTCTCTGTTGACCTCTCTCATCAACAAGGCATTTCTGTTCACAAAACTGCCGCTCAATGGATGTTTTTTGTTTTTGGCACCATTTGGATTAAATTCTAGAGACTGTTGTGTGTGAAAATCCCAGGAGATCAGCAGTTACAGAAATACTCAGACCAGCCTGTCTGGCACCAACTATCATCCATGTGATTATCTAATCAGCCAATCATGTGGCAGCAGTGCAGTGCATAAAATAATGCAGATACGGGTCAGGAGCTTCAGTTAATGTTCACATCAACCATCAGAATGGGGAAAAAATGTGATCTCAGTGATTTTGACCGTGGCATGATTGTTGGTGCCAGACGGGCTGGTTTGAGTATTTCTGTAACTGCTGATCTCCTGGGATTTTCACACACAACAGTCTCTAGAGTTTACTCAGAATGGTGCCAAAACAAAAAACATCCAGAGAGCGGCAGTTCTGCGGATGGAAATGCCTTGTTGATGACAGAGATCAATAGAGAATGGCCAGACTGGTTCGGCCAGACAAAGTCTATGGTAACTCAGATAACCGCTCTGTACAACCGTGGTGAGAAGAATATCATCTCAGAATGTTATTCTGAGATTTGGGTTGGCGCTGTTTTGGTGGCACGAGAGGGACCTACACAATATTAGGCAGGTGGTTTTAATGTTGTTGCTGTTCGGTGTATAGCCTAGCATATTGATGGATGTCCAGTTTGTCATTCACTAAGTGGTGTAATGTTACATACAAACTTAATTTGACTCATTTTCAAAAGCACCATATAAGCTCAGATCAATTCAAACGGGAACTCCATTCAATTCAATTCAATTCAAAAGGGATTTTGACTTATAATTTGATTGGGAAATAGCCATTAAATTATCTCAGGTAGTATTTAAATCTGTTTAAGGCAGGATTTTGTTGAACTATTACTAAAAATCTAGATACATTACCATGTTAATTTCCCAGGAAACTGGGAATGCTCACTTACGGAGGAAAAGTTATCATTCTTAGATCGCTTGTTTTTACTGGTGTAAAAAGTGACAAGTAGCCCCAGTCTCTCCTATAGGCCTATGTAGAATATTTATCTTTGAAATATTTACTGAAAATACACAAAAATCTGATAGTGGAAAACTGAAAAAATCTGCTTAATTCTTGTGTTACCTATGGTCAAATTGTCAGCTATTAGAAGGATGCTTTATTACAGGACACCCCTATATCTCCAGAATGTCAACATGTACTGAACTGAAAGAAAATCAGTGGTGCAGCAAAACTTTGTGTGATCCTCGGTATAAGATATCTTTTGATGTAAGTGAAAAAAAAAAAAAAAAAGATTCGAAATTGGTCAATGACAGGAAATTTCTGTTCTGATAAATGGGGAAGACATACGCATCTCTAAATACTCCTGCATCTAGATGATGCGAGTGGGTGTGTTCATTTCCACAGCACATTGTGAAAGTCTCTCATTCTGGTGCCATGAGCTTGTTGTGGAGTGAGAAGTCAGGCTGAGGTTTGAGTCACGTTGTGTCATTGCGCAAGTGAATCTGAACCATTAGGATCAGTGGGAGTCAGCGCTACCAGTGCCACAGAGAGCTCGACAGAGATTTCAACTTCAGCGAACACCACTGACATGATACAGTATGATTTGAGCATTTTCAACATCGACTGAGGTTGTTGTGTCACCAGGAACACGTTTGGAGTAGGGGATTGGAGATTTCATTCAACATCCGAGGAGATAACGATGTCAGGATCTTTTTGTAGAAGTTTATATGCCTTCAGCGGAGATCAGCATCAGCAAGGGTTGAAGTTTGAGGCGGGCGAACTCATCCAAATAACACAAGCTTTGGAAGGAGGTTGGTGGGAGGGCGAAAAGGACGGAGTGAGGGGATGGTTTCCTTCAACTTACGTTCAAGTGGAGGTAAGATTGCGCTTTTACGCACTGAAATGTTTCAGTCATTCGTAAACGCCACTGGTTTTGTTTTGTGTCGTATAGCAAGACATGCTGTAATTAACATGATCATATAAAAAAAAAAAAAAAAATCAGGGCAGAAACGAATAAATCCATTCAGATGTGCAGTTATGGTGATTTTCTTTTAGCTCATACCTGCGCAAAAAGGCGCTTCTAAGATTTCAGTTTATTAAAAGTGTGTATTGTACATATCTGAACTTTTTGTGAGGATAGCCTAAACATGAGACTGAAAGAGGCATGGCGTGAATAAACCAGCAAACTTTCACTCACCCATCAACTTTCCAAACAGGTTTTCGTTGTAATGTAATATTAATGTGCAAGAGGGGCACATGCAATTTCCCTCAAGGGATCTTTTATCTTTGATGACGTGATACTGCCCATAATCTGGTCTAGACTTCCTTGTTCAACATGCCTGGTTGGTCAGGCTCATTATTCATTTTTGCATTGGTATTGTTAGGTCAGTTTAACCCCTTTCAGTTGCAATCGAAATTATTCAACCCCCCTGACCAGCAATACATTCTGGTGATGTGAATTAAAACACATCAACTAAAACCTCAGTAAACAGTCAAAGTACGTTTTAATACACATTTGAGTGATTTTGAGAACAAAGAGTTCAGTTTACCCAAATTTTAAAATAAAAAATAACTAATTCTCTCCACAAATGTCATGTCAAAAATATTCAACCCCCAAAGTCAATTATTTGTGGAGCATCCTTTATCCTTAATAACAGCAAATAAATGTTTCAGATAAGTGTTCTCAGGCTTCGGACACATCTCTATTAGACTTTTTACACATTTCTCATGAGCAAAAGCTTCCAGCTCATTGACATTTTTTGGTTTCTGTGCTGCCACTGCTTCCTTGAAATCCCAACAAAGGTTTGCAATGGGATTTTAATGATGGACTGACAGGGCCATTTAAGGTAATTCCACGACCTATCCCTGAACCCGACTTTGGACAACTTGGATGTATCCTTGGTGTTATTGTCTTGCTGGAAAGTTCAGTGATCACCGAGCTTCAATTTACACACTGAAGTCATCACATTTTTCATGCTAAAATGGCCTGATACCTGAAAGAATCCATGGTGTCAGTCACATAGTCAGGATAGCTGTTTCCTGCAGCCGCAAAACACCCTCATAACAGGACTGACCCACCTCCATGCTTGACTGTGGGGATGGTGTCGTTCTTGTCATCACCTTGTCATCTTACTCCAGACGTACTGCTGACCCATGGGTCTAAAACGCATTTTCAGTTTAGTGTCATACGTCTATAAAACCTTCTTCCAGGACTCCACAGGTCTTTCCTAATTACTTCTTGAATATTCAAGTCAACATTCCCCTTGGTGAAGTTTTGCTTTCTTCCACACCCCAAGAAAGTTACTGTTGTACCATATTTAAAAAATGTATGAATGGTGCTGCCAACTTTGTCTATTGGAAATTGAAGTGCCTTGGAAATGTACTTTTAGCCATGACCTTTCTTGTGTAATGAAATAATCTCCTCTATTAGCTTTTGAGACAGTTTATTTTTAATTGCATTTTTTGCATAGAAATATATTTTTGCTTACAATGCTAAACTTAAATTTTAAAACTTAAATAAGTGCCATTGCAGATTGATGACTTAATTTTGTTTTAAAAGAATTACTTGTGTAGCCTTACATATTTAAGAAACAGCTACATGCAATAGGGGTTGAATAATTATGACATGGCTGTATTTAAAAAAAAAAAAAAAATCCTGCTATTTACAAATATTAGGTTATATATTCACACTATGACTTTGAATGTGTCACTCAACTGATATAGATGTAAAGTTTAAAAATTCTGGGTCATCAGAAAAGCTTACCTTTGTAAATCCTTACTGTCTTGGGGGGGTGGTTGAATAATTTCAATTGCTTCTGTATATGCCTATTTGTCCTGATGGATGGATGGATGGATAGATAGATAGATAGATAGGCTAACAGTATTGAACTACAACAAAAAGTCTGGATTAACATGTTAATGATTAATCACACTCTTCCCCAGGAAATTGGGAATGCTTGCTCATCGAGGAGTGGGTGTTTTCTTTTTTCATTCTTAAATCTCTTCTTTTTTAATCTCAGTTTCTGACATGCCACTATGGGAAAATGACAGTCAATGGAAATCAAACTTCAGAGTCAAAAAAAGAACCAGTAAGCCACACTTATCTGAATGCTACACCAACAGTTCACAGTTTATTACCATGCATCACCTCCAGTTTTTTTTATGTTCACCAGTCACATCCTGTGTTTGGTGACAAACTGAATGTACAGATGCAGAGATATTTAACCTAAAATGAATTCAGTTTGTTCACATACATATTAAAGTACATTGCATTCCATTACTGTACAGTACATTCACAGCAACTGTTTTAAAGGTGCATTCAATTATTTGGGGCTAATTTGAAAAGTTTTACACATTAACAAATTAACTGTGTTTTTGTGAAGAGTGATCTGAATGGTGTACACTCACATGAGATGAAGACTGTACTCAATAGTTTTCTATAAAAAGTGTTTTTATTATACATGGTGCGGGTCAGCCCTTCAATGTGTTTCTCCATGTTGAAATCACATGACCCACTGTGTATCACTAAACACTGAAGAAGATAATCCTTGCGTTCGTTGGCTGCCGCCTATGTAGATACACATGTCTATGCTTAGCGCAGTGTTGTTTGGTGACGTGAAGAGCGAAAAGAACACAATGGCTGCATCTGAAAACGTAGGCAGCTAACTTGCTGCCTTGTTGCCAAATCAGTTAATGGCTTAATTGATTATAGTAGTAATAAATACATTTACAAATGACCTCAAATTCCATATACAGCATATACTGTAGCTGCAGTGACAGCAAGAATCACATACATTATCACATACATTGTCAAAGTACACAGCAGACCAACACATTAACACCAGAAACCCCTAACCCAATAGTGAAAAATATGATATGAACGACAAACAAAAGATAAAAGAGCAGATGACAATGAATGTATTTTGCAAGGCTGATCTTTTTATAGAATATATTTTAAGATTATATAGATATCTGCTAAAAGTTTCATTTTGTCAACTTTTAGGAGTCCACTGGCATACAACCTCAAAGCTAATAGACACGGACTAAAAGCCACAAAACTCCAATTCTGATTCCATTAAGGTCTGGTTTATAATCGATTAATCAACTGATTATATGACCAAAACCCACATATTCATTTCCTGAGGCAAACAAACCTTGAGTAAATGTGTCTGCTGGGTGATCTATTACAGATTGTTTATCTGTGCTTAATAATTTTTATATTCATAATAAAGTTTTTCAATTTTAAAATTGGTGATACACCAATGACTAAAATATTTGTATCAGTGACTGGAGGTGACATGCAGAACAAATCAGTGACAGTTTGCCAAGCTTCGTCTGCTTAGTCATAATTGCATATATAATTAATCTGACAGAAACACAGGAAATGTCCTGGTGACTTTGAAAATTGAAAATTACAAACATGACTCTTTGAGTTGGTGCTTAGTGAATAATGGCATCTGTCTGGAAACGAGTGTTGGAAAGATTACAGATTGATTGACATACTGAAAGCAGAGAGCCTTTGACTGGCTTCATTCACAGGGGAACAGAAAGGTTAGCATTAGCTCATTGTTTCTTAATTTAGTTCTTAATGATTGTCTAGTATTTTTATATAAGTGTGTGAATTTACTGCTTTAAACACCTTCTTAATAATTAAGATGTGTAATTTCTTTGCCACTTCTATCACCAAACAGAACAGCAAAAATCTTGCTCTGTCGTGCTGGTCAGGATTCTAGAACAATGTTTTGATAGGTTTGATAGGGGAGATCCCAGCGGGAACAGTGAAAATCTAGCAGGGCAATGCCCCCCCCCCCCCCCCATGTGCAAACCAATCCAGCTTAAGGTGAAATACAGAGGCTAGCTGTACAAAACAGGCCTTGTTATCAGAGCTAGTTCCAGCTAAACCCACAGTGATAACTATTGTTTGCATCACAATCTGTAGGAGTTACACTCTTTGGAATGAGACTCCAAGTTTTACATCTGGAGAAATCAAAACAAAATCCAGCAAATGAAGCCAGTCAGTCATTCACTAGCATGTTTCTTTAAGGTTTATTTCTTCCTCTACTTTTCCTGGTCTGTTTGAGCCTGGATTGGACACCGTTCCTTCTCAGCCTCCACTGCCTTAAACTTGAGTCATGGGTCTCGTGGTAATTAGTTTGCAAGCATATGTAAGATTTTTTCACTCGACACAATGTGTCACTTTCCTCACAGCACTCTTAATGATTGATTGCAACAATCCAGTATTTCACTCCACTGTGAAAGGTGAGAGACTGTTGAAATTCTGTTTTTAATTCTTTCTTTTCTATAAGGCATCATGTGATACCTAATCAAGCATATTTTCTCTCAAGACGAGCTTAACATATCACACACCAGGTAGGTAACAGACACAGTACCGTCAGAAGAGGTTAATAAGCGTGAAAGTGATTGAATGGATATGCGAATAATAGGAAACAGACACTTCCCTTTATTTGCTCCTGATGGGCTTAAACTGCTGACAGTGGATAATAGTAAAAATAAACTTTGGCTTAAAGACACATGAGCAGGCCAAGACACAATCTGCAGACTTTTTTATTTTATTTTTATTTAGCATTTTATGTGCTGATTTTTAGGAAAGTCCGTAGAATGATATAAACATGGTAAAATGTACTATACAGAGCTTTTATTTGTTGCTGGAAGCAATATCAAATTTCAGTGGTTCAGTGTATCTCCCTATAGGCTACTTGTTTACCAAACTTGTTTGTTTGATTTTTTTTTATTTTATTTTTTTACTTTTATTCATTATTATTTACACTGCTCCATTACATAATGACAGTGATGACTACTTGTCAATTATGTCAGTGTCAGTAATGGGCTAAACTCAGTGATTAGGTCTGACCAGTACTTTGATCCTGATCGTAGCGTTCACACATGGACAGGTCACTTTTTTCAGGATCAAGAAAGACTGACTCACACAGGCATGAGGAAGATCTGATCTTTACTAAAGGACTTTGCTGTAACCCTTTTTGGAAACACTGGAACGTTTGGTTTCAAACATGCACTGGTGATGTCACAGTAACTCATAATCATTTCTACCATAAGTGCTGACAATGGAATTTCTTTAGGACATTTTAAGTGAATTAATTATTCAGCTTTTTTATATTCAGTCAGTATTCTGCAGTATAGTAAAGGAACTGACTGTTAAAATGCAAAAAAATAAATAAAATAAAATAAAAAATAAAACAAATAGTAATAATAATTATAATAAATAAAAAATAATAATAAGTGCACTTACGTCTAAATATAAATCTGTGTTCTGCAGAATTCAGCCAATAATTATAACATTGTGTAAAACGTCCTGGTTACTTTCGTAACCTCCGTTCCCTGATGGAGGGAACGAGACGTTGTGTCGATGTAGTGACACTAGGGGTCACGCTTGGGAGCCCCAAACACATCTGCTTTTTGAAAAAAGACCAATGGGAATTGGCGAGTGGAATTTGCATGCCACTCCCCCGGACATACGGGTATAAAAGGAGCTGGTATGCAACCACTCATTCAGGTTTTGTGCTGATGAGCCGAGACAAGGTCCCGGCCATTTCAGCGGGTAGTTCAGTGTTGTGGCAAAAGGGACACAACGTCTTGTTCCCTCCATCAGGGAACGGAGGTTACGAAAGTAACCAGGATGTTCCCTATCTGTCACTCACTCGATGTTGTGTCGATGTAGTGACACTAGGGGTCCCTATACAAAATGGCACAACTAGTTGAAATGTTACGTGGACTGGCGATGCGAGACAGGCAGACCGCTGTGTGCCTCGGAGCCAGCGCACCAGGCCATCATGTAACCTCTCCCAAAACGGTCCTTCGATTGCCCAAAAAAATAGGGACAGGCTAGCCCAGCTGTGGCCTCTTTTCCTCTTTTTTTCTCCCCAAAAAGAGTGGAATTTGTTAACCGACTGCTGTCCACCAAAGCAGACAAAGAGCTGCTCGGAGCTTCTAAAGCTCTGCGTGCGATCCAAATAGATGCGTAAAGCACGCACCGGACACAGCAACGCCAAAGCTGGGTCTACCTCCTCCTGGGGCAGCGCTTGCAAGTTCACCACCTGATCCCTAAATGGGGTCATGGGAACCTTGGTCACATAGCCCGGTCGAGGTCTCAGGATCATGTGAGCGTAACCTGTCATGACAGCGTGTCTGCTGTCGTGTTGTGGTTGCCCGGGATGTGAGTGGCTCGTAGCAACTTGAGGCACTGTGACTCTAGAGGATGAGACGGCGGGCAAGTTGTGACATGCAGTGGGAGCGTAGACCACCTTGATGGTTGATGTACGCTACCATCGCTATGTTGTCTGTCCGGACCAACACGTGCTTGCCCTGGATCAAAGGCCGGAACCTCTGCAGGACGAGCAGTACTGCCAACAACTCGACGCAGTTGATGTGCCAACGCAGCCGCGGGCCAGTCCAGGAGCCGGCGGCTGTGTGCCCATTGCATATGACGCACCGGCCTGTCTTGGAGGCATCTGTCGTAACCACGACACGCCTGGAGACCTGCTCTAGGGGAAACCCTGCCCGTAGAATTGCAAGGTCGGTCCAAGGGCTGAAGAGGTGGCGACAGATCGGCGTGATGACCACGCGATGTGTCCCACGGCGCCATGCCCATCTCAGGACTCGAGTCTGAAGCCAGTGCTGAAGTGGTCTCATACGCATCTTCTGGGAAGAAAGGAACCGGGGCGGTGCGCAGCTGTGAGTGGCGCTCTGGGCCTAGGAACCAATCATCGAGCCACGAGGGTTCAGGGGAGACTGGAGGGTTCCACTCTAGCCCGACGCTCGCGGCTGCCCGGGTAAGCATGTCAGTCTTCTCCGCGTCGGCCTGAGACTGGGCGACCACACCCGAATGGGGAAGCCCAGCTGAAGCCTCCGCATCAGAGTGGACGAGCCCGCTCTCCGATGCTGCGCTCGATAGCTCATCGTCTTCCCGGGCCCCGAATAAGAGGTCGAACTCGCCCTGAGACGAGCTGGTGGTCTCATCCGAGAGCCCGACCGGGGCAAGTGAGTGTGCTGAGGAATGGGAGGTCTGTGGGGGGTTAACCGGCAGAGGTGGTCCCATTGGAGTCCCCAAATAGCCCCCAGTGATAACCGATGCGGCCTCATACCCATAGGTAGAAGGACCGAGGTGGGGAGCCGCTGGGGTGGCTTGCTTTCTTACGAAGGCAAGCCACGACTGCAACGTTGCCATGGTCATGTTCTCGGAATGAGGACAAGACCCATCCATGAAGGAAGTCTCTGCGTGGGCAGCACCCAGACACGTAAGACAGCGATCGCGGCCGTCAGAAATAAAAAATATCTCATTATTTACTCACTCTCATGCCATCTCAGATTCTTTATTCTGCAGAACATAAATGAAGATTTTTAGAAGAATATTTAAACTCTGTAGGTCCATACAATGCAAGTGAATGGTGGCCAGAACTTTGCAGCTCTAAAAGTGCATAAAGACAGCATAAAAGTAATCCATGGTTAATTCCATATCTCCAGAAGCGATATGGGTCACACTTTATATTAGGTTTCTTTAAATAAATACTTAGTACTTATATTAAAATACATACAATACAATGTATTTACTGCACAACTACATGTTGTTCTGCAAAATTCTCATATGATTCACACATGCTGCTACTGAGGTTGAGGTACAGATATGTTTTGGAGCAGGGTTAGGCATTAGAGTTATGTTTAAGGGTAAGGATTGGGTTAGGTTTAGGATTAGGGGTAAGGTTAACAGTGTAACCACAAATTTAATTAAAAGCAGGTACTTTAAATGGAAGTACAATGCAACAATACATATGTACATAATAAGTACATTTTATCAAATGCTTAAGTACACAGTAGTTCAAGACACCTAATACAAAGTGGGACCGCAATATGATAGGTGTGGGTGAGAAACAGATCAATATTTAAGTCATTTTTCAGAAAACGTTTGGTACCCATTCACTTTTGCATT
Organism: Myxocyprinus asiaticus; assembly: GCF_019703515.2. Lineage (NCBI taxonomy): Eukaryota > Metazoa > Chordata > Actinopteri > Cypriniformes > Catostomidae > Myxocyprinus > Myxocyprinus asiaticus. The sequence continues at coordinate 26,485,798 of NC_059379.1, forward strand.
GTGAGACCTACATAGCTGAGATATTCTTCTAAAAATCTTTGTTTATGTTCAGCAGAACAAAGAAAGTCATACACATCTGGGGTGGCATGAAGGGGAGTAAATAATGAGAGAATTTATATTTTTTGGGTGAACTATCCCTCTAAAACAGGCTTAATATATCCAGAATGTCTGAGAATTGAGGGATGAAGGGTCACTGGGTCAAGGTAGTGGATATTTAAGAGTTTGACAGATCTTATCCACAAGATTAAGCATTCAAAGCATTCTTTCCATGAGAGTTTCAGAGGTCATTCCTGATTTTCCAAACAGGATGCCAGAGCCTGTGAATGTGCCATATATATATATATATATATATATATATATATATATATATATATATATATATATATTTGTTTGTTATGGAAACTATGTGTCTTCTCATATAAATAGATAAACAATGTTGTTCTTGATCCCTACTTAAAGGGATAGACCAGAATTTGAGGCTTTATATTCAGATCTTAATTGTTTTGCCTTGATTGCTACACCTGTAATAGAAAATACATGCCTCTAGAACTATTTTATGATATTCTCTTCAAAACATGTTTAAGTCTAAGCACTGGAAGCATAACAAGGTGCTAAAAAACACTGGCACCACATTTACTTGCTGGATGTCATGAATGTCATTGAGCCTGTTTACATGCACACAATATGCTGATAACTCTCAAAAATCAGCTTATTTGAAAATCTGATAAAGCAAGAAACCCGCATTTACGTGAGATTTAAATTAATGAGAGTTATTCTCTGCTTTTGACATCAAACCGTGAAAACGCATGCACACAAGACTTGCAAATATTGAATAAGCTGGTAAGTATGCTGGTTGTGCAACACAAAATCAGGGTAATGGGCAAAAATCTGTCTGTGTCCGATAAAGGGTAAGCCATTAATGCGTTTACATGACCACACGCACGCTATCAGCTTATTAAGCATAACTGATGTAAGAGCGTGCATGTAAACATGCTCATTGACTGGCAGTTAATGATCAGGATTCATGAGGTTCTGGGAGACACAGACAGTCTGCTGTAAACATATGTAGGTAGCCAGGGGCAAATCTGGAGCATCATAAGTGGGCACCCACAGGCATTCAGGGTTTATAAGTTAAACCATCTGGAACTATGCATTATTTAATCTTACATATGGACATGCTGGCACAGTGACTCCCCTACCAGTAAATTTGCCAAATTCTCATGCATTCAAAGAGATAGATCATGCAGAATGGCAAATTCTGCCATCATTTACTCACCCACCCTTATGCTGTTCCAAATCCATATTACTTAGGCTACTTTTCTTTGCATGAAACACAAAAGGATATTTTGGGCAGAATGTATATAATTGCAGTCCAATTGACAGATCATGATAGCTTAAGGAAATGAGCGAAAGCAGTTACTTCTTCCCTTTGCTTTACAGGAAGCAAACAATTTAATTTAATGCAGCCACAGCCCATGATCAATGGCAATAATCATTTATAAGAGAAGACAATAAAAGCTATGTGTGAACATTCTTTCTGGTGGATAAGGGTCTTTGTTTGGAATGTTAGTTTGTGTCCGACCATGAGATCTTTTTATCATCAGGAAACTCCAGAGGAAAATGGGATTTTGTAACAGTAACTTTGAACTCAGTGACTTCAGTGTTCTGTTTCCCCTTTCCAGTCAATTTCTACAGTTAGGGGCTCTTTTTCACAAAAAGAGATTTATCTCAATCGCTGCTTAAATGGCAAAGATGTTCCCCAAGACACAAGTGCAATTTGAGAGAAAACCACGGTCTTGTTTCTCCCTAATGTCTCCTGTAAACCATTTATAGAATATATAATTAAAAGAATATTAGGGATCTTTCCACAATCCATAGTGGTCATTTTCTGTTATTACTTGATTTGGAAGAAATATGTATCCCAGTACAGTTTTTAAATTTAAATGGGACAAATGTTACATTAATTCTCAAAAATACATTTGGAAATGGGTGGATTATAAAATTGCAAAGGTTATTTTTGTATCAAAAGGAAATCCAGTACAGCACTGCCTGTATAATTATGAATAATCACAAGTCATTCATGCTAGTGATGCGTTCCATTTGACTCTTTCAAAGCATAAGTGAATTTGATGAGTGAAAGGCTTGTTAAGATGCGATGATCTTTTTAAATAGTTATTTAGTCCATACAAAGAGCCAGGTCTCAGACTGCAGCTGAGAATGTGAACTTCATATATTGTGTTTGATTTAGCATCTTGAAATGCAGACCACATTGACTTCTGGCATGTCATCCTTCCCACACATTTTCAGCATTTTTAACTGGATGAAATTACGAGTAGGAAAACCTCTATGATCTAAGCTCTGGAGAAATCTTGCCAACTGCTCAAGTTAAACACAGAATGTAAGAGGATGGGCAGATCCCAAAGCCAGACATGCTAGATTCTGTAATGATTTATTTTCATGCACAGTCATTGCATTAGAAAACAACATATCAAACCATGTGGAGACTCCACACGTGGAGGCTCATGCCATTCTCTGTGATCCACACACACCTTACCACATGCCCCATTGAAAGCGAGAACCACTAATCGCGACCACGAGGAGGTTACCCCATGTGACTCTACCCTCCCTAGCAACCTGGCCAATTTGGTTGCTTAGGAGACCTGGCTGGAGTCACTCAGCACACCCTGGATTTTAACTTGCGATTCCAGGGGTGGTAGTCAGCGTCAATACTCGCTGAGCTACCCAGGCCCGAAATTCATTCATTTTAGGTGTGGCTTATGTATCCAAATACTTTTTAGGGCCACTGTATTTGTGTCCAAAATAAGTGTGTCACTGGAAAGGGAGTGACTGGTATTTTAGCAGTGAGCATATTTTCCCCAATCAACCACCCCCCTAAAGAGTCTTATGATGTAATGCTGTAATAAAACACAATTGTGTTTTCTTTGCATTGTAGAAATTATCCTCAATGTTACCAACTGATGAGCCGCTGCCCAGAGACTGGAAGTGCTACATGTCACCGCAAGGGCAGAAATACTATGTCAACTCTGTCAGCAATGGTAAGCACTTAGTTGCATTTATGGAATTTTGTTATATTTCGAAAAGTGAAATACAAGGAAAACACCACAATTTCACAGTGATACCATTGTGCAATATTTTCACTCTCAGATGATGTTCATTTGGGTTATTACAGAGGCAGTCTGAGACACTCTGAGACAAATTTAACAAAAGGTCTCCTTCAGTTGTGAATTTCTCTAGACAGAAGCAGTGCTGCCATATCGGGCTAGTACTGTTACACCCGCAGCGCCTGCCATCTCCCCCGAACGCCGCCAGAGATCGCCATCACCTGAGTTTTAACATTTCACGAACTACATTTCCCACAATCCTCCAGTCTGATTACTCTTCCACCTGTATCGCATTTAACCCTGTATTTAAGTTCCCAGTTTCCATGCATTCAATGCGAAGTCTTGTTTGAATAGTCTACAATTCTGAGTGTTATTACTATCATTGATTACTCTGTGTTTGACTCCTGCCTGTTTTCTGAATTCCCCAGCCTTCTTGTGAGTGTTTTGGATTTACTGCCTGTTTATTGGATTACCCCTCTGCCTATCGGACTTACTTTGTTTGCCTGTCTGGACTGCCTATCTGTGTACCGATCCCTTGCCTGCCTTTGTTTTTGCTCTTTGTTTTGTTACTTTGTTTTTACTATTTATTTGCCTTATTAAACTGCACATGGATCTTAACACTACTGTGGCATCTTCGCTACAGAAGACTTCGCCAGACTTCGCAAAACCTAGATCCAGCAGCTTTTCAACAGTTACAGGAGCTTGTTTCAGCGCAAGCAGCCATGCAGACTAGTCACCATCAGCAGCTGTGCAAGCTCACATCTATCATGGAAGAACTCTTCAAATCCCTGCAACCCAACCCATATGTATCTCCGAAGGGGGTTTCCGCCTGCAGCCCAATGCCCTCTACGGCTGTTGTTAATCCTTGACTCTCTCTTCCAGAGAAGTTTGACAGATCACCCAGTAAGTTTCGAGGATTTCTGTTACAATGTGAACTTTTTCTGTCGCAAACTCACATGTATCCCAACGATGAAGCTCGTGTTTCCTTCATTATATCACTGCTGTCAGGCAAAGCTCTAGACTGGGTTATGCAATTTGGAGACAAGAAAACATCTTAAAGGGTTCTTTGTCTCACTGCCTAACTCGCCTGGACAACCTGATCAAAGCCCATCGTCCAGTCAGCTCTCTACAATTAATTCCTTCTGATATCGCTGCTACCAGTCTTCACGAGCCCATGCAAGTGAGTCATTCCTCCCTCACCACTGAAGAGTGACAATGCCATCTCAGTGAGAGACTTTGTATCTACTGCAGACAGTCGGGACATTTACTGGCTGCCTGCCCTATTCACCTCCCCAGGAAGGGGGGCGCGAAGGTGAGTTTTGAATTCTCTAATTTGATTCATATTGATCAGTTTCAATTGTCTGTCATATTGCATGTTCAGAATAGTGAACAGCAGATGTCAGCCATCTTAGATTCTGGGGCTGCTCGTAATTTCATTGACCTGGCCCTCGCCACGAATCTAAGATTGTCTTTTGTCCCTTGTGTCCCTCCATTACATGTCACAGTGCTAGACAGACGACCCCTGGGCTCCAGCAAGATTCAGCAGATAACTCAACCCATTCATCTCCAAGTTGGACTCTTTCATCATGAGGAAATTCAGTTCCTGGTCACTCACTCTCCAAAAAACCTGATTGTTCTTGGCTTACCATGGCTGAGACTTCACAACCCTGAGATTTCCTGGAGAGATGGACAAATTACTCGTTGGTGTACCTCCTGTTTCCAGTCTTGCCTCAACCTCCCTGAACCCATCTCTCTCCCTCCAGTATGTACCATGACTATCCTCCCAGAAAAGGAGATGTTGACCCTGCCACAATGTTATTCGGATCTCCGGGAGGCATTCAGTAAAGCTAAAGCTACCCAACTTCCTCCTCACCATTCCTGTGACTGTACTATTGACCTTCTGCCAGGCTCCTCTCCTCCATGCAGACGAATTTACCCCTTATCTGAGCCAGAGACTAAAGCTATGGAAGAATACATAGCAGAATCCCTAGAAAGGTGTTTCATTCGACCCTCCACCTCTCCAGCTTCGGTGGCTTTCTTCTTCATAGGAAAGAAGGACGGGGGTCTTCGTCCATGCATTGACTATCGAGGCCTGAACTCTGTCACCATCAAGTATCGCTACCCCTTTCCTCTGGTACCACCTGCGCTAGAGCAGTTAAGAAACGCCAAAATCTACACTAAGCTGGATCTTCGTAATGCCTACAATTTTTATATGCATTCGGGAGGGGGATGAATGGAAAATGGCCTTCTCTACACACACTGGCCACTATGAATATCAGGTGATGCCTTTCGGACTTTCCAATAGTCCTTCTGTCTTCCAAGCCTTCGTGAATGACATTTTCCGTGACATTATTGGCAAGTGGGTTCTAGTCTACATCGATGACATCCTTATATTCTTGTCTTCCCTCGATGAACACGTTCAACATGTCAGAGTGGTACTCAACCGTCTTATTCAATATCAGCTTTACGCCAAGATGGAGAAATGTGAGTTCCACCAGTCCACCATCTCCTTTCTGGGGTATATCATCTCCCCTGATGGGGTTGCCATGGACTCTTCCAAAGTACAAGCGGTACTGCAGTGGCCCTTACCGGTGTCTATTAAGGAACTACAATGCTTCCTCGGCTTTGCCAACTTCTACCGACGTTTCATTCGAGGTTTCAGCTCTGTAGCTGCCCCACTCACCTCTCTGCTCCGTGGTAAAGCCCAAAAATTAAACTGTACACCTTCCGCCCGTCAAGCCTTTGATCTCAAGCTTCGCTTCACTATTGCCCCCATTCTCCATCATCCTGATCCCTCTCGACCCTTCGTGCTAGAAGTAGATGCTTCTGACTCTGGAGTAGGTGCGGTACTCTCCCAGCGACAAGGATCTCCCGCTAAACTCCATCCCTGTGCATTCTACTCACGCAAGTTATCTTCGGCCGAGAGAAACTACGATGTCGGCAATCGAGAACTCTTGGCCATGAGAACGGCTTTCGAGGAGTGGAGACACTGGCTAGAACGAGCTCACCATCCATTTCTGGTGATTACGGATCATCATAACCTAGAATATATTCAATCGGCCAAGCACCTAAATCCTCGCCAAGCCCGATGGTCTCTCTTCTCCTCCAGATTCGATTTCACCATCACCTTTCGACCTGGGTCTAAGAACACCAAGGCCGACGCTTTGTCCCGCATTTATGATTCCTCCAGTGACAACAACCCTGTGACTTCCATCATCCCACCTACTCTCATTGTTGCTCCCATACAGTGGGATATCATGGCTGATATTACCCAAGCTCAGAACCAAGAACCCACTCCCGCTGGCTGCCCTCCTGACAAAGTCTTTGTCCCCAGTTCCTTACGGAACAGGGTTCTTCAGTGGGTTCATGACTCAGCCTGCTCAGGACATCCAGGCACTCAAGCTACATGCAGGTTAGTGCAAAACCGGTTTTGGTGGGAAAACCTAGCTACTGAAGTAGCTGACTATATTAAAAACTGCAATGTGTGTGCCACCACTAAATCTCTTTGACAGCTCCCGTCTGGTCTCCTTCAGCCCCTTCCTGCCCCTCGATGTCCTTGGTCCCATATCACAGTGGACTTCGTCATGGATCTACCCAACTCGCAGGGTTTCACTACCATCCTAACCGTGGTGGATCGATTCTCTAAAGCCTGTAGATTCATCCCTCTGCACAAACTTCCTTTGGCCATGGAATGTGCAGAGAGCCTGTTTCATTACATCTTCTACCTTTATGGCCTTCCTGAGGACATTGTCTCCGACCGTGGTCCCCAGTTCACTTCCCGAGTCTGGTCCGCATTCTTCAAATTACTCAACGTCAACGTGAGTCTAAATTCTGGTTATCACCCTCAATCTAATGGTCAAGTTGAATGGCTAAACCAGGACCTGGGTAAATTCCTCCGAGCCTACTATCAACTCAACCAACATGACTGGAACCGTTTCCTACCCTGAGCTGAATATGCTCAGAACTCTCTGTTCAAACCTGCCACCGGAACCACACCGTTCGAATGTATCTTAGGGTTTCAACCACCACTCTTTCCCTGGTCCGGGGAACCTTCCGATGTTCCTGATGTTGACGACTGGATGCAACGCAGCGAGGCTATCTGGGACCAAGCTCATGTCCACCTACTACATGCCATTCGTCAACAAAGTGAACAAGCCAATCTCCATCGCCGCCCAGGTCCCAGATATGCTCCTGGACAATGGGTCTTGCTATCAACCCGAGATCTTCATCTACAACTCCCGTGCATGAAACTAAGTCCCAGGTATGTTGGCCCTTTCAAAATTCTCTGTCAAATTAACCCTGTATCATTTAAACTTCAGCTCCCTGCTAACTACCGTATTTCCCCTACATTTCATGTGTCCCTGCACAAAGCTGTGGCACCTCTGAGAGAAGAAGGTTCTCAAGACCCTCAGAGACCCCTTCCATTCCTCACTGACGGAGAAGAAGCCTTTCGGGTACACAAGCTCCTGGACTCTCGACGCCGGGGTCGGACACTTCAATATTTGGTGGACTGGGAAGGCTATGGTCCCGAGGAACGTTCCTGGAATAATTCTGAGGACATTCTGGACCCTAATCTCATCACTGAGTTTCAACAAATTTCTCTCATCGACCCATTCCCAGAGGTCGAGGTAGACCCCGACGTAGACAACCTCCTCACATCAGGAGCCGTTCGCGGAGGAGGGCTCTGTTACACCCGCAGCGCCTGCCAGAGGTCGCCATCACCTGAGTTTTAACATTTCACAAACTACAATTCCCATAATCCTCCAGTCAGACAGATTACTCTTCCACCTCTATCACATTTAACCCTGTCTATTTAAGTTCCCAGTTTCCACGCATTCAACGCAAAGTCTTGTTTGCCTAGTCTACAGTTCTGAGTGTTATTACTATCATTGATTACCCTGTATTTGACTCCTGCTTGTTCTCCGAATTCCCCAGCCTTCTTTTGAGTGTTTTGGATTTACTGCCTGTTTATTGGATTACCCCTCTGCCTATTGGACTAACTTTGTTTGCCTTTCTGGACTGCCTATCTGTGTACCGATCCCTTGCCTGCCTTTGTTTTTGCTCTTTGTTTTGTTACTTTGTTTTTACTATTTATTTGCTTTATTAAACTGCACATGGATCTTAACACTACTGCCCCGTGTCTTTGCTACAGGTACAGGCTGGTCTGAATGGATCAGAGGCTCAGAACAGATATCTCCACTTCTTTTCTTATTGTGTTTGTAAAAAGGGATAATTTTCTATCCATTCCGGAGTGGAACTTCAATAGATTGCCCTTGAAGGTCTCTGCGTTGTTCTGTCTTTTCTGAGCGCTGAAGTAAAGCAATTATTGTTAATTTACACTTTACAATTTGATTCCATTATTCATTTTATCTGACTCCAATTTTATATTAATATGACTCCAATTAAAGTTGACCTCTAATTTAGATTACAGCTCTATTTAACTTCTGATCATTCTTTTAATTTGATTTTTTTAAGTTATTGATTACTCTGAATCATCTTAATTTTCATTATCCTTTCATTCGGGCCCCGATTGTCGCTTAGAGTCATATGCCGGCCGATTAATTGCATAGATCTCACGGACACAAAATAGCCAGCCCATTCATAGTCAGCGGTTGCAGGGTTTACTCATATAATCTGGTTCGGCTGCCTACTGCTTGCTCATAACCAGATAGTTTTATTTAGTCACGTTTCATACAACTTGCTAAGACGGTGATAAGCAGTGACTGGTAGTCTTACGTGGTTTTCTCCTATTCATAAGCTCCAGTAATGATCATTATCCTGGATATAAGTTTGCGGTAACAAAAGGCGTCCCTTGAATCTACCGGTGATGAATGATTTCGGATGAATACAGAATAAATCAAAAAGTAAAAATTTATTTGCCAGGTAGGATTTAAAACGTAAGTTACAAAATCAAAGCCAATTTCACATATGATCAGAATAAATAAACATTTCTAAAAATAAAAGACAAATCAAAGAAACATACCTGATAAAACTACACTATATTGCCAAAAGTATTCGCTCATCTGCCTTTAGACGCATATGAACTTAAGTGACATCCCATTCTTAATCCATAGGGTTTAATATGACGTCGGCCCACCCTTTGCAGCTATAACAGCTTCAACTCTTCTGGGAAGGCTTTCCACAAGGTTTAGGAGTGTGTTTATGGGAATTTTTGACCATTCTTCCAGAAGCGTATTTGTGAGGTCAGACACTGATGTTGGACGAGAAGGCCTGGCTCACAGTCTTCGCTCTAATTCATCCCAAAGGTGCTCTATCAGGACTCTGTGCAGGCCAGTCAAGTTCTTCCACACCAAACTCACTCATCCATGTCTTTATGGACCTTGCTTTGTGCACTGGTGTGCAGTCATGTTGGAACAGGAAGGGGCCATCCCCAAACTGTTCCCACAAAGTTGGGAGCATGGAATTGTCCAAAATCTCTTGGTATGCTGAAGCATTCAGAGTTCCTTTCACTGGAACTAAGGGGCCAAGCCCAGCTCCTGAAAAACAACCCCACACCATAATCCCCCCTCCACCAAACTTCACAGTTGGTACAATGCAGTCAGACAAGTACCGTTCTCCTGGCAACCGCCAAACCCAGACTCGTCCATCAGATTGCCAGATGGAGAAGCGTGATTCGTCACTCCAGAGAACACGTCTCCACTGCTCTAGAGTCCAGTGGCGGCGTACTTTACACCACTGCATCCGACGCTTTGCATTGCACTTGGTGATGTATGGCTTGGATGCAGCTGCTCGGCCATGGAAACCCATTCCATGAAGCTCTCTACGCACTGTTCTTGAGCTAATCTGAAGGCCACATGAACTTTGGAGGTCTGTAGCGATTGACTCTGCAGAAAGTTGGCGACCTCTGCGCACAATGCGCCTCAGCATCCGCTGACCCCGCTCTGTCATTTTACGTGGCCTACCACTTCGTGGCTGAGTTGCTGTCATTCCCAATCGCTTCCACTTTGTTATAATACCACTGACAGTTGACTGTGGAATATTTAGTAGCGAGGAAATTTCACGACTGGACTTGTTGCACAGGTGGCATCCTATCACAGTACCACGCTGGAATTCACTGAGCTCCTGAGAGCGGCCCATTCTTTCACAAATGTTTGTAGAAGCAGTCTGCATGCCTAGGTGCTTCATTTTATACACCTGTGGCCATGGAAGTGATTGGAACACCTGAATTCAATTATTTGGATGGGTGAGCGAATACTTTTGGCAATATAGTGTACATGCTGCGGTACATCATGGGAGATCTGCTTACAGATTCCCCAAGCTTCTTGCCAACTTTCCTTAAATATCCAGACAGAATAAACATTTTGTACCAAATGGTATTATCCTTTGAACAATGAGAATTTGGGGGTGAATGGGTTCTTGACTTCCTGGGGTTTAACCTTGTTAACATACAGGAGATCATTTCAATTGTAGGTCAAGGAGGGGGTTATACCTCCAGAATTATGCAGTATTTGGCAAAGACCTTATAACTTTGTTACCATTAGTTTTATCAACATGGGAAAGAGACCATTATACCAGTCGCATAGAGATTTCTTAAATGATATCAAACACATACAGTTGCATTCGTTGTTTTCATGGTATTTGTTATATTTTTACATATAAATCTTGTGTCTTTGTGTTGGTCCAGAGATGTTGAAGGGGAGAAGGGGGAGAGAGAAGAAGGGGCAGCAAGGTGATTTGCAATTTATCACACTGTGGTGATATTCAGGTGAAGATTTCAGCTTTGTAAAACAATGCAAAGGCGATTTGCAATTTATCACACGTGGTGATATTCCGGTGTAGATTTCAGCTTTTGTGAGAGAGTTCTATGACATTGATTCTCGCAGAGTTCTTTGACTTTTACCGGAAATGGCGCCTTTTGGTTGTAGGCATCCTGGTGCCAGCCTTACATATCTAAACAATTAGCCTTGTACCTATCCAGAGCTTTTAGTCAGCTCACATTGCCATGTAATCCTCCGCCCCATCCTGAAAACATTTAGCTGTGTGTCCTGTAAATTACAACCCCAATTCCAAAAAAGTTGGGACAGTATGAAAAATGCTAATAAAAACAAAAAGGAGCAATCTGTAAATTATATTCACCCTTTGCTATATTGAGAGCACTACAACTACACATTATGTGATGTTTTTTCTTGTAAATTTCATTCTTTTTTTAAATGTACAGTAATTTCAAATCAGATGACTACAATATGCTCCAAAAAAGTTGAGACAGGGGCAATTTAAGACTAATACAAATTTGACGAGTTGAAATAACAAGGCGATGTGAAACAGGAGATATTAAACAGGTGAGGCAATCGTGTCATAGTATATAGGGAGCCTCCAAAAACAGTCTAGTCCTTCAAGAGCAAGGATCATTCAAGACTTGTCAATTTGCCAACAGATGCTTCAGCAAATAATCCATCACTTTGAAAACAATGTTCCCCAAAGACAGATTGGAAGGATTTGGGGCATTTCACCCTCTACAGTGCACAATGTAGTTAAAAGATTCAAGGAATCTGGTCAAATCTCGGTGCGTAAAGGGCAAGATGAAAACTACTTCTGAATGCGCGTGATCTCAATTGTGCAGCTAAAGAGCCACATAATGGATGAATGGGGGAAAATTCCATTTTCTAAATTTAACAAACTTGTGTCTTCAGTGCCCAAATGGTTAATAAGTGTTATTAGAAGAAATGGTGATGTTTCACTTGACTTTTTTGGAGCGTGTTGCAATCATCTGATTTGAAATTACTGTACATTTAAAAAAAAAAGGTAAAACATCATATAATGTGCAGTTGTAGTGCTTTCAATATAGCAAAGGGTGAATATAATTTACAAATCACTCCTTTTTGTTTTTATTAGCATTTTTCATACTCTCCCACCTTTTTTGGAATTGGGGTTGTACTACAATATGCTGTTCAAAGTAAAGATTTGCTTTGAAAATCTGTTTTTCACACATTTATTTTCCTAAGTTACCTGTCTTTGTGCACTTTTTCTGACATATCATTTGTGTCACAAAGGTTTTAATGCCCACAATGTGCAGAAATCATACTAGCATTCATTCTGAGCAAGCATAATTATTACAATTGCTTATACTCAGGGCTGTCACCCTAAATTCACAGGGCCCGAGACAAAATGTGTATGCCCCCCTCTTGTCACGGGGCTGCATACATGAATGATACTTCAAATAATGCAGCTTGTTGAGGAGAGGTGTGCTATTTCTTTTCTATGTGATTAGACTTTGATTTTCACCCAGCGGAGGTTAAAATTTGGAAAAAAAAGTATCTTAACTTGCATTCAAAGAGGTACCCGAGCCATACCAGAATATTAAAAAGAAATGTGGGTGGGCTCTTTTGAAGGAGCACCAACCTAGCAATCACATATAGAACACCCTGACATTTCCCTTGCAACCACATAGAAACTTGCTAAAAAACACTCAGAACATTTTAGCAATTGATTCACGACGTCCTGACAATGATGCATAACACCCTAGCAGAGTGGGGATGACTTTAGCATGCGCCACTCACATTTTATTTAGAAAATGCAAAAATGTTGTTTAGAAACATTCTGTCTTGGCAATTTCCACCATAGTATCATGACAACTCGGTAAACAACATTTTGTAATAATTTGTAGGAGATCGTGAAAACATAAGAGTTTGACAAATTGGCTCATACGATAAGGTACAACTTTTATTCCCATATAAACCAACCAGACAACAAACAGACTTTCAAATCTATACAATATAGGCATCAAATTTTACCTAGCCTCCAATCCAACACTTTATGTAAAGAAATGAAACATCTGTGAAAACAAATTCGGTTGCTCATTCCATATGTATGCAATACAAATGACTGATCTATGTGAATTATCTATAATGCCCTTATACCCTCATCTTGTTCCAAACCCCAATGTTTTCTTTCTTCTGTTGTACACAAAAGTTATTTTACTAAAATTTGTATTATAGTAGTATTATAGTAGCATATTAAGAAGTCGCGGGTGATCTGATAACATGATCTGGCGAGGCACATCGCTGTTTACACCTGGCTGCTTAAATGCATCTCCAGTTACCACTTGTGTTTGGATTTCGAGGGGAGGGTCTCTTATTTCATGACAACATACATCAATCACTATGTCAGTGTAGTACCGCTTGATAATGAACCGCAAAAGTCATAAAAGGCAAAGTGGAAAAAATGGCGCAATGTTTCTGCCAGATGCATCTGAAATTTAATCACAAATGCAATGCAACATTTCGAGCAGAATTCTCTGTTGTTTTAGTGGAGTATTAACCCAATCTTCACATAGATCTTCATACACTGAAGAAAATCTGTGAAGTTCTTGTGCTTGTGTACAAATTCACACATTACAATTTTCCCTTTAAAGCCTGACAACTGACAAAGTTTAAACTCTTGTTTTAGCGCAGCAGGCGATTGACAGGTGAGGGGTTGTGCTTCGCTGCTGTCTGGGACGCATTCCGGAAGGATTAGCTTTTACACCACAAAATCTATATGATCACATGTGTTTTTGCCTACCTCCATATGTGGTATTTCTGATCTGATCACAAAACGTTTTGCACCCCGTTTACACCTGTATTTAATGTTAACCACCTGTCACTGGATCAGCCAGTGTGTAAACTTCTTAATACCAGGTGTAAACAGGGTCTTAGAGTTTGGGTAAGGGGTTAGACTTTATGATTATGTTTAGGCAATTGTTGATTAGTAAAAAAAAAAAATCAGGGTGGGGTGGTTGGGTCACACATCTCTGTGAAATGTTACAGTGAGAGTATAGGCTAATTTCTAAATGAGCCCAAGATATTATCCTTATAGCCTCCGTATAAAGCATAAAAAGTAATATTTTGACTGATGGAACATGTAGTAAAAAAATAAATGATTATGCAAATATATAGTTTGTCTATATTTTCCAAGCAGTCTGTTGTATTTTTATATGTTTATTGTAGAAAAGATGAAGTTGCCACTGCAGCTGTCATTTTCTCCATGCTGCATATTCTATAATTAATCTGCTTTCTGCCTTATTCTATGAATGGAATCCACATTAGATCCAGGGTTTGAAATTAACACCTGCCAACCCACCAAATGCGGGTAAAAATCGGCCGTGGCGGGTAACTCTGTCACTCTTACAAGCCACTTTTTCGGGTGATGTTTTTCCAGGGTTTTTCCTGCATTGAAAATTCTGGGAATGCCAGGTGACTCGGAGCTGCTGCTGAAGGAAATTTAATTGTATTCATCTTGCATTGAACGCTTTATAAGCACGTAATATGCCTCTCATAACTTACACGCACATCTGTTTGGGGCGAACAAAGCGTGCTTTCAAGTGACTGCCGCCGCGCACAAGTGCACTCCAGAGATAAGATCGTCAGAGCTCTGAGACAGCACAAAGTGAAACTTGCATGATTCAGTCGGGCTTCACTGGATATTGTGGCGGAAAACAAAATTATGTGGCCCATTTGAGTTCTTCAGAGAACATTCTAGTATAACGTGTTATATGGAGGAAGTCAAACCTCTCAAAGTGATAGACAGCACATACATTATAAATAGCACTGACAAGGTAAAGAGGAGACAAGTACATCATCAGTTTTTAAAATACACATCTTCATCCTTACTAAAATATGTACAGTATATGTTTTTAATGTAGTAACACTAACTGGTAACTTGCATAGATTAAATCTATTAGGGCGAATTTAATTTTATTACAACTGAAGTTGTAGTAAAAGGTTTCTAAATGTGTTTAGGCTGTTAGCTTTTTCATAACAAATACTAGTTTTTTTTTGTTTTGTTTTTTGGAAAAAACTATTAACATTAACCTAACCACAGTAATGTGAGGCCACCCATGGTCTTGCATAATGGTATTGTCATTGCAAATGCCGCTGTTAAACAATGGTAGAACAATGATAAACTTTCATAGGCATTTACAATTTGAAGGTGTTGAAACTTCCATGAATTTTGGATATTTCAAAAGCTACTTAAACCATTGGGCCTGTATCCTGCTGAACTCACATCATTCTTGTTTAAATAAAATGTCCAAACAAATGCATGCAGTTACAGTCTCCATTTACCTTTATCACTTTTTTTGAGGTGGGGGATTTTGGCTAGTGAAAATGCTGAGTGGCTTGTAACCTTGGAAAACTACTAGCCACAGTGGCTGGTGAGCCAAACCCTGAATGGATCAGTAAAAGAAGCTGTTATTACCACTCGATAAAGAACATAAATAATATTTACAGTCCAGAATACATAATGTGTAATGTATGGCGAAGATTCATGCCACTAATGCTATACTTATACCGGCTACCCTGTGTTATTGCATTTTATGATGAAAAATAATCCACGTAAAATCACGAAAAAGTTTTTCTCTTTCTCACTCACTAGCTCGCTCACACTCACATCTTTTCTACTCCAATAACCGAACTGCAGTAGTAACAAAGACATAGGCTGTTTGTACGCAATATGCTGAAACAGTGAAGTAAGAAAGTAGTTCAACACACAAAAATGGTTTAGGGATGAAAACCTGAAAATTGCACAAGTTGTAACGGTGAAATATTGTAATGTTATTAAGTCACTGAAAATGCCCTAAAACACTAGTCATAGCAAAATCATAATTTGCGTTCTCTTGTCTTGAAAGAAGTCAAAATATTTCCTTGAACTGTTCTCTTGGCCATTTTGAAGGGGCGAATGGGAGGACACATCCAGGGCTCAAGTTGAGGGGGGGATGCAAGGGGAAGCCAACTCCCTTGTTGAAAGAAATGGCAAAAAAAACATCCCCCTTGTAAAACCACTATTCCCCTTGGCTCATGTGTGTCATGTATTACTTCGAACTAATTGTTCAAATAAAATATTTGAATTCTCTACGTATGATAAATAACAGAATTTAAATAACAATGATTAGTTGATCAGAATGGAAAATTCCAAAGAGCCACGAGGTAATAGGCATAGATTTAGACATGTTTGGGGATGCCAGATATCAATAGATGGAATCCCCCAATCACAGCCTTTTACTTGTACAGTTTGGAAATATTCGGCCAGTGTCATGCTTAATGTTCATAATCTGGGTGGCCATGAGCGTGTAAGCTGACTCTCCACTGCGAAAAGGTGCTGATGTTCTGAAAACACTGTCAGAAATGTTTGTTGAAGTTTAGAGATGATGGGCTGATGTGCCACTACCCACCAACTGCCATACATTACAAATTACACATTATCGACTCCGTGTATATAATTTTCAACCATCATCAAACAGCTTATTTTACTAATCTAATGTGTACTCCATTCATAGAATGAGGCAAAAACAGTTTTTTTTTTTTTAAGAATATGCAGCGGGAAGCAAATGACAGCTGCAGCTCTGTCTTTTATATAATTAACACATATAAATAAAACAGACTGGTTGGAAAATATAGACAAACTTTATATTTCCACAATCATTTATTTTTTTACTACATGTTCCACCAGTCAAAATGTTATTTTTATGCTTTATAAGGGAGGGTATAAGCATAATATCGTAATATAGCATGGTAAGTGGAATTCCTTGTCATGTGGCCTGTGAGGTCATGTGGCCTGTGAGGTGTATATACATTAGAAGGAACTTCTAATGTATATACAGTGCATTCATAAAATATTCAGCCCCCTTAATTTTTTTCACATTTTGTTATGTGAACAAAATGTGTTATTTTTTCACATCAATCTACACTCCATACCCCATTATGACAAAATGAGAAATTTAGCTTAGGTGCATCCCATTTCTCTGGATCATCTTTGAGAATTTTCTATACTTTGGTTGGAGTCCATCTGTGGCAAATTCAATTGATTGGACATGATTTGGAAAGGTAAACACCTCTATATAAGGTCTCACAGCTGAAAATGCATATCAGAGCAAAGACCAAGCCATGATGTCAAAGGGCCTGCCTGCAGAGCTCAGAGACAGGATTGTGTCGAGGTACAGATCTGGGAAAGGCTACAAAAAATATCGGCTGCATTGAAGGTTCCCAAGAGCACAGTGGCCTCCATAATTCTTAAATTTAAGAAGTTTGGAACAACCTGGATTCTTCCTAGAGCTGGCCGCCCGGCCAAACTGAGCAATCGGGGGAGAAGGGCCTTGTTAAGAGAGGTGACCAAAAACCCAATGGTCACTCTGGTTGAGCTCCAGAGATCATGTGTGGAGATGGGAAAAACTTGCAGAAGGACAAACATCACTGCAAACCGATCTGGGCTTTATGGCAGAGTGGCCAGATGGAAGCCTCTCCTCAGTGCAAGACACGTGATAGCCCACTTGGAATTTGCTTAAAAGCACCTAAAAGACTCTCAGACTGAAAAACAAGATTCGCTGGTCTGATGAAATGAAGATCAAACTGTTTAGCCTCAATTCCAAGCATCATGTCTGGAGGAAACCAGGCACCGCTCATCACCTGCGCAATACCATCCCAACGGTGAAGCATGGTGGTGTAGCATCATGCTGTGGGGGTGTTTTTCAGCTGCAGGGACTGGGGGACTGGTCGGGATTGAAGGAAATCTGAACGCAGCAAAATACCAAGATATTCTTAATGAAAATCTGGTACAGAGCACTCAGGACCTCGGACTGGTCCGAAGGTTCACCTTCCAACAGGACAATGGCCCTAAGCACACAGCCAAGACAACGCAAGAGTGGCTTAGTGACAATTCTGTGAATGTCCATGAGTGGCCCAGCCAGAGCCCGGACTTGAACCCAATCGAACATCTCTGGAGAGACCTGAAAATGGCTGTCCACCGACTGTCCCCATCCAACCTGACAGAGCTTGAGAGGATCTGCAGAGAAGAATGACCCCAAAAAATCCCCAAATCCAGATGTGCATAGCTTGTCGCATCATACCCAAAAGACTTGATGCTGTAATCACTGACAAAGGTGCTTCAACTAAGTACTAAGGGTCTGAATACTTATGTCAATGTGATATTTCAGTTTTTTTCTTTTTAATTAATTTGCAAAGTTATGAAAAATCTGGTTTTTGCTTTGTCATTATGGGGTATTGAGTGTAGATTGATGTGGAAAAAAATAATAATTTAAAGCATTTTAGCATAAGGCTGCAACATGACAAAATGTGAAAAAAATGAAGGGCTCTAAATGCTTTATGAATGCACTGTATTTGGGATGACAAATCATAACAGAGGCCTCCCCCATTCTGGATGCATGTAACTCGCACCATATGAGAGTATTAGAGCACTTCAGATTGCATAATTTACTGGAAAATGGATGTGAATGACAATTGTTTCTGAAGAAATGTTAAGTAAACAAATGAGAATTCCTCAACATTCCTCTAAATGTACACACATTTGGAATAAATGTTCTATTGGATGTTGTTCAGTGTAGCCTACTAAAGATAATTCAGTGGGAGTTTACACCATTGAATAGGTATGTTTGTTTTTAATTACAGTTTCATTTCCACAACTGTTGTTTTGATATGTTGACATAAATTTAGAAATTACTCTCACTGCAACATTTCTATTGAAAGACAGTTGCGAAATATCCCCATTCCCCCCTAATTAAAAATAAATAAATAATTTTATACAACCACTGGACACATCAACCCATCATTGCTAAACATCAACAAACATTTTTCCCATTGTTTTAGGAACACAGGTGCCTTTTTGCAGTGGAGAGACTGCCCCAGATTGTGCAAATTAAGCATAACACTAACAGAATATTTCTAAACAATACAAGTGTAAAGCTGTGATTGATGGATTCCATCTCTTCAATAGAAGGTTGCTATGTTGGTTGAAATCTGGCAACCCCAGACATGTCTAAATCTATGCCTATGGGAGCCTGGGTAGCTCAGCGAGTAAAGATGCTGACTACCACCCCTGGAGTTGTGAGTTCGAATCCAGGGTGTGCTGAGTGACTCTAACCAGGTCTCCTAAGCAACCAAATTGGCCCGGTTGCTACGGAGGGTAGAGTCACATGGGGTAACCTCCTCATGGTCACTATAATGTGGTTCTCCCTCTCAGTGGGGCGCATGGTGAGTTGTGCGTGGATGCCACGGAGAATAACGTGAAGCCTCCACACACGCTATGTCTCTGCGGTAACGCGCTGAACAAGCCACGTGATAAGATGTGCGGATTGACGGTCTCAGATGCGGAGGCAACTGGGAATCACTATGCCACCATGAGGACTTAGAGCGCATTGGGAATTGGGCATTCCAAATTGGGGAAAAAAAATAAAAATTAATCTACACCTATTACCTCATGGCTCTTGGAATGTTCAATTCTGATCGTCTAATCACCGTTTTTTAAAGTCTGTTATTTTTTGCATTTGGAGAATTAAAATATTTTATTTGTACGATTAGTTCTAAGTAATAAATGATACAATTGATCTAAAGGGGATGGTTGTTTTACAAGGGGGATGTTTTTTGTTGTTTCTTTCAACAAAAGAAAGGGAATGGCATCCCCTTGCATCCCTCCCTCAATCTGAGCCCTGTGTTTAGGATTGGGACTTGGGTTCAGAGTTAATTTAGCAAACATTTTAAGTAGCCTCTGCTTATTCAAAACCCAATGTTGCTATTTCTTCTGTAGAACACACCAGTGATTTTACTATTGAAATCATGGTTAGGTTTAAGGTTTGGGTAAAGGGTTAGACTCTATGGTAAGGTTTAGATTTGGGTTAGAAAGTACATTTACAGTAGTAATAAGTTGTGGTAATCACTCGCAAACGTTCGTTTGTTGGTTTAATGTACTCTTTGTTTTAGAAGGGTTGGCAATTTCATAACTTTCAAACATAGAGGGGCACAGAAGGCAGAATGTGTAGCCTACAGCTACCCTGAATGGCTACTATAATTAAACATCATGAAGATTTAGGGCCTTGAAGATTTAGTTTTAACTGCACATTTAATAATGAACATCTTTAACATAAGAAACATGCAGATAATTAATTTTCAGACTTGCTTTCCATTACTCTTCACTTGCATTTCCATGGTTTCAGTCGACATCTATGGACAGCCCTTCAAATCCACTTTCCAGCTGGGCAGTGAAAGCAATGTTCTCTCCTTCTAAAAGTATTAATTTCCTCATTTCCATTCCCTAGCTTAGTTGTTAAAGCTAATGAAGATTTGTGAAGGCCAAAAAAACAACAAGTCAAACTTTTAACCCTGAATCATGCCAAGACTGTTAGTAACACACTGGAATTCATTGACTGGAACACTTGTTTACACGTTTAGTCTAGCCACCCAAATCCATTCAAGCCTGTTTAATGAGTATTGGGACATTATTAGCTTATAAATGTGTTACTTATTCAACAAACAGCCCACAAAACAAAAATGAAGCAAGTTAAATATTGTGTGAATCTTTTAATGTACTCATATTTGTGTGTGATTTTAAGTTGGTCATGTTTTTAGGAGGTGTTTTGCTTTGTATTTAAGTTCATGCCGTTTCAGCAGAGGGTTGCTATGTTGTGTGATCGCCATGGCAATGCGTGCAGGGGAATGCTGTCACAGGGTTGCTGTGTCTTGCATGGTTTCCTTCCTCCTCACAGCTATAGTGTCTTTCTGATGGACGTGTTCCTGCTGGGCACGCGCATAATGAAGAAATAAACTGCTACTGGTGTCAGACCAACCTTATATTAGTAGAGTCTGTTCAGCAAGTTCTTGAAGATAAATAAGAGTTATAAACATGACATCTTGGTTGCAGTAAATAGAAAATAGGCTGAAGATATTGCAAACAAACTCAAATATTCTTGACAAATGTTTGAGTTTTCCCACATCAGATCACTGTAAAATGAAGACAAAACAGGTTTGGAGGTTGCATAGGCTCCTATTGCTTGAAATAAGATGAAATGTTTCCTTATTGTTTGATTCAACACTTGTGACTTGTGCAGTAGCTGAAGACTGACAAGGCAGATGGTGGTAAATTAAAGATGAACTACAGAACACATAAGTAGGCCAGTGTTCATTGCTCACAGTGCCGAAACCATGATATTCATCACTGATTGAAAGAGCGTGATATGATCCCACATTGGCTGTAAGATCAGTCGCTGGTGAGCACAAAGTACAACAAAAGATGTCATGCCCAGTCCTGTCTGTCCAACCGCTCAGGGTTCGTTTGAAGTAAATAATTAGATTAATCAGTTTCTCAGATGCTTGTTGCTTAGTAACCAGATTTTCTGTTTCATAGTCCTTACTCAATCAGATACCCTCAGATGTTTGTTAGGCGGACTTATTTCAGGATTCTGGATATGATATGGTGAAGTCAATACAAATATGCATATTTTGATTATTCAGATGGGATCAGAAAAACACATTGTTCTGCATCAGTGAAGACAATAATGCTAATCAGAGGAATCTGAGGCAAATTTATTGCAACAGAACTTTACTGGGAGGAAACATTTAGTGTTTAGGAATATTTTATCGAAGTCTTTTAACTGAGTGAATGCATGAAATTGGATTTGCATTGCTAATTTAGGTGATTTTCTATATCTCGGATCCATTCTCCATCATTTCCAAACGAAATGACTCTATGATAGATCTTTCTCCCCGTCCATGTCATTTCATCTGTACTGATGTGTTTAGAGGTGCCTCCTTCACTACAGAGTAATAACATAATACTCTCTCATCTAGTAGCCAACTCGTGAAGGTTTGGGTCTCAGAATACTATAGAAAGTCTTTATGCATCACTTTACAAGCTCTATTTCAGTTTGGTTGTTTAAGTATTTGCTGTTTACCTCCCTCTTGTATGAGGGATTGATGCATGATGCATATAGGTTCCAAAAGTGTGTGTGAGATCATTTGTGAAAATGCTTTAATTTTGTGTGTTTTTCTAATTTAACAATAAAGAAAAAATATTAGTATTTTTCTTAGTATGAACTCAAGCTGTCATAGGCTCCATAAGTTTGTGCAAAACCTGATGATCCATGATATCCAGCATGATTTGAGAATCTATGAAAATGCCTCTTGTGTGTTTCAGTAGAAGCGAGGAAATCTCTTTGTACGCAGTATGACCAATGGTCAATGTCACAAACTTGCTTGCATTTAATTTATATTTTAGAAATGATGCATCTTAAATATGTCTTCATTTTAAGTTGAAAATATTTAAATCATAATTTTAAGTTGTTTCTTTTTTTTAAAAAAATTCAAAATCCTAAAACTTAAATGAAATTTGAAATCCCCGATTTTCAATGTGTTCTCAGACTTTTGGACCCTCTGTACCTGATGTACAGCCTGTTTTTTAGATTGCAGCATGTAAAAGTGACACAATGAAGCTTGCTACTTTATCAATATCTGCACCTACTTATTATGCCAAAACTATCATATAGAAGATAGATGATGTAATTAACGGGAAATTGTTTTGCTCTTCTTTTTCAGAGACAACGTGGGAGAGGCCATCTAGCATGCCTGGCACCCCTAAAACTCCATTAAAACATAAGAACTCTGTACCTACAGGTAAAGTTGCTCTATAAATATGTAAATCTGTATACATTCTGTGATTTATATGTTTAATGTTGAAAAAAATAATGTCTAGACTCAGTATCAGAGGCAGGATAAACAGGGGGAAATGAAAAGACTTGGATGAAATGTCTACACAGAATGGAAAGCATTATCTTTCAGTGCTTTTGGCCAAAGGCGCTTTATCTCTGTTATAGGGTGCAGAGGCCTCTGATTACAGATTTCCTGTGTTTCAGTTTTATCTGTGGCTTGGAACAGTGGAGTAACATGGACAGTCTGTGTGAATCTCTAGCAGTGGATATCAACAACCTTCCCAAGGTATATATATATATATATATATATATATATATATATATATATATATATATATATATATATATATATATATATACACTGATCAGCCACAACATTAAAACCACCTGCCTAATATTGTGTAGGTCCCCCTTGTTTCGCCAAAACAGCACCAACCCGCATCTCAGAATAGCATTCTGAGATGATATTCTTCTCACCAAAATTGTATAGAGCGGTTATTTGAGTTACCATAGACTTTGTCAGTTCGAACCAGTCTGGCCATTCTCTGTTGACCTCTCTTATCAACAAGGCGTTTCCATCCACAGAACTGCTGCTCACTGGATGTTTTTGGCACCATTCTGATTAAATTCTAGAGACTATAATGCATGAAAATCCCAGGAGATCAGCAGTTACAGAAATACTCAAACCAGCCCGTCTGGCACCAACAATCATGCCACGGTCCAAATCACTGAGATCACATTTTTTCCCCATTCTGATGGTTGATGTGAACATTAACTGAAGCTCCTGACCCGTATCTGCCTGATTTTATGCACTGCACTGCTGCCACATGATTGGCTGATTATATAATCACATGGAAGATTGTTGGTGCCAGACGGGCTGGTTTGAGTATTTCTGTAACTGCTGATCTCCTGGGATTTTCACACACAACAGTCTCTAGAATTTACTCAGAATGGTGCCAAAAACAAAAAACATCCAGTGATGGACAGTTCTGCAGATGGAAATGCCTTATTGATGACAGAGGTCAACAGAGAATGGCCAGACTGGTTCGACAAAGTCTACGGTAACTCAGATAACTGCTCTGTACAATTGTGGTGATAAGAATAGCATCTCAGAATACTACTCTGAGATATGGGTTGGCGCTGTTTTGGCAGCACATGAGGGACCTACACAATATTAGGCAGGAGGTTTTAATGTTGTGGCTGATCATGTATATATCAAGGTTGTTGATATATATATATATATATATATATATATATATATATATATATATATATATATATATTAGGGGTGTGAATCTTTGGGTTGAAAGTGAATCGATTTGATTCACGATTCATAGGTTTTCGATTCGATTCAAAAGATTTTTTGCAAATTCAGAACGATTCAAGAATGATTCAGAATTTCTTCTGCAGAACACAATCAAATTATTTTATAAGAATATCCATACAATTTTTTTTTAGCATTTTAAATCCATTATTGATCAAGACTAACGATTCTCGATTCATAAATCATATTTCAAGATCAGTGCATCGAGATAATGAGTGAATCGTTACACCCCTAATATATATATATATATATATATATATATGTTTGATAGCTCAAAATAATTTTATATTTATGGTTGGTGCTGCTTTCTTACCAAAGTGACTTAAAGGGATAGTTCACCAAAAAATGAAAATTCTCTCATAATTTACTCACCCTCATGGTATCCCAGATGTGTATGACTTTCTTTCTTCTGCTGAACACAAAATAAGATTTTTATAAGAATATTTCAGCTCTGTAGGTTCTCACAATGAAAGTAAATTGGTACCAAAATTTTAAAGCTCCAAAAGCACACAAAGGCTGCATAAAGTATTCCAAACATCTCTAGTGGCAAATAGTCGAATGGAATCCATGGGCCGGTTGCATAAAATTGTTTTAGACTAGTCTTACAACTTTTACAGTCAGTTGCATAAAAACTTAGATCGGTCTAATTTAAGACCAAAATGTAAGACAGCACACCCCTAGGCTAACTTTTGTTTACATTCTATGTTAACATGGAAAATAAATGTCAGCTGAGCCAGTGGGGGCTTCAGTTGAGGGATAGAAGAGGCTTCAGTTGAGACTTTGTAACAAAATTCCTTAGTTTTTTTTTTTATTATTATTTGGGTTAAAATCACAAAATTTGTTCATTACAATCAATTTTGAAGCATTGCATGCTTCTAATAGGCTGATATTTTCAGCAAAGGAAAACTGTGTTGAACCCCCACTGTCTGCCATTTGTTTTTTTAAGTTACATTTCCCTCAATGCAAGTCTTACTAAAGACAACTGTGAGTTTGTTTTATGCAACAGGCTTTCTATGGCATCTTTAGCTAGTCAGATTCATTGTTTGACAAAGTCTTAAGTTAATGGCTTTGTTTATGCAACCGGCCCCATATCTTCAGAAGCATTATATAAGTTATATTAAGTGTGGGTGAGAAACAGATAAATATTTAAGTCCTTTTTTACTATAAATCTACACTTTCACATTCTCCTTTTGTTTTTGGCAATTCAAACCCTAACCCTAACCGTCATGCATATCACCTCCTACTGGGTAGGGTGGAGTATTTATAGTAAAAAAGGACTTAAATATATATCTGTTTCTCACCCACACCTATCATATCACTTCTGAAGACATGGATTTAACCACTGGAGCCATATGAAAGACTTTTATGCTGACTTTATGTGCATTTTGGAGTTCCAAAATTTTGATACCCATTGACTTGCATTGTGAGGATATATTCTTCTAAAACTATTCATTTGTGTTCAGCAGAAGAAATAAAGTCATATGCATCTGGGATGGCATGAGTTTGAGTAAATGATGAGAGAATCTTTATTTTTGGGTGAACTATCCATTTAAATTAGATACAATATAAGCTATTTTTTGTTCTTGTTGTTGTTTGAAAACCACACATAAAATGTCCCTATTACCTGAAAGATATCACTGAAATAGATGTCCTGAAAAATAACACCTGTCTATGTGATAGCCCTAGGCTCTGTAAACTGCAAAAAAGAGTCATAAGTGTGGCCTGCCCTTTTTTAGCCAATCAGAAAAACAGGTGACTGTGATTTTTACCATATGATGGTGAGAGCACATTTCATGTCTATGGAAATAAGTCGGACAGGTAGAAAAAAGTACATTTCACATGCTAAGCTTAGGACTAAAAGTCACATCAAGGTTTTGGTACAAGAAATCCACTTTAATTCACTATAGAGAAAGTCCCTTCTCATTATTTATAGGTCTACCTCCTTAAATTAATCTTGATAAAGATAACAGATGAACAAAATGGAATGTGATCTACATACTCCACTAGCTTTTATAGCTTTGCTATCTTTCCCTGAACTAATAGCTGAATTGAGTTAATGATTCACTTTTGAGCCTAGGTGTACAAGGACAACGCTGCAGTTCTTGCGGTGTGGTGGACCTCCTCTCTGCGCTATGAGCCAATGAAATTCAGTTTAGATTTGCCTATTTACAAATAATCTTTTTCTAGGTCACCTGCATTCATGTAATTCGTAGCAAAGGCTTTTGAACAGAGCTTGTCATTTATGTCACTGTCAAATGTCTGCTGGTCCATAATATTAATTTTTAACCTTCAGAATAGCTTGCAATATACCTACTGTAGCTGTAAGTATTAGAAAATATGTCAGCGTAGCACAGAATAACATATTGTTGGATTAGTGACACGGAAATAGAATTTTATTTCATAACATTTCTTTGTTTTGAAATTTTCAAAGACCTGAAACATTGTTTATCTCCAGGTATACATTTGATTTTGAACCCCAGATTTTTAATGTGGTCATTTGGACCCCATTGCAGATCACATTTATGTTCAACACTTGTCCAAATGGCTTTCCTCCCCAATTCATCAACAGACTCCCTGTGGGGGCCGTTTAATGTCCCAACCTCCGTCCTGATCCAACTCATGTGCTGCTCAGTACTCATCTTGATTTGATTTGCACTGGCTATCAGCATTTTACAATGTCTACCAGTGCAAAGCACCCATCTTAATGATAGATTTACAGGATAATAGAGTATACCAGTGATTCAGCATGTAGAGGGCAAACTCAAAAGCAAATTAAATAACTGTAAGAGTCAGTTCAAGAAAAATGAGTGTCATTGCATTTGGACTGAGAAAGGAAACTGTAGACATGTTCAGGATGGAGATCTCAGCATAAAGCCCTGTAAATCTCCATTGCTCAGAGTGTTTTAGGAAGCTTCCTTGAATGACCCACCCAAGAGACAAGAGAAGTGCTCATCAGAGACCGCAAGTTGCAGTGAATTGAGAAAGTGAATTAGCAAGTGAATTTAGAAAATGTATCGCCATACAATATATATTAATTACTGGCCATGAAACTACATTTTGCATTATTTTTTAGTAGAAAATATATTTTATTGTGAATCATGCCTTGAATTTGAATCACTTATGCCTCTTACAGTATATCAGCTAGGGGGCCAGATTATCGATCTTACCATTCAACTTAAATATAATGTTGCGGTTCCATATAAAGTTACCACCAGCCACTGGCAAGTAGCTACATTTTTAACTGGCAAGTACATTATTTTATTTACCTTGCCAAAGCCAATTTTTACTCACATTTGGTGCTTGGTGAGTGTTAATTTTGGACCCTGTTTAGTGGTATTTGTATACTATTATGGAATCATGTAAGAGGCTGGTTCCTGGAGAAAAACAAAAAAGGCTGTTTAAATTGCATTGTTTACTTCTTAAACCTTATGATGAATGGTTAAAATAAAATTACTCAATTAAAGGTTAAAGTGTCTCAGACTAATTTAAACTAATTATGCAGTGGTCAATAACTAACATTGTTTGTTACAAGCACAAGCTGGAGCAAAGGGCTTTTTGGCCTGACATTTAAAATTACCCACCCTTGATGGAATAGAATACTGCAGCATGTTATCATGGCCAGACAATCAGAATCAGAAAAGGCTCTATTGTTGCTGGTCTAGAAATAAAGTCAGGGTGTTTAAATTTAGACTGAGAGGGAAGGTGCCATAAAAGTGTCTGAAAGAACCTTGGGAAAGAACCTTGGGTTGCTGTTTATACAAAATTCTTATTTTTTAATTCTAATCTTATTTACTCACCTACATGTTATTTGACTCGTGCACAAGATTTTCTGTGAACAGTGAATAAAAGAGTGGCTTGTTTGTCATACAAAGCTATCGTATAGCTTTAGAGGACTTGGAATATAGCATTAGTCACATGGTGTTTACAGCTCAGGTAATTGGCTCAAAAACCTCCTTGCCCATTGTAGATTTCAAATCACTTATTGTACATCTTGGGGTGCTGTGCTAGTTAAGCAACTTCTCTTGAGATGAATATGGATGCTAACGCATAGTTTTATCCAAGTATTATAGACTTTGAGCTAGACTTTGAGCATTTCGACCAGCCTGAGCACCATTGGCTTAACCAACAGAGTGAGTCTGGGGGAGAACTATCTGTTTGTTCGACCAAAGCTGACAGGGGAGTGTTCGGGAAACCTGTTTGACAAAAGTAATTATCCTTGCAAAGTATAATGCCAAGCACCATATGACTTTTCAACAAATTTAGCATGTTACCTCACAAAGTTATCATATAGCTTCAGCAGACTACTTCAAATGGACCACTCTTATGAACCTGTCACTTTTATCATAGGCACCATTTACGGGTGGGACAGGTGGGTTATGTCCCTAATGCTTTTTGCTTTTGCCAGTTTTGTCCCCACCACTTTTTGAAATAGTAAGCATCTAATGCAGAAGAAAGATCTCCAGTTCTTGAGCAGAAGTTTCCATTTTGTTCATGTGTGTTGTAATAAGTGCCAATCCAATGCTGGAGTTTGTTATTTTTAATGTTATGAGTTCTTGTTTGGGCTGTTCTCAGTGGCGTTGTAATAGAGGCGAAAACTTCCAAAGGGACCAAGCATTAATTCTGACTAATACCTTACTGATCTATGTATTTATCCAGTGACTAACAAGATCCCAGTACTGACATTGCTAGATGTGTTAGATGTATGGATCAAGTTATGGATCATATATTTATTAGAGCACTTGAACTGTTCATCAAGAATTACTTTTTATTAGAACAGTAAAATAATATTTGACCTTATCTGCACATAGCCTAATTAATATTCATGAATTTAGTGACGTCAATTTAGTGACAAAAACAACCTTGCCCATCCTGAACCCGTTACAATTCTGTATACAATAATGGCATGAAAGCAGTGCATTCATTTCATATCAAATTGCGATATATCATGATTTCTCCTTGTCCTAAATTGAACTCTTCCCACCATCTGTTTTTCTTCACAGTGAATGGATTTCATGGCAATGGTAGCCCATTGCATCAGACTGAACAGTCACATGTACTGATGCGGAGGACAAGCACAGGTCAACAGGTATGTCTAATCTCACAGATGTGGTCTGCCAAATGTCTGTCTGAGAGTTTTGTTGAGCCTGAAATAAGTCGCAATTTCAAGCTTTTAAAGCTGCATTACGGAACTTTGTGCGCTCTGGCGACATCTGTGGTTGAAATTTAAACTGCTCTTGTGTGCGGATGAATCTCATGCTTTGAGCTTACATGGACATCGCGTGTGTGTGATCATGCCTGGGTGATATTCAGAGTCATTTGCCAGTGTAATTTTTTCTGTTTTCATGTTGCTATTATGTTATTCTATTAAACATTTAAAATTGAAATATCACTTGCTTTGATAAAGATAAACAGCACTTGTATTTACATATTTTGAATGAATTAATTTTATGTTTATAGAACTTTTCTGACACTACACTCAAAGCGCTTTTACATAGAGAACAGGTGACTTTCCTCCACCACCAGTTACCAGTATATTTTAAAATGACTATGAAGTGTTTTATCTACTATTAATGTTTGTATTGTACTACACTTATCAATTTAAGAGGTTGAACTTGTGATATCGCTAATATGTGTTCAGTGGAAGACTATTTTATATTATATTGCACAGCCTCAGTTGATAATGCAAGTGAACCCGTAATACTACAAAAGTATGTCTATGCACTGCACACAATAACACTGTAAACTAAAAACATAAAACGAGTATTTAATAATGATGGGGATGAAATATACTTTATTAAACAATAATAATAATATGCAGAAATATGCTATATAAAAATTACAATAATACATTTATTTAATCATTTCTTTAGCAGTAAAATTATAATAAAGAGATGATCACACACTAAGCAAATTAATATGTACATTACTATGCTATGAAATTGGTACATTTTAAACAACTTAATTATACATTTCATGGGGAACTACCTTGTAGTAACTTGTACCTATAGTGGCTTTTAAACAGACCAGTAAACAGACAGATATGCAAACAGGACAATAAGTGATAGCTTGTGCATTTCTGCGACTGGGTCAAAACAAATGAGAAACCAGCAACACAGTCTTAGGGAACCTGCAAACTACAACATTGTTATAAAATTCTCAGAAGTCATTAATATTACTAAACATGTTACAGTAACTTCACCGGACAGTGTAGATACATCGTGATCGGTTAACACAAGAGGATTGTTAGAATCTTACAAGCATGAGAAGCAATATAAGCTTCAATAACCCTACCAGTCAACATATCCAAGCATTATAAGAAGTAAAGAACTTTGCCAAACAGTTAACAGATAAACATCCATCCAGACTGCAGCAATGCTGTCCTGAACTGTGTGACAGTGACTGACTGAACTGAACAGCGTAGTTTCCCCAGCTGGAACGTGGGACAGCCGGTACTTCTTTTCTGTGTTTACAGACATCGCGTCATGACGTACAGATGTACAACATAAGCCTGCAACTTCGCACCAAATCCGAGCTGACAGCTAAAATTCGAATCATCATTGTTGGCTTACCGTAGTGAATATGCTACTGCCTTAACCTTGGATTTAGGATAGACCTCACCAAAATGACCGGCCGGTTGAACTGTGATGCACCTCACTCATCTCTGCCTGTATCACCTTGGCCTAATGATGGACTACACTCCTGAAATGGAATACATAGACTATCAATTAATTGCCAACAAAAGCCTTCATCAGCCAACTAACAAAGAACAATTGCATCTATGTGTACTTCTGCAGTTAATCCAGGATGAACTTCAAAGACATTAGTCATTAATCTAACAGTTCTTACAAAATCTTTGTTTAAACACTGACCCTTAACACTTACTTAGTTTACTAATTTTAAACCATGACTTGCGCTGCACACAAATAACTAATATTGGCATTATATTCATGTTGTTTAGCCAGAGGGGAACTGGCCCCCACAGTGAGCCTGGTTTCTCCCAAGGTTTTTTTTCTCCATTAACCAGCATCTTACGGAGTTTTGAGTTCCTTGCCACAGCTGCCTTTGGCTTGCTCACTGGGGTTCTAAAAACAATTAATTTTTTTATACAAAATATACAATTATATTTAATGAAACTACACAATGATGAATCTAAGACTTTAGAGATATTTGAACACAGACTCAGGCTGAGTGGGATCCATGTGCGGTTTATTAACACAAGTTCAGAGTAAAAACAGGCATGGGTAAAATAACCAGGGCAACCAACAATATCAGAGACAGGGCAGTAACATAGTCAAACAGGCAAAGGATCAGGGCAGGCAGCAAACACAGTAATAAGCAGGCAGCAGAGAATCGTACAAGGTAAATCCAAAGCAGAGTCAAACACGGGTAGAGCAACTGAGTAAATAACGCTCAGAAATGTAGCTGGGGCAAACAAGACTTCGCAATGAATGAAAACACACATTGGCTTAAATAGTCTGAGTGATATGAGGCAGGTGTAGGGTAATCAGTCCAGGCATGTGGGCACTTTGGAAGTTTAGTTCAATGTTAATATTCAGGTGAGTGAGACCTCTGGTGGTCGATTGAGGAATCTTCACTGGCGTTTGTGACAATATTACAGTTTCATTTTCTTTTAATGCATGATTTTCTGTAAAGCTGCTTTGAAACGATGTGCGTTGTGAAAAGCACTATACAAATAAAAATGACTTTACTTGAATAGGGCATTGTTTTGAACCATGTTTTTTAATGAACTCAATCAATAATTGCATTTTGTTAATTTTTAACCTAAATAAATAAATAAAATCTTACGAAGTGCAGCTTTAAGAAAATAATTCCAAAATAAGTAGGGCTGTAAATTGCAAAAATAATATATATATATATATATATATATATATATATATATATATATATATATATATATAAATAATAATAATTAATCACACATTTTTCGTGAGTAATCGCAATTAATTATGGTACATGATACTTTACAACAAGCATAAAAAAAAATCATCATACATTTATTTACTTTATACCTTGTCTCAAAGAACTTGCAAGAAGTGATTTGTCTAATTAGTTAATTAGTTATCATCATTTTAATTATTTAAATATGTACATGTTAAAATGTTTTTTGTTTTTTGTTTTTTTGTGGATAGAGTTAAATAGACAAATTTTTTTTACAGGTATTAAACTTTGATACAATTATATGTATACATGCCATAAAATCAGTGGACATGTTGCAGTTATAATTTGGGGAAAATCTTGTGCTGTTTTTCCAGATTCATATAAAACTTTATTTGCAAGAGAAACTTAAGTGTAGATTGCCAATGCATTATTAGACGCTATACATACATATATAAAACCTATTGAATGCTGAAGTTTAATTGTCTGAAGTTTAAAATCTCAAAACTATTATTTTCTCTGGCTGCCATTCAGTCTTTACAATTATACCTGGCTGCATCTTAAAACTGCTTCAGATGACAGTAAGCGAGAGTTTTCGGGTGATGCGAAGCTTGCCCGTATCTCTTCCATGCCTGGCTCACCACTTATGAGTGAAGTCTTCATTTTCCGTCTAGTAAATCCGCTCCCGTGTTGATTTTGCCCGGAACATGCGTTGCACATAATGAATAAGCGTGCACTGGTCCACACAATCAGCTTTTCTTTGAGAATGTGCAGCTGAGTCAAGCATGTACCTTCTGATTTTGTATATGCCAATTTTAGCCACAGGAAGTGGAGAAAAACATTAGTGAAGTTTCACCCATTGTACAAAGGTGACTGGGTTTGTTCCTGGCAGGCAGCAGATGTCCTAAACCTGCCCACACCCTAATCAGAGTCTGTGAAGCTGAATAGCCTGCCAGGAACAATACGGGACACCTTTCTCCTATCACGTGAAATTTCAGGAAGTAAAAAAATAAACAGATACTGCATTGATTGCTCTATGTTTTACACGTTAAACAATAATTGTTAATCGCAGAAATTAACATGTTAAATTACCAGCCAATCAAAATTCAGCACTTTCAAAATCTGTGATTAATCATGATTAACTATGAAACATATTGTGATTAAAAGTTTTAATTGACTGACAGCACTAATTATAATATTATACATTATTTCTTGTGAATTTTTTTTTATCTTCATTGGTTTTTTGCCCCCATAGTTGTTTAATTACAGCATCTAATAGCTGGGTTTAAATTGGGCTCTAAAGGGATTAGACTCATAGTGTTTATGAATCTCCATGCCCAGAATTGCATGCCCATAAGCAGAGATGGCAGATTTCCAATCAAGTATGTCTAGGGCTCCTGCGCCAGCCAAGCAACTACCATTAAGATGAATGGGAATGATAACGCACAGCTTTCTTTAAGTACTATAGACCTCCTTGATTTGAGCATCCCTACCAGCCAGACACAGAAACATTGGCTCAATCAGTAGCGTGAGTTTGGGGCAGGACTAACTGTTTGCCCATCCAATGGAAGACAGTGGAGTGTTTGGGCAACTTGCTTGAAAAAGGTCATTATTTTTGGAATTAAACAACAGATTTAATCTGCAATCACAGGATACTTTTCTCCAGTACCTGACTCTACATGATCGAATGAAAAAGAGACAAAAGAGAAGAGAACAAAGGGAGATTGAAGTTTTCTTTGAGCTTTCTTACCACCCACTCTTTTTCTTCCTTACTTCGTCTCTCCCTCCCCTCTTCTCCATCCCTCCCTTGCTTGGATGACATTTTATAGAGTGTAGCAACTCACATCACAAACAGACATACTGTATGCTGCACCCCTTCCCAAATGCATAGCAGCAACAACAACAACAGCATCATAATACCAACAAAACAGACACAATGTATGATGCTCATTTTTAATTTTTACATCTTCCCTCAGAGTCCTGTGTCTACTTCACCCACCAGGAAGCTGGAGCATGAATCCACCGTAACTGTGAGTACACCAAAACAAACACAGCAATAGGTCTGATACCTGCACACATGCTCATGGAGGTTTAGTTTTTTAGTTGCACTGAAACCTATGGTTGTAGTTTAAAATGTATGCACATGGTTGTAGTTTAAATGGCTAGAAAACAAAGCAAAATAAATAAATAAACAAATAAAGATCTTCTTACTCACCACGTCTGGCCATCTTTGTTGATCTCTTTCATCAACAAGGTGTTTCTGTCTGCAGAACTGCCCCTCACTGGATGTTTTTTTGTTTTTGGCACCGTTCGGAGTAAATTCTAGAGGCTGTTGTGTGTGAAAATCCCAGGAGATCAGCAGTTACAGAAATACTCAAACCAGCCCATCTGGCACCAACAATCATCCATGCAATTATCTAATCAGCCAATTGTGTGGCAGCAGTGCAGTGCATAAAATCATGTAGATATGGGTCAGGAGCTTCAGTTAATGTTCACATCAACCATCAGAATGGAAACCGCTCCTTTTCTGAACGTGTAGGTGCCGCAGCATTTCGGGCATGCGGTGCATGAAAGAAAAGGCAAGGATTCTCCTCCTGGCCCTCCACCGGGGGATGGAGTGGTCTGCTTACCATCTCAGGGGCGCTTCAAAGCCTTCCTTGGTGGCCGACCGTGAGATGTGTGGCATCTGCTTCCTGCGGGTGGCTCCACGCCAGGGCCGGGCCGGGCCGTGGGGGCGGGCTGTGGCAGAGCCCATGTTGTTGCGGCAGGAGGACGCCCTTGGCGACGAGCAGACGGGGTGCAGGGTCTTGAACCGCGCCGAGGCAGGATGTGCTGAATAGCCTCCGTCTGCTGTTTCATCACCGAGAACTGCTGGGCGAAGTCCTCGACGGTGTCGCCGAACAGGCTGACCTGAGAGACGGGGGCGTCAAGGAACCGTACCTTGTCAGCTTCCCACATCTCGACCAAGTTGAGCCATAGGTGGCACTCCTGGACCACCAGGGTGGGCATCGCCTGCCCGAGAGTCCGCGCCGTGACCTCCATCGCTCGGAGTGTGAGGTCAGTCGCCGAGCGCAGCTCCTGCATCAATCTCGGGTCAGAACTACCCCCGTGCAGTTCTCTTAGCGCCTTGGCTTGGTGCACTTGCAGGAGAGCCATGGCATGCAGGGCAGAGGTGGCCTGTCCAGCGGCACCGCAGGCCTTAGTCGCCAGAGACGACGTAAACCTACAGGCGCTGGACAGGAGTCTCGAGCGGCCCTGCCAGGTGGCAGTGTTTTGCGGGCACAGGTGCACCGCAACCGCCTTATCCACCTGGGGAATCGCCGAGTACCCCTGGCAGCCCCACCATTGAGGGTAGTGAGAGCGGAGGAGCTCAGAGACCGGGTCCGGGTTTTGAAAGGTGCCCACCGCGACCTCATGAGCTCCTCATGCACCTCCGGGAAGAAAGGGACCAGGGTGGGGCGCGGCTGTGAGTGGTGCTCCAGGCCCAGGAACCAATCGTCAAGCTGCGAGGGTTCAGGGTGGCATAGAGGGTTCCACTCCAGCCAGACTCATGCAGCCGCCCGGGCAATAATGGCTGCCAGCTGTGTGTTAGCCTGCGACTGGGCGACCGCACCCGAAGGTGGGAGCCCAGTCGCTTCCTCATCATAAGCCTGCTCTACGATGCTGCAATCGAGAGCTCATCCACTTCACAAGCGCCGAAACGAGATCGAGACGAACTGGCAGTCTCATCCCAGCAGGGCAAACGAGCGTATTGGGGAATGGGAGGTCTGTGGGGAGTTACCCGGCAGAGTGGCTCCCATTGGGGTACCCAAATTGCCCCCTGTGCTAACAAACGCGGCCTCAAACCCGTAGGTAGAAGGACCGAGGCGGGGAGCCGCTGGGGTGGCTTTTCCCTCTAAGGAAGGAAAAAACCGCAACGTTGCCATTGTCATGTTCTCGTAGTGAGAACATGACCCGTCCACGAACGCTGTCTCAGAGTGGGCAGCGCCCAAGCACATAAGACCGCGATCGTGGCCAACGGAAGTGAAGAGGTAACGATCACAACCAGGAAATACACAAACGGAAAGGCATCTTTGAAAAGACGCTCTCCGTTAATGCCACTCTTTTAAAAGGGAAAATATAATCTTTCAGTAGGAAGAATATACTCTTTTAGCTGCTGAAGCACCCAGGGTGTTCTCTGCACTTCACCAGTGCAAGAGGGGGAGAAGCCGCTGTAATGCTCGCTGAACACAACCACTTGGCTCCGAAGAGAAAATCTGAATGAGTGGTTGCGAGCCAGCTCCTTTTATACCCGTATGTCCGGGGGAGTGGCATGCAAATTCCACTCACAATTCCCATTGGCCTTTTCTCAAAGATTAGAGGTGTTTGAGGCTCCCAAGGGCGACCCCTAGTGTCACTACATCGACACAACGTCGAGTGAGTGACAGATAGGGAACTCATGACATCCATTTTGCATTCATTGCACTTTTGTGTGTTATTGTTGAGGACATCAACGAGAATAAATGAGTTCATTAAATTACTGTCCAAAATGACTGAGCATGCATAATAAGTGGCGACAGCAAGCATCTCCAGTATTTCTTTCCCTGGTACTCAGTAAGAGAGTACCAGGGAAAGAATGTACATATCTTAGTTTATTCAGATTATGGTGATCACATACTCTATATACAAGAATATTCCAGCTGCTTTGGATGTTGTAAATGTCTTTTTCAGAATTGTTTATCCAAAAATTAAAATTAAATTGTCATTTACAGTACTCACCCCCATATTGTTCCAAACCCATATGACTTAAGTCCCATTCACACTGCAAGCGACACAGAGCGACAAAGCGTCACAATCTCATTAATTTTCAATGAGAGCAGAGCGGCATTTTCAGTGAGAGCAGAGCGACTTCTGGTGACATGAGCGACAATGACCATTGGCGACAAAATCGACATGTCAAAGTTGAGAAAAGTGTAACTTTATGCAAACGACGAGTGACATTCGGGAGCAACTACCAATGAGAGTGAAGTCAGTGGAGCTCACGTCACCTGTCTCCTGTGAGATACTGGTGTGGAGTGCAGACTTGACAGAGAAGTTATAATGTTGTGAGGGATTTCACTGTTCAGTATCATTTGTCTCTTACCACATGCTTAGATATAATAAAATAATGATGCATGGAAAACCGTATCAGATACTGTCGGCATTCTGAGTGAGTTTAATTCATATTTTAATAGATTGTTTGTCTTGTTTAATGATATGATGCAGGTTATATAAAACACTCTCCCATGCAGAATGTACATTTTTGGAGGCAAAAGAACTGATATTTTGTCAAGTTATAATCATATCTTAGTTTTACCAGCAGTATCAACTGTAATCAGCAGTCCAACAATAACATTAGAACGACAGCAGTAGGAATGCCCACTAGCAACTTCATTCTACAGAGACTAGTGACACCAAGCGACAATGTCGTTAGTGGTGTGAACAGGGTTTTATGCAGAATATTATCCTCAGTCACCATTCATTTTCATTACATCGCCATATAGGAAAAGTGAATGGTAACTGAGGTTTTCAGTGCTTAACATTCTACCTAACATTTCGTTTTGTGTTCCATGGAAGAATGACATGGAATAACGTGATGTGCATGTAATTGTGGTCATATTCACAATCTATGTAGTGCAAAACAAAGACTCTTGTTGGATCAGAAACAGATCCCTGTGCTTTATGCACTTGTTGAACACATGCTAGATCAATGATGAAACAACATCTTTTGAAAGGAAGGAGAGGTTTTGAGTGTCCAGTTTGAATTATGACTAGGTCTAGGTAGTGCACTATGATTAGTTTACTTCATAATCGCTGTGTGCAAAAGAGCTACAGCGTGGAGAATAAAACAGAGACACCACATGGTCTGTTACCATGGTACCAGGGGTAGTACCATTGATTAATGATTGCCAGAATGGGAAAGCTAGCTTCCTTGAAGAGGCATTCAGTGCTCTCTGAGCAAATAAAGCGGTTGACTGCTCTCTGTAGCTGGAGTCAATAAGGTTACATGTAATATGGTTATGTGACATTTAAGGGCGTTTTATTGATGATTGAAGCAGTCAAGCAAATGTATTTACAGTATATTACACTGAGGACTATTAACCTCGTAAAACAGCTTTGTAAAGAGCAAGTTGTTTGTATGAAAAGTTTTGTATTTATGTTACACTTCTAGGTGATAAGAAGCAGATTTTAACCTCATTTGGAGTGTAACTATTTGTGATAGGCTTCCTCAGTTGTTAAATTTTCTATTTTACATAGAACAGTCAAGTTTGTCCATTAAATGCAGTATTGTGTCTCACAGAAGACTAGAAAGAAAAGTTTGATGAACTCACATTCACAAATGAGTTGAACTCGACTGCATTCTTGAGTGAATACTATTACTTTGTGATTATTGAGAAACATGGGTCACTGATATTATTTACCTCTAGACTCTCAGACTTACATAAATCATTGTCTCATTGGTTATCACAGTATCAAAGAGCTATTCATAAGAGATATCAGGTAGTAAACACATAAAATAACTTTTAGCTAGCTAGCTAGTTGTTTGGTCGGTTGGTTCATTAGTTACACTGAAAGAAGTGGTCCTTT
This sequence comes from Myxocyprinus asiaticus, assembly GCF_019703515.2. NCBI lineage: Eukaryota > Metazoa > Chordata > Actinopteri > Cypriniformes > Catostomidae > Myxocyprinus > Myxocyprinus asiaticus. Next base: position 26,524,172 of record NC_059379.1, read on the forward strand.
TTCTGCTTGATCTAACCCTTAAAAATTAATTTGGTGTAACCTAATTTGTCAGGTTGATTTTATTTTATTAAATAAATAATAATAATAAAAAAATTATTGTAAATAAAACCAGTGTATTTAGACAACCACATGAAGCACATTTTTGGGTTACCTGACTAAACATTTTTTGTGCAGTTAGTTAGTTAAATTTCAGTGTAAAATTTGTCTTATCTGACACCCACTTTAGAACCTATAATTGTATTTTCTAATATACCTATCGTAAGGCTATCTACTATCATCATCAGTCACAAAACTTTGTGGGTAGAGAATCATTCCACACTTCATCCTAGTCATCTCTCTTCAACTCCAATGCAACTAATGTTAGTTAACCACTTTTGGATTATTGTTAGCTTTTTTTCTTTGCCTTTTCCGAAATACATTCCACTCAAGACTGTCTGACTAGCAGACAAAAGAGGGTATTAACTGGCCCGTGCCAACTGTCAGATCCATTTATGTACGCTTAATATGTGAAGTCCTTCTAACATACAAAACACACAAAGGATGTTTTTACCAAGGGTTAGTTAGGGTGCACACTACCATTCACCAGTCTTTCACAATTAGCTTTGGACAACTCAGAAAAATCAAGTTTGCCAACTGGAGTGAATAAAGACAGCCAGAGTTGGATTTGGTTTTTTTTTTCATCCTTTGTTTGGACATAGGCTTAACATTAGTACTGAAAAGGGATACTTATACAATTTTACACTTCAAACATTCATAAAATAAAGTTAATGCGAAAGCTGATAGAGGCATTAATATAAGCTAAGTTCTGGTAGACACCAATTCTAATTTAATACACATTTGTTATATTACAATGTATATGATCAGCATAACAATTTGATTGAAAAGCTACAATGAAAAATGTAAATGAATTTCAGAATATCTTAGTATTTGGGGTGTCCCTGTCCCCCTTTTGCTTTAAGGACTGCATGCACTCGAGCTGACTCAACAAGTTTGCACAAAACCTAATTATCCATGTTATCCCAGTATGATTTGAGAATGTTTCAAAAATCATCTTTTGTGCTTCAGTGGAAGCAAGGAAATTGGACCTTTTGTACAAATAATGGTCACAAATAAAAAAAAAAAAAAAAACATGGTCACAAATTTGCTTACAGTATTTGATAAGTGACTTTTTTTCTCTAAAACTTTCAGTTTATTTTCAGATATAAATCTTATTGTGAATCCCACATTTTCAATCTGGTATCTAACTTTTGGATCCCACTGTAAGTCTCTAGGGTGCCAATATAATTTAAGCATGCATTACCGCCAGAGCTTCCTTTCACAATGCTTTGATATTTGCTGGCATGCTGACCAGATAGTTCCCATCATGCTGACAGTGACTTAGACGTCTGTTCACAGTCAGCTTGTGTTTGCTCAGTCACCATTTTCTTTCATTGTTAGGAAATAAGATGCAATGAAAGTGAATGATGACTGGGGACAACATTCTGTGTAACATCTCCTTGTGTGTTCCAATGAAGAAAGAAAGTTGTACAAGTTTGGAACAACACAAGGGTGAGTAAATGTTGATGTAATTTTCATTTTTTGGGGTGAACGTTCCCTTTAAAATCATTGTGCACAAAGTGAATGTTTGTACTTGTTACAAGAATCCAGAAAAGCCCAGGGCGTAGCAGTTATAGAGAAACAACGCAAACCAGAAGTGAGACTATTTTCGTAATATGAGTCCAGAGAAACAACGCAAACAAGAAGTGAGACTTGTAATATGAGTCCAGCTATGTGCCATTTCCTCATCTGGCATAATGTGAATGTTGGGCAGAATATAATATTAGGCAACTTGGGGTGAGTGTATTTTTGTGCAAATTACTGACAGCACATTCAAACTAGGGGGGATTGTTCTTTGGCACCTTGCCACAGATCCGCATGATTTGTTCCTCTAGCAGGTGGCAACGTCAGACCTTAGTTGTGCTATTCTTTGTGCCTTTTTTTTTTTTTTTTTTTAAGATGGAAAGTGTTTAAATAAGGAGAAGGAGTGATTATCTTTGTTGTGTACAGAAGGAGTGGTCTTTGCAGGTATTGCAGGGGTTGATGGGGTTCCAGGTATATGCAATTAAAAAAGCAAAAACCAGAAAAACTAATCTGCCTTAAATGTAAGTTAAAGTAACTGACCATAAAAGTCTGCATGTTGTCTTTGCTGAAAGTCTGCAAGCAGCTGGTTGGGCTCCACACAGAGCTCTAATTCCTAAACAGCTGTTTCTCTGAAAGATTTTTGCTTGAACAGTCAATGCTTATTTAGTCTGTTTTCAGAACAGGGACAGATCGCACAGATTGCCCCTCCATTGTAATTACATGCAGTTTACAGAAAACTTTTAGTTGTTAAAGGTGCACTAAGGATTTTTTCCACTTAAAAAAGATTTACACAGAAAGAAATGAATAGTAGTACTTTGATGAATATGTTTAAAATTATGCTCACTGACATGAGATGAAGACTCAAATCATATCATTGGTACATGAAGCTATTATACATATGGTTGGTTCACCTTCATGGTGGCCGCCATGTTGATATCACATGACCAGCTGCTCACTTTGTAAGGGATAATGTACAGTCAGCCGGTTGTTACCGCACAATAAACCAACTAAAACAATAATTCATCTTTTTAAAATGTCACCTTAATGCTTTAGTTTGATCGAAATCGTACCAGTCAGATTTTTCGACTAACAGACCTAGATAATGCCATTTTAACTTTAAGTTTAAAGGTGCACTCAGTAACATTTTGCTTATGTCATCTTGGACTTACAGTGACACCTAGTGGTGTGGATGCAGCATAATTTAAAATCAATAGTTTTCAGTTACAGATGCCATTATAGAAATTCACTATTCACAATCAGCCATGATTAATTTAATCCAGGAGTGAAATTGTCCAATAACAAGATGGTTACTGAGATTAAGCGAATAGTATTCAGCTGGTCATGTTATTCTAAAATGGCAGCCCCCATGAAGGCGCCCCTGCCCTATGTAGAATAAAACGGCTTTTATAAGGTTACTGATATGACTAGAGTCCTCATCACAAGTGAGTGGTCATGATTTTATACATATGTTAAAACTTATAAATCAATTCTTTAGGAGTAAAACCTTTTTTAATGGGGAAAAAATTACTGAGTGCACCTTTAACTATTAAGGGGTTTAAATTTTCTTGCCAGATTCTGAGCATACCATATTTTTCCTCCATCCTGCTGTGAGCCGATATCCCTGGATGATTCCTTTCCTCTCCTTCTGTAGATCAACTGTGTGACGTTCCCTCTTCCCCTGCACATGTCTGAACAGCAGCTGCTCAAACCAGATGAGTGGAGCTACTGCGATTATTTTTGGGTAAGGAAGAACTTCTGCAACCACCAACAAACCACAAAGATGCAATGATGGATCATTAAAAGAAAACTTCACAAACACCACTTAATGTTTACCAGTATAAAGCTGAAATGGACTGAAGTGCAAATGACATGCTTTACATCAATGGATCTAAATTGTTGGGTCACAACCTAAAAATTGGTTGCAGGCCTGTTCTTATAGGGTCACGGACAGAAGGTAGAAAACAATGTTAAGTGCAACAAGTTGTTAACATCAAAGTCGATGCATCTCTCTATGGTATTTGGGCAAATATGCCAACATTGCATAGGTTATGTGACATGCTCTCATCCTCGAAAACCTTGAACAAAACTTCGTCAGGTAAAAGAAAATATACAACCAAACAACATACGTAAAATATGGGAAATGTGTTTGGGATTGTGTTGGGACGCCATTGATGTCCAATGCACTGTAAAATCTGGGTCCTGAAGCAAAACCAGTTGAGAACTGTTCTCTTATATTTAACTGCATACATTTAATTGAGCATCTGTAATAATGAGATTTTGTTTGTGTTATCTGATGGTCTCCCTGTTCTGGAGGACAGACGGATAGTTGTGATTTAAGAATATTCTCCCAAATCCTTGTTCCTAATAAATCTGCCACTTTAGCATGGTTCTGTGCACATGAATCATCCCTTGTGTTTTGTTTGACGATCCAGGCAGACCAAAAGGACCCGCAGGGTAACACCACCATCTCAGGATTTGAAGTTTTGCTGCAAAAACAGCTGAAGGGGAAACAGATGCAGAAAGAGATGGCAGAGTTTGTGCGGGAGAGGTAAACTTCACATTTCATAACACTGCTCTGAATGAAACCAAATACACAGTGGCTGTGTTTTTTAATGTTAGTGTGGGATGTGATGTCGAGGAATATGTACTATGTGGACGATATATATAATTATAAAAGAAACACAATTTCTGCCAAATAGTTGTACTTGCAAAGCCAAACAAAAATTCATTTTAAAAGATTTCAAGATAGGTTTTATTGATTGATGATGCTCTTTTGAAAATGTACCATCATGGTTTAACTATAGTCACACTAAATGTTGATTCATTCTAAACAAACTTTTATGGGAGCTAATCTACTTTTTATTTTTGTTCATTTTTATAACTATGGCAGTAGTAGTTAGAGATTCTAAATGTCTTCAGGCTACTATTATCCATAGAAATCATACTTTGTCTTATAAAAACAATTGTTACACTGATATAACTATGAGGAGCCACTGATTGTTTTACCAGTGGTTACTAAGGTCTTACTACCAACACCACAGTTACACCATGGTTACTACTGCAAGATCTATTGTAGATTTTCATAAGGGTAATGTTGCCCAATATCTTGATATGAAAGCTGTTCATTCTGTTGCCTTGACGAAAAACACAACAGCTTAGCACGTGCAACTTCCTGAAGCTCATTTCCTGTATTTCGTTAATAGCTTAAGCTAAGTAGGCATTTGTGAGCAATTCAATGATTTTTCTTGTAATCTCTCGTTTCATTCTTGCCACCAATTTTTTTTAGTGTTCTTAAAGGGACAATTTAGACAAAAATAAACATTCTGCCATCATTTACTAACCCTCATGTTGTCCCAAACTCATCTGACTTTCTTTCTTATACATAACACAAAGGAGATGTTTTAATATCCCAGTATGTCTTTTTAATACAATGGCAGTTGATAGTTATTCACTTTAAAAGCTAAAAAAGGACCCAAAATTATCATAACAGTAGTACATTTGAATTCTGTGTCATGTTCCAAGTCTCCTGAAGACCTACCAGAGGATTTGGTGAGAAACTACCTAAAATGTAACATTTTAATGCCCATTTCATACGAACTGTGCAGTTCTTTTGCAATTATTATTATTATTTTTTTTTTTTTCAAATTTAAAAACAGCAAATTTAGTGACAGATGGGCACATACAGTATCAGTATATTTCTATATATTTCTCTCTATATTTAACTCACATAGAAACCTATGCAAAGATTGAGATAATAAGGGTTTTTGGCTACCATTCACTATTGCTGCCCGGTGCATTTCTGAGTAAACTGCCAGGAATGGCAGCATGAATGCCACATTTTCAGTGAGTTGTCAAAATCTCTTCCTAAGGTCATCTACATGCCACTTGTTTTTTAAAACATCCATTGTCACCCAAAAATTATTACCATCGGAAAACTTTAGTTGCCTGCTGGCTTTAAGGGGTTAATTCTTAGATGTGTTTGCACAGATATTTGGACTCAATGAACTACAACAGAGATGTGTGTAAGGGGTCACGCCAAGTGTCATTTTCCCTGAGGAAGAACATTTCACTCACAGTCTGGGAAGGAAATGACCTTAATGTGTGAAAGTCAGGACCCAACATCTGTGCTTAATCCTCTTTACATGTTTTCTTAAAATGTGTCATGTATCCAGTTGTGATAGTGGAATTATTTTCACCCTTCACTTTAGCACATCTCAGATAGTTTTATTTTATGTCTGTAGAATCAAGATTGAGGAGGAGTATGCCAAGAATCTGTCGAAGCTCTCTCAGATCCCACTCGGGGCACAGGAGGAGGGGTAAGTGTCCTCAGAGAAAGTTTAGAGGAAAACACACTCTCTTTTTTCCTGCACAGTCTCAGAACTTTAGAATCACAATTGTCAAAAAAAATTTTTTTATAAAAAAAACATTATAAAAAAAAAAAAAAATCATCCTTACAATCTCATTCTGTTTCATAGTGTTTAAGAATCATTAGAGCCACAAGTTTAACAAGGTTGCAAGATATTGTTGTTACCTGACAAGTGGCCATTTTTTTTCTTATAACATCTATAAATTGGCATATTAGCATAATATGTGCATTTCTATGACATGAACTAGGAGTTTTCGATCTTTACAAACTCAAAAAGCTTAAGAAAAGCTAGATTTTCTCTTTTTATAACTATTTAATTATAATTATAATTATAACTTTATTTATTTTTTTTATTTAATATTTTATTATTATTACATTATTGTCCACTGACCCCTGCTTAAAAACACTGGACATAATCAATTGGATAATATACTGTGGCTCTTAAAGGGATAGTTCACCAAAAAATTAAAATTCTGCCTCCGTCACCATTAACTTTGATTTAATCATTTTCCATAGAACAAAAGCGAATGGTGACTGAAGTGAACATTCTGTCTAACATCTCGGTTTGTGTGTGTGTGTGTGTGTGTGTGTGTGTGTGTGTGTGTTTTATTTTTTATGTGTGTGTGTGTGTGTGTGTGTGTGTGTGTGTTTGGAACAACTTGAGGGTTAGTAAATGATGACAGAATTTTATTTTGATTTGGGGGAACTATCCCTTTGAGATATCCCTTTAATACTACAACCAGTATACCATTTGTAATCGAAGGACATTGAAGATTATTATTCTGCAGTATTTTTCTGCATTATTATGTACAGTGGATATGCATGCTCTTTGTGAAGGACACGTAACATGTTTTCAGTTACTGCAGACTACATCCTCTGGTTTTTAAAACCTTGCAGAAGTTCTATTCTTGTAAATCACAGGCAGTTGCTGCACTCTTTAGGGTCTGCAGAAATATCCCTGCTGCCCTGTATCAAGATACCACTCAGCATAACAACTAATTGTTTAATATGTAGACGATGTAATAGCGAGCCGCCCACCCTCTCCCAAAGACACAATTCTACCATTATTCCGGCTCTCAACGCTCGTTGTGTTGTCACTTGTAATGACCATTGTTTTTTTGGCAAGCTTCTACGTCTGCGTTCAGAACCTCTTGTTTATGCCTGAATTCCTGCCACTTATCATTGTTGCAGAAATATTCTGGCCCGCAGCCAAAATGAGTGGTCATTTTAAGGTGAACAGGTTGGAATCTGAACATGTGTGTTGAGCAGTGTTGGTTGTAATCTGATTACAAAGTATACAGTTATTGTAATCTAATTACATTTAAAAATATAATTAAAAAGTAGAGTAACTCATTACATTTTTACTTCATGTAATCAGATTACAGTTACTGCCCTTCAATTAAGTTAATCACTTTTAAGTTAATTACTTGGATTTCACTTCTTTTTTTTATCCTCTTTTCTCCCAATGTTGGAATGCCCAATTCCCACTACTTTAGTGATCCTCGTGGTGGCGTGGTTACACACCTCAATCGGGGTGGCAGAGGACAAGTCTCTGTTGCCTCCACTTCTGAGACCGTCAATCCATGCATCTTATCACATGGCTCACTGAGCATGACACTGTGGATTTTCACAACATGTGGAGGCTCATGCTAAACTCCACGATCCATGCACGACTTACCACGTGCCCCATTGAGAGCGAGAACCACTTAATTGCGACCACGAGGAGGTTACCCCATGTGACTCTACCCTCCCTAGCAACCGGGCCAATTTGGTTGCTTAGGAGACCTGGCTGGAGTCACTCAGCACACCCTGGATTCGAACTCACGACTCCAGTGGCGGTAGTCAGCATCAGTACTCGCTGAGCTACCCAGGCCCACCTGGATTTCACTTCTAAAATAATATGATTTATGTATAATACATTTAAAACATAAATCATTGTAAGGGAGAAATGTGAGGTGCAGAGAGTATGACTTGTGTTTAACAATGAAATATAGACATTATTTTGATTTTGATTGGAGAAAATAAATTTTTCGGTGAAAAGTTTTAAAAGTAGTTTAAAGGTTTAAAAGTTGTTTAAAAGTAATTAGTAATGTGTTTACTTTTTGATGAAATAATAGGTAAACTAATCTGATTACAATATTAGAGAAGTAATTAGTAATTTGCTGTGGCTTACTAGTAATTTAGTAATCCACTATTAGATTGGCAGTGATATAGTTGTTATCAACATTTATCTTTACCTTGTCAAATTTATTTTATTCATTAAGATTTAAATGTATTTTTATAAATTCATCTTGATATACAGTGGCCAAATAAAGTATATTGACCTTTTTGGACAGTTAAGTCACATTTAAAAATGTCTGAATGTCATTTGATTTGATACCAAAATATCAAAGAAAGTGGCATCTTCAAACAAATGAGGATGAAGTTTTCTCAGAACTAACATAATGTTTTGGAGCCATTTTTGTCAGTTACCATTTAGCAACTGGTTTCAAGGTGATTTTTTTATAGATGTATGAAGTCACACCCTTCAAGTTCACACAGGTGTCCTATGCAGGTGCAGTTCATCATATACATTCTGGACATATTCCAGTAACGTTTGACAACCAGAATGTGTCACAATACTTAATTTTCAACACCATACCTATTGTTTTATCATTTAAATAAAAAACAAAAAATATTTTATGTTTTGTTATATAATGCAAAGACGTTTAGTCATTTTTAAGTGTCCAAACACTTTTTAGGGAAAACTTTGTATTCCCTTACGGACAAATATGAAAAATATAGATATTCAGTCTTGTAGTTTTGACTCAGAACCTCTCAGAAATTTTTACCATGCATGAGACTGGGCTGGTATTGAGCTGTGTGTTGTCTGTAACGGACTGTGCTAAACTGTCAAATTCCACACGTGCCTTCCATTCAAAGTGCTCCTTTGAATCAGTGCGCTGAACCAAAAGGTAAAGCCTTACTCCTGCCTCAGGGGTGCTATTGGCTCAGTCTAAACACCTTTGAGAAAACATCCAAAAAATCTTTGGAATGAGGTAGTCAAGGTTGATCCTCTCAGATTAGGTGCACAACATTGACACAAGATTTCATAGACAGATGATCTAAGCGTTCATACACATATTTCTAATACCTTAGAGGAGAAGGTAAAGTTTACGAGAAGTTATAAAGAACTGAGGACTAAGAGCATCCCTAACCCATGGTAAATCACTGTAATGCACTACTTCTTGTGGCTTATTGATTTAATAAACCCTTCAAACACAGCTTGAATATCACCGGTAAATTATGATTTCCTCAAGAGCTCATAGTGAATAACTATTAAAGGCTCTTAACTTGTGCCCTGTTTATCTCGTCTCAGCACGCTTGGAGAAGCTTGGGCCCAGCTGAAGAAAAGCCTGGCAGATGAGGCAGAAGTACATCTCAAATTCTCCTCCAAGGTAAGAGGTTTCAACAGCATAAGGAATTGTTTATAGCCCTGAAAGGTCTCTATGGTCTTTTGTTTAGAGTCCATGATGCAATGTTTCCTCTTAAAAAAAATGTCTTAGTGCACATTTATTAGCTTTTCCAGATGTTACTGTAACATGCAGGATTGCTTTCAAACACAGTATGTGTTGTAATCTTTAATTCTCACCCATACACAAGCTTGTTATATTCTCCCACTATAAAGTGTCATACATGCAAAATAAGTTGGCCAGGGACTAGACTCACAGGTGGTTTGAAGGAAATGTGGTCTACAGTAATATTTTGCTCTGAAGAATACCTAAGCAGATGTTTCACACACTGGCTGCTGTGGGCCCTCATGCACTCATACTTTAATACAGTAAGGTAGAGTTGCACACCCTCCACTGACCTTTCCCCTATCCAGCTGTTTTCAATGTTTAACAACAATGTGCATTACTAATAGGCTTATTTTAGACACAATGAGGCAATAGAATGTTAGATATTATGTAAGCAGCTCTTTTTGTACTTTTGTGTTTCTCATTGGGTTTACAGCATGCTACAATAACAATTGAAATCACTTCCTGTATGTGCTGTATTTACCTGTGCTTAATCTGATACAAATACTTCCTGTTTTTCTGCTCACCAGCTTCAAAGTGAGGTGGAGAAGCCCCTCCTAATATTTCGGGAAAACTTTAAAAAAGACATGAAAAAGTTTGACCATCACATGGCCGATCTGAGGAAGCAGCTAGCCAGTCGATATGGTGCTGTGGAGAAGGTGAGGTATTGTCATCACATACTGTAGATTTATAATTTTACATAAAGCATACATAAAGCATTTAAGATCAAAGTACATAGAGAGTGAGAGCATTATATTTTAATTTCAATAAAAACTAAATTTAGGCAGAATTCTAGGTAGAAATTTTACATTTTTAATAGGGAATAGGGACATGCAAATTGACTATTATTCTAATGAAAAGAATTAAAATAATTAATATAATTGCTTTGTTTTGTTTTGTTTTGCTTTGCTTTTTTGTTTTTCTTTGTTGTTGTTGTTGTTGTTTTGCATCACACATTAAACAGAGTGTAATCTATCAAATAATGTGACTAGGTTCAGTATCCTGTTGATTATATCAATTGTAAGGCATTGTGAAAACAAAATTGCATTCAAATGGCTCTGAGAATATTTACTGAGTATGAACTGCATCTCTATGTCATGAATATGTGGCCATATTTAGTCTGCCTTAACCTGGTCGATCCCGCCTCCTTTAGCTCTTCTGAAGTTACAGGGATTTTTCTCATGCATTATTAAAAGTGCACCATGTTTTCTGAAGCAGTGGACCATTTCCTGTCTCTGGAGCCCATCAGAGCTCTATAAATAATCTCATGCCCTTGCCCTTCACACCCTTGACCTTTTCATTGAGCTTCTGGGCTACCACTGCAAAAGCAAAATAATTAATAAAAAAACAGAAAATATCTTCTGATATACAGTACATAGTTCACCCATAAATGAAAATGCTGTCATTTACTCACACTCATGTTGTTTGAAACCCATGTGACTGTCTTTCTTCCATGGAACACAAAAGGAGAAATATGCTGTCTTGTGATCAGTCGTGACGTTCCAAGTTTGAATATGTGAATGTGCAAATTCTGCAAAATATGTCCTTTTGTGGTCCACAGAGGAAAAACACTCATATGGGTTAGGAACAAACTGAGGGTGTGTAAATGGTGATCATTTTTTGGTGAAATATCCCATTATAATAATAATAATAAAAAAGAGCACTTGTTTTGTGAATAATTTTAAACGTCTATATTTCAGTGTGATACAGTTAGAAGAAAAAAAAACATTATTCTTTTTTTTTTTTTTTTCATAAATTAATAAGAAACATATATCTTTGAAGTTCCTTAATCATCCATATAACTGAAGAATGACAGGTAGTCCTATAATTTATTCAGGAGCATCTGGTTCACTACATACTCCAGATGTCCCTGAATACATTCAGCTAATATTATTTTAGATGCAGCACTGATAAAATGCATTTAAGACATTGTGCTAATCTTACCTTCTTGAATACTCAAAGGCACGTAAAGCTCTGGCAGATCGGCAGAAAGATCTAGAGTTAAAAACTCAGCAGCTGGAGATGAAACTGAGCACCAAGATCGAGGAAGACATCAAGAAAGCACGCAGGAAATCCACACAGGCAGGTCGGTGGCATCATCAAGACCCTGGCTTGGTCTTTAAGCCTTTCAACTGTCATTTTCAATAGCATCCTTATATCTAACTCATTGTCATGGGGCCAGTGGGCATGGCCCATCTTTGTCATCTTCCACTTCACCTTAAAGTACCTGTAGCTCAACTGGTGAAGTATGTGAAGCCTAATGCTAACAATGCCAAGATAACAAATGCTCATAAATTGGGTACTTTAAATTAACTTTAATTCGCTTTAAATAGAAGCGTCTTCCAAATAAATAAATTTAATCTTTGGAGATGAATCTTTTAGGAAAATGTGGCCATTACCTTTTTAGGTACTGCAGTTCTAAGAAAATATAGATACACCAATACTAAGAGAAAAATGCAGGGTCAAATATAGTTTTAGTGCGTGGGAACATGTGCGAGAGAGAGAAAACCTAAAAGACATTGGTGAATGATTTGTAGGATTACAGTCCAGATGGATGACATCACACAGTCTGATGAGGTTAAAAGCAAGCTGTGACTGAGAACATATGGCTTGTTAGGTGAAATGCAGTATTTTTGAAAGAGAGATCTTAGAGTCTCAGACTCTGTTGTTATTAAAAGTCAGATGTGTAATATCTGTTCCTCTAGCAGTATCAAACAAAATAACCCCTTAGTCATGTACTTGCCTGAAACATGTTTTAAATGCCAAAGAAATAGCTTAGGAAGAAATTATGCAGCTAGAAGAATGCTTCTGTCGTTCCTACAAGAAAATACATCTTTTGGTGCAATCTAGTGTTACTGGCAGTAAGTTACAAACATGCCTTTGGTACTTTGCTCCTAGTCATCTATTAATGGTTATTTGAATGAGAGCATGACAATATGCTATAACACGTTACACCTTCTGTATCCTCAGGGGATGACCTTATGCGATGTGTTGACCTCTATAATCAGTCCCAGTCCAAGTGGTTTGAAGAGATGGTTACCACAAGTCTGGTAAGCCTGAGATTCACTGAGCAACTGCAGGCATTTATGGATAAACGGGTGTGTTATGTTATTAAACACTATAGAATATGTAGGGGATAATGTACAGTCAGATGCTCATTATTGCAAATTATTACACATCTGTCTGGAATACTTCGTGATTGGTCAGTTTCTGCAGTCAAATATTTTGTATAATGACCGCTAAACTAAAATTTTGTGTTGTTCAAGGTGTTGTCACCAGAGCTGCATAGCGGGCTTACATAGAAAAGGATTTGTCGAAACTGCACAAATTACTTGTGTCTTAGTAAGAGTTGGTTGAAAATTATAGAAAGATCAGTAATGTTTTGCATTGAATGCCATAATATTTAAGTCCTTTTTTTACTATCAATCTCCACTTTCCCTTCCACATTCTTCTTCTTGTGTTTTTGGTGATTCACATTCTTTGTGCATATCACCACCTACTGGGCAGGGAAGAGATTTATAGTAAAAAAGTACTTAAATATTGATCTGTTCCCTATCTGTCACTCACTCGACGTTGTGTCGATGTAGTGACACTAGGGGTCACTCTTGGGAGCCCCAAACACCTCTGCTTTTTTGAAAAAAGGCCAATGAGAATTGGCGAGTGGAATTTGCATGCCACTCCCCCGGACATACGGGTATAAAAGGAGCTGGTATGCAACCACTCATTCAGATTTTCCCTTCGGAGCCGAGCGGTTGTATTCAGTGCACTGAATTCAATTCCCTCCAAAGACGCACCTCAAAACTGCTGGATTTACACTGCATTTCAGTGGCTTCTCCCCCTCTGCACCCATGGAGTGCAGAGAACACCCCTGGGCACTTCAGCAGAGCGAAAATAAGAGAGTATATTCTAAAAGAGTATATTTTCATTCACAAAAAGAGTGGCACACACGGAACGTCTTTTTAAAGATGCCTTTCCGTTTGTGTGTTATTCCTGGTTGCGGTTGTTATCTCTCCACTTCTGACGGCCATGATCACTGTCTTACGTGTCTGGGCACTGCCCACGTGGAGACATCATTCGTGGATGAGTCATGTCCTCATTGCGAGAACATGTCCATGGCAACGTTGCGGTCGTGGCTTGCTTTCCTAAGAAAGCAAGCCACCCCAGCGGCTCCCCGCACCGGGCCTTCTACCAACGGGTTTGAGGCTGCATCGGTTAGCACTGGGGGCAATTTGAGGACATCAATGGGACCACCTCCGCCGGGTTTCCCCCCACGGACCTCCTATTCCCTAGCACGCTCGCTTGCCCCGATCGGGCTCTCGCACGAGACCGCTGGCTCGTCTCAGCGTGAGTTCGACTTCTCGTTCGGAGCTCGGGAAGACGATGAGTTAGCGAGCGCAGCATCGGAGAGTGGGCTCGTCCAGTCTGACACAGAGGCTTCGGCTGGGCCTCCTCCTTCGGGAACAGTCGCCCAGTCTCACGCCGATGGGTTATGTTGGACATGCTTTCCCGGGTGGCCACGAGCATTGGGCTAGAGTGGAACCCTCCACTCTCCCCTGAACCCTCATGGCTCGATGATTGGTTCCTGGGCTCACTTGTGGAGGGGGGGGACAGCCGCCCCTCCAGCCTCTCCTGCAGGAAGGAAAGCACCGATCCGACTGCGCATCACTGGGGGTCTTCGTGTCAGGAAGAACACCACTCTTTCACTTTTCCCCTCCCTTGAGGTGAGGATGTGTGCTCTTGACTCCCAGTCATGTTCACAGACTGTGATCCCTGGATGACTTTCCTCCTTAGCCCTCTGGCAGTTGAGTATGTGGAGAAACTCGGCCCAGTACGTGCGCTAATGAGACCCTGTACTGAGGTAGGTGCTCCACATGTGCTGGTTCCCCCAAGGCGACCCCATGTGATATCTTCCACAAAATCATTTCCCTGTCGGTAAATTGCGTCTTCCTTGGGCAGAGGCCCCTCTGCCCCGGTCGCCATGCTCTGTAGAAACTCCTCTCCCTTCAGGTAGGACCTACTATGGGACCTCTCCACATGACATACTTCTGACAAGACTCGGTAAGACCATGTGACGCATTCCACTTAAAACACCCCCCCCCCCCCTTCTTTTTGGGTGGGGTGTGGTCCCCGCGGTGTCTTCCCCTTGGGAGGGACACCCCCTGACGCAGACACTTATGGCTCCCAGTTGGTTAACAAATTCCACTCTTTTTGGGGAGAAAAGAGAAGAAAAGTGGCCTCGGCTGGGCTAGCCTGTCCCTATCGTTGGGCAGTCGACTTGTTCCTGTAGGACCGTTCGACGCTTATAAGAGCGTTGGGGGAGGTTACGTGACGGCCTGGTGCACTGGCTACGAGGCACACAGCGGTCTGCCCGTCACACACCACCAGTTCATGTAACACAGTTCAGATAGTTGTGGCATTTTGTATAGGGACCCCTAGTGTCACTACATCGACACAACGTCGAGTGAGTGACAGATAGGGAACGTCATGGTTACTTTCGTAACCTCCGTTCCCTGATGGAGGGAAGGAGATGTTGTGTCCCTCTTGCCACAATGCTGAACTACCTGCTGAAATGGCCGGGACCTTGTCTCGGCTCCTCAGCACAAAACCTGAATGAGTGGTTGCATGCCAGCTCCTTTTATACCCGTATGTCTGGGGAGTGGCATGCAAATTCCACTCGCCAATTCTCATTGGCCTTTTTAAAAAAAAAAAGCAGAGTTGTTTGGGGCTCGCATGAGTGACCCCTAGTGTCACTACATCGACACAATGTCTCATTCTCTCCATCAGGGAACGGAGGTTACGAAAGTAACCATGACGTTTTTCACCCACACCTATCATATTGCTTTTGAAGATTTCATCCATAAGACTGGAGTCTTATAGATTACATTTATGTTGCCTTTATTGGCATTTTGTAGCTTCAAATTTTTGGTATCTATTCACTTGCATTGTGAGGACCTACAGAGCTGAAATATTCTTCTAAAAATCATAATTTGTGTTCTGCAGAAGAAAGTAAGTAACACGCCTAGGATTGCATGAGGGTGAGTAAATGATGATTTTTTTGTTTTAGGTGAACTTTCCCTTTAAACATAATTGGTGTGATAACGTGCATGTAAACGCACTGGGATCGGTGTTACTGCTTTTTTATGCTACCTAGTTTCAAATTACTGATAAATAATTAAATGACTTAAAAAGAAATTTAAATAATAACTTTATCCTCTGTCTTTACATGGAAACAAAAAGCACATTCTTAATGTACATAAACATTTTTAACACACATTAACTGAATTCTGAAGGATGAAGCTCGTCCCTTTTTATCTAAAGCAGCCTCTAGTTCCACCTCATGAAATTCTAGCAGTGCAAAGCTTACAAATTAACAATGTAATTTATTTTGGTGGGCCGAAAAAAGAACATGTTGGCAGAGCAAGTACAAATCGGAACTACTTGCTTGATTGCTCAAGGAGAGAAAAAAAAACTTACTGTGTAGCCCTGAACCTCATTCCTGACTGGTGACTTTTTCCCCGAAAACCCCAGGAGCTTGAGAGGCTGGAGGTGGAGCGGGTGGAGATGATCAGACAGCACCTGTGTCAATACACAACACTACGACACGAGACAGACATGTTCAACCAAGGCGTGAGTTAAACCAACTCTATTCACGCTCAGTTTTTAAGGCTGACCTAGATTGATGCAGATCATGAGTAAAGACAACCTGCATTTGTATGTCCAGACCATAGAGCCAGTGGACAAACTGCTTCGGGATGTAGACCCTGCCAGGGATCGAGAGCTATGGGTGAAGGAATATAAGACAGGGGAGGTGAGACCAGTGGACATGGAGATCTAATACCATGAAGACCAGACTCATACCATTGCACTGGGACACTGTAGCTTCTCCAGGGTCTCCCAACAACCAGTGAACATTGGTTTGGGAGGACTCATTCCTTAATGCATTCACTGACTGGAAGAGAGTGGCTGCTTTAGAGAGATGCTACTATGCAGCAGGTTGGATGAAGAGAAAGAGCGCCCTCTATATGTCCTGGTGTGACCTTTTATGGTTTGGTTTGAGGTTTTGATTGCTCAAAAACCCTCTGCCGCCTTCCCTTTTTAAACAAGCTATTGTAAGAGTAAAGAATTTTTTTTTTTTTTTTTTTTAAACCTATAGTGTAGGACAATCACGTCTTGAAAGTAACAACCAAGAGGAGGGCAGATAAAGAACCAAGTGTTTTCTTTCACTTGACTTGCAGTTCCTGATAATTGTAGTTTTGGATACAATAACCTTCCCACAAATTTGATTGAAGGTGTGGTGAGACAAGGCATCAAAAGTTGTCTAGGGAAAATAACAAGAATCTGTTAATATATTTCACTCAGGAGATCAGATGCATTAAATTATACATAAGGTAAAAAAGTACTTATAGATAAATACTGCTGTTGTAAAATGCATTTAACTATAACAGCTGATTTTACAGTAAATGCTAGCTGAACATGGCCTATTATTACCCTTAAAGTCAATGTGAGACACTGTTTGCAAACTTTTTTACTTCCATATTGTGATGTATTTCTGAGTAAAAGAGGATATTTAACAAGAAAAAATGTAGGACAGGACTTGACTATATCCATCAGGAATTTATTGGATCATGAAAAGTGGCGATACATACCATAATGGTGTCAAGTGGTTGGAAGGGAAGTGGTTGTGACGTCAGCTAAAAACACAACCATCTTGCACAACAAGGAACCAGAAACATGCATCAACAAAGTAAATACGGTTAATTTTCATTTATGTTGACTTTATGAAAAAGTATGCAACTACGTTTTATACAGGATACACAAAAGACAAGGAAAAATCCAAAACATCTTCTTAATATTCATTTTATTATTATTATTATTACAGAGAAAAAAATAAAAAATCTAGGTAGCCAGTTTTGAAGACTGGCTAGTATTGTTTTTATTCATATGAGTATTGTTTATTGTCCATAGTTCATAACTTTACAGATACTCATAGTCTTTGTCTCAAAGCAAAAAGACTCCACACTACACTGTAATGGACTCAGGGATAACATTACTTAGATACACAGTCCATTAACAACAAGGGCACAATACCATGAGAGGATTTTTTATTGTTTGTTTGGAGATTTTTTAAATTTATATATATATATATATATATATATATATATATATATATATATATATATATATATATATATATATACAGTAGACTCAAACTTTTTGTTATTTTTGGAGTCCAGTTTTATTTTTCCCAAAGGATTTACTGAAGGACAGAACAGAACAAAAGCATCTGCTTAACACTGGCAAACTGTGTATAGTGAAAGAGGTACAGATAATATAATGAAGTTATTTTGCACAGTGCTTATTTTTATATCAAATCAATTAACACCTTTTTTTTTTTTTTAAACTGTCTTCAAGTTCTTTTAAATGGATTTCATTCTTTGTTAGAATTTGCAAAGCAGTCATGTTAAGCCTTTAACTGTTCCCTGTTACTGATGTACATGTTCAGCATTAAACATGCAAAGTGCAAGTAATTCAATCACTCACAAAAATAAAATAATGTAAATGAAGAATACCTGGTGAATATCATCAATTTATTAGGTTTTATATAATATAAATGACATTAAATTTAACGTTTAACTGAATTGGATTTATTGTTTATTTATGTAGTTGTCATCAGTTGGTATCTCAATAAATACAAAACTAATACAAACATAACACCATTTGAGCAAGGGAATTACACAGTGCAGTGTATTTATTATCAATACATTTCTAATTATTTGACACATTATTTCTATATATTCTGGAGGTAAAGTTTATTTAACTTCAAAGTGTATGTGAACTTGTGACAGAAGATTGTATGTATCCTATTTCTTGTTGTGTGCATAACTGAAGCTGGTTGCCATTTCGATGACTATAAATATCTCTTGGGGGCTTGCTTAAAAAAATCTATGAAATATTCAATCCTTACAATATGAAACTATCAAAAGAGTATAATCAAGAATATTATGGCAACATTACATAAAGTTATATGAATTTCTTGATGAAGTATTAAAATAGTAAGGTCACACTGGCAATAGACAATATAATACTGAACATAGATACTTGTAGTGATAAAATGATTTATATGTTTATGATTCTTTTTTATCTCAAGAAAACTGGATCTAAGATAGTGTCTCCATTTTGGATTCCAGAAGACTGACAAACCTCTTATGATTCTAATCAATCATCAGTTTCTTGATTGAATTCAAATATGTGGGAATGAGAGAGCTGACGGACTCTTCATCGTCTGCAATGATCTTCTCACCTCTGCCCTCCGACCCTACAGAACTGGGTGATCTTATGAGCCCTGGTAAGGGAGTGCAGTATCCCTGCAATTAAAAAAACAAAACAATGGATATCAGCTCCACCGATCACACAGAAGACCAGAGCTTCTTTAACTGAAACAATACTGAAGAAGGATATGCTTCTCAATAAAGACAACCTCTCTATCCAAATAGTCTAGAAACAATCTGTATGTATTACAGAGTATATTGTAATAGATGCAGTGGCCCCACAAACTATGTATAAATGTCATAGCATTAGATAACAAGATTTCAAACCAAGTAGCATGTACTTTAAAGAAAGATACTGAAGCACTTTTCAAGTAAAATATTTCATAAAGTTGCTGTTGAAGTTTGGTTAGTTGTGGATACAACATTAGATATTAGTTTCAAATGAAGTTTAAACAGATGTCTGGTTGAAAATATCCAGAGTTAACCCATCATGGTTTACACAGACTCACAGATAAGTAGCCCTTGCCGAAGCTGCCCCTGTTCTTCGTCCTGATTTTGGTGAGAGCAGATTCAGCTATGTCAGCACGCTCCTCTGCATCATCCAGCTCATGAACAGTCTTCCTGTACTTGGTCAGGTTCACATTAGCCTGCTCCTCCTGTGTAAGACAAAGACAGGAAAACAAAAGGGATGTGTTTGTAGAAAAGAGAAACATACCATGCTAAAAAGACCAGTTAAGACCAGGATGCATGGTTTATGCTGGTTAGGTGCTGGTTTAAATTAGAGGCTGACCGATAGTGGATTTTGCCGATACCATTAACTAAGGTGGTGGGAAAGGCCGTTAAGTGATTAATCTGCAAATAGGTTTTTAAATTGATGTATAGAATGAAAAAATAAAAAAAAACTTAAACTTTCCTTACTATGACGGGTACAGACATAGAGGTCACAGGAGTCCAAACTGAATAAAATCCAAGATACAGCTTATTGTTCAACCAAAATCACAATAATAAACAGAAAAATGAAGATGTGGCACATAACGTGGGACTTTTATCTGTAAACAAACTCAAAACATAAAGGGGACTCTTATTTTGTAATGTCGGAGAGTTGGCTCTGTTACAGTGCTCTATTTTAAGTATTAACCAAATTAAGCTTTTCATAGCCTGTGTAATCACCAGATCAAGGATTTTGTGTATAATCTATTTTAACAGATGAGGTTTATGAAAATGAAAGGAGACTGAGGCTGTTCTAAACATTCTGCCTAACATCTACTTTTGTGTTCCACTGAAAGAAAGTCACATGAGATTGAAACAATATGAGAGTAAATGATCACAGAATTTACACTTTTGGGTAAACTATCCCTTTAAGAAGTCTGAAGGTAGTGCTGACACACCAGCATCCAAAACATACCATACGATGATGACCAGCAATGTTGGTCTTTTCAGCACATGTATCTTACCGCCTCCTCTACTTGTCTCTTGTAAGCTTTCATTTTAATCTGGAGTCTCTCCACTAGATCCTGCATCCTCTGCTGGTTCTTCTGGTCCTCCTCCGTCTGGAAGAGAAGCTCCTTCAGACGCCGCTCATTCTTCCGCAGGGTCTTAACCGTCTCAGCGTGCCTTTTCTGCTCCGTGTCCAAGTCTAGCTCCAGCTCTTTCACCTGCATATACCACACAAATCCACACAGGGCAAAAGGTGTCAAATTATTCAACACATAAAGATCTGGCATCATAGATCCAGTGTGATGCTGTTTACCCTGCCCTCCAGCTTTTGAATGATCTTCTTGCCTCCTTTCATGGCCAGCTGCTCAGCTTCATCCAGTCTGGTGGTCATGTCCTTTATCTGAGCCTCCAGTCCCTTCTTGACTCGCTCTAGGTGCATGGTGTGCTCCTGCTCCACTCGCAGCTCCTCTACCACACGTGCTGTCTACAGAGAAACACATAATTCAGTGACCAGTCAGTACACCTCCTATGCTCCCACCATCTCCAGCAGGTCAAAACTATTAAATAATTTATCAATGGCTTTCACACAATCTTACACTTTAACACGGAATCAACACATCTGAAGCCAATTTCAATAAATATCAGGTTTTTAAGGTGGTGTAGGTGATGTTGGCAAAATTTCACTAACTTGCACCAGACTTAGCCATTGAATTAGACAGTCCTCCCTCTCTTAAATCCAGACCTCCAAAGACACATCAGAAAATTTGAATTCTCCAGAGAGCAGAGAGTGCCTCAAAGTCTTCTGACTGGCTAAACAAAAGTGTCCTTCAGCAAGATATATTTTTGTTGTTAACCCTTAAACTCTGGTGCATTTTTGGGCTGCTGTCTACAATTTTTCATACTTAAATTTAAAACCTTACATTCACACAGACTGTGGACTAATTGCAAATTTAAAAAAAAAAAAATAAAATAAAAATAAAGGATCGAATTTTTCAGAAAACCCACAAGTAAAAAAAAATAAAATAAAATAAAAAAGATTCAGAGTATTCATAAATTATATTGTGTGTGAACAATCTTATGATGAACACAGGTTTTTTTTATTTTATTTTTTTTTATTTATTTTTTTTGTACTAAATTTGTAAGCATGTAATTCTGGTTTTTACATTTTACATTTTTACATGAACAATTCTGTTCATTTCCCTGCAAAAAAAGTCTTCTCATTCCACTAGATGGCAGCAAGTACTAGGAAAAATAATTTTTCCTCTATCACCTTCCATCACAATATGCAGATCTGAAATGTAGATGGCACTCTAACACATCTCAGCCCTCACAGATGTGCTTGTCCATAGACATTCAGTCTAATTTTCAGTTCATGCAGTTCTAGAAGCTCAGTCAAGGTGTCATTATAAACCTGAGATTCTCCCCTTTGTGAGGATACATCACAGGAGATATAAGCTCAAAGACAAGTAAAAAATTGCTTATTTTGTAGAAAATTGCCTATGGTAAGAGCAGATATATAGTTTGTGGCTATTTGGGGATTACAGCAGCAGCGATCGCCACATAAAAGAGATGTTTGTATTTTAGTCTTTTAAAAATCTTTACAACTGTGGTACTAAGGCAACAAAATACACTATACAGTCGCATTCATGAGAATGAGAGCTTTTATTTGATATATGACTTGTCTATTTAAGTGCTATGTGAAATACTTTTATATTTCATATTATTATTTCTACCCCATTACCTCTAGGTGGCGCTTATTTGCAACACATATATTTTCAGGCGTTATTTTGTTATGTTATGTAAGTAAATGCAAAAGTGATGGTGTTCTATGACATTTCAGATTCTAAGCTTTCAAATTATACCACATATGCCAGACTTATTTATCCAGGGACGTTAAGCATAAACTTATTTTGCGACATAGCGTCCCCCTGTGAACTCGCCGGCAGTTACATAGAGTTAAAGGGGAGAGCCTCATGCTTTCATATAGACCAGTGTGATTTCTCAGTACACCTATTTTGGTGATACTAATAATGTAGTAGAGACATTTTCTGTGTGCTTTTCTATAAAATCCATGCTAATGGCACCTTTACTGTGAGAATCTAACACTTTCCCAATCTAAAAAAATGCTTTGGGTCTATATTGTACCTCACTGGCAACCTTCTTGGCCTTGTCATTGGCTGCCCTCAGTTCACTTTGTAGTTCCTCATGCTCCTGTGTGAGCTGCTGGAGATCTACTTCCAGTTTTCTCTTTCCACTGGATACAGACTGAAACTGCAAAGAAGAGATAGGGGGGAAAAAATCTATTTTCAGTTAAATAAGCTCCCAAATAGCCAGGTCCACTATAGCATTCCTAAAAAAATTTAATGACTCAGAATATTGACAAAATTAAGTTGGTAAGTTTAAATTTTTTACATAAAATGCCAATTAATTAATCGAAATAATCACAATTAATCGCATATATAAATAAACTCAGCAAAAAAATAAACATCCTCTCACTTTCATCTGCTTTTATTTTCAGCAAACTTAACATATGTAAATATTTGTATGAACATAAAAAGTTTCAACAACTAAGATATAAACTGAACAAGTTTCACAGACATGTGAATAACAGAAATGGAATAATGTGTCCCTGAACAAAGTGGGGTCAAAATCAAAAGTAACAGTCAGTATCTGGTGTTGCCACCAGCTGCATTAAGTACTGCAGTGCATCTCCTCCTCATGGACTGCACCAGATTTGCCAATTCTTGCTGTGAGATTTTACCCCACTCTTCCACCAAGGCACTTGCAAGTTCCCGGACATTTCTGGGGTGAATGGCCCTAGCCCTCACCCTCCAATCCAACAGGTCCCAGACTTGCTCAATGGGATTGAGATCCGGGCTCTTCGCTGGCCATGGCAGAACACTGACATTCCTGTCTTGCAGGAAATCACACACAGAATGAGCAGTATGGCTGGTGGCATTGTCATGCTGGTGGGTCATGTCAGGATGAGCCTGCAGGAAGGGTACCACATGAGGGAGGAGGATGTCTTCCCTGTAACACACAGCATTGAGATTGCCTGCAATGACAACAAGCTCAGTCCGATGATGCTGTGACACACCGCCCCAGACCATGATTTGCATGCCACTCCCCCGGACATACAGGTATAAAAGGAGCTGGTATGCAACCACTCATTCAGATTTTCTCTTCGGAGCCAAACGGTCATGCTCATTCAGCTGAATACTACTGTTCATTCACCTCTGCTGGATCTGACGGCGCATTCCAGCGGCTTCTCCCTCCTCTGCACTGGTGCACTGCAGAGAACGCCCCTGGGCGCTTCGGCAGAAAAACTAGAAAGTATATTTTCTGAAAGAGCTTTTTCCCCTCTAAAAGAGTATATATTTCTCTAAAAGAACGCACACACAGAACGTCTTTTTAAAGACGCGTCTTTTTAAAGATGACTTTCCGATTGTGTGTTATTCCTGGTTGCGGTCATTATCTCTCAACTTCTGATGGTCATGATCGCTGTCTTTCATGTCTGGGCGTGACCCAAATGGAGGCAGCGTTTGTGAATGGTTCATGTTCTCACTGCGAGAACATGATAATGGCAACGTTGCGGTCGCGGCTTGCTTTCTGGCGCGGACGCCCTAAGCTCCCGTCCAAGCCCTGTAGGCTCACATCGTCCCTGATGGCTAAAGCCTACAGTGCTGCTGGACAAGCCACCTCTGCCCTGCACGCCATGGCTCTCCTGCAGGTCCACCAAGCCAAGGTGCTGAAAGAACTGCACGAGGGTAGTTCCGCCCCAGATCTGATGCAGGAACTGCGCTCGGTGACCGACCTCGCTCTCCGAGCGGCGAAGGTCACGGCGCGGTCTCTCGGGCGGACTATGGCCACACTAGTGGTCCAGGAGCGCCACCTTTGGCTCAACCTGGTCGAGATGGGCGAGGCCGACAAGACACGATTCCTTGCTGCCCCAATTTCCCAGGCGGGCCTATTCGGCGACACCGTCAAGGACTTTGCCCTGCAGTTCTCTGCGGTGAAGCAGCAGACGGAGGCAATCCAGCACATCCTGTCCTGGCACGGCTCAAGATCCCACACCCCGTCTGCTCGTCGCCAAGGGCGTCCCCCTGCGGTGACTGCACCGGCTCCGCCGCAGCCCGCCCCTTCGGCCCGGCCCCGGTGTGGAGCCCACCGCAGGAAGCCGACGCCACCCGTCTCACATCCGGCGCTGAAGAACCATGGAGGTCCTCGAAGCGCCCCTGAGATGGGCTACCCAGGGACGAGGGAACCCACTCACGTGGAGCTGGTAAGAATACCACTCCATCCCCCAGTGGAGGGCCAGGTGGAAAATCTTTTGTTGCCTTTTTGTTTGATTTCGCCGCATGCCCAAGTGGCTGCGGTACCCAACAGTTCAGCAAAAGAGCGACTTCCTTCCTCCCTGGGTCACATACCCGGTGTGTACGGTCGTCACCACGACTACCGTCCACGGACTTTTTCTTGTAGGATTGGCACTCCAGCGGTGGCCTTTCCGCCCCTGAGCACCCAGCTGTGGCACACAGCCGCCCCCAATGTGGAAGGTATCTCTTTTCTCGGATTGAAGTTGGACTCAGTCTCCTTGACGGCACGCCTTACAAACGAGTGCACCCAGTTGGTGCTGGCCTGTTTGAAGGCATTCAAACAGAGAACAGTGGTTCCACTGAAACTTTTTCAGAGGCTCCTGGGGCATATGGCGTCCTCGGCAGTGGCCACCCCGCTCGGGTTGATGCAAATGAGGCCGCTTCAGCACTGGCTCCAGACTCGAGTACCGAGATGGGCATGGCGCCACGGGACACATCGCGAGGCCATCACGCCGGTCTGTCACCGTCTTTTCAGCCCTTGGACCGACCTCTCGTTTCTACGGCAGGTGATCCTTTAGAACTGGTCTCCAGGTGCGTCGTGGTCACGACAGATGCCTCCAAAACGGGCTGGGGCGCTGTTTGCAACGGGCATGCAGCCGCCGGCCTCTGGACGGGCCCGTGACTGCATTGGCACATCAACTGCCTCGAGTTGTTGACAATTCTGCTTGCCCTGCGGAGGTTCCGGCCGTTGATCCAGGGCAAACACGTGTTAGTTCAGACAGACAGCACGGCAACGGTAGCATATGTGAACTGCCATGGCGGTCTGCACTCTCGTTGTATGTCACAACCTGTCCGCCATCTCCTCCTCTGGAGTCAGCAGCACTTCAAGTTGCTGCGAGCCACTCACATCCCGGGCAACCTCAACACTACAGTGGACGCGCTGTCACGGCAGGTTACCCTCAGGGGAGAGTGGAGACTCCACCCTCAGGTGGTCCAGCTGATTTGGAGTCGATTCGGACAGGCATAGGTGGACCTGTTCGCCTCCCAAGAATCCTCCCACTGCCCGCTCTGGTACGCCCTCACCGAGGCTCCCCTCGGCATAGACGCGCTGGCACACAGCTGGCCCCCTGGCCTACGCAAAGTGAGCCTGCTTGCACAGACCCTGTGGAGGCTTTCCCCTTCCACCTTGAAGGTGTACGTTGCCACCATAGCAGCACACCACGACGCATTCGACAGTAAGTCCTTAGGGAAGCACAACCTGATCATCAGGTTCCGAAGAGGTGCCAGGAGGCTGAATTCCTCCAGTCCTCATGGGACCTCTCTGTAGTTCTTCAGGGTCTACAGAGAGCCCCCTTTGAACATTATATTTGCCCTCTGGAATTGATTTTCAAGGGATTTTTTTTAACCTTTATGTGGACATTTTGTCTAACCATACTAACACAGCATGTGGGCCCATTTATCTCAAATACTTGTAAAACTGAATAAAGTAACTGAATTAATTCTCAATCTGAACAATGTTGTTAATTATAAAATCAAATGAACAAAAGTAGCTGTAAATAATGTACAAGATAATAATTTGCTGGTCTCTACATTAGAATATACAGTTCTCTACTGTTTACCATCATGGCACTGTAGATTTTGTTGTAATGTCTATTTAAAATTTTGGAGTTGTTGTTCAACAACACTTGCCTCAGAGACAGTAGGCTTGGTGAAGAAAGGTCAGTAGTATCTGTACCTGGTTGTCAAGCTCACTGTATTTCTCAGAGGTCTCTTGCACCTCTGTCTCCAGGGCCTTGCGGCTTCTCTCTACGGCCTCCAGTGAGGCGCGACTCTCTTCCCCTTCAGTAACCAGCAGGGTGCAGCGGCGCTCAAGAAGTGTCTGCTCCTCTCTCAGCTCCTCCTGCACACGCGCCTCCTCCTCCAGCTGTACTTGCAGGTCCTGCAGGAGAAAGAGCAAAAGAAGGTACTTAAGGTGAAGCGTTTTTATTTTTTTCTCCTATTCTAGCTGAACATTCTTGGGTTAATTTCCCCAAAAATGTAATCACTGTGGCTCTGTGGCATTATCAAAACATTGCTCTGTTTGTTTGAGCATCCAGACCAACCAAACATAGCAAGTTATCCTGCAGTATGCTTCCACTACCATGCAGAACAGTGGCAATATGTGTGAACCTTCATTTGTTGCTGCATCTTCTTCACAGTCTTCATTAGCTCTGCGTTGCTCTTGTTCAGTTGGTCCACCTGCACTTCCAGCTCATTCAGATCACTCTCCATCTTCTTTTTCAGACGGGCTGCTTCAGTACGGGCCTTTACCTCCACATCCAGACTGGCCTGCAGGGACTCTAAAGCCCTCTGGTGGCTCTTTCTAAAAGAAGAAAAAAAAAAAATTATATATATATATATATATATATATATACACACACATGACACATTTATTTGCTTCCGTTTCATTGCAGTGTATTACCTGAGTTGGACATTTTGGATAAGTTAATGGTTACAATATGGAATCTGACAGATTTAGAATGCATAATGAACATGTGCATGTTGCAGGAACGAAAAGATGCAAGATAAAGTTACTTACCAAAAGGGTTATCCCATTTTAGTTAAAAGGCAGGAAAAAAGGAAAAATATTACAGTTAAAGAACTGAAATGTAAAAAGCACAATGTGGTTTAGAGGCAGAAGACAATTTGAGAGGTATATTCAGAAGAGACATTTAAGCATTTGTTTTTCTTAAAGTTGCTATAAGCAATTTTAGCTGTTTTGCTAACCTCTGCGAGATTTAGCCATACCAAGGAAAATGTATTGTGGTATTAAAAAAAAAAAAAAAATAAAAAAATAAAAATAAAAAAAAAACACTTACAGCACCTTTAAGCATTTAGACCACAACTAGGACCACAAATAGCAACAGATAATTTCAATTCAAGAGTACCTGGCGGCCTCAAACTCCTCTTCTTTCTCCTGTAGTCTGCGCTCCATGTCTGCTTTAGCCTGAGACAGCTCCAACTGAAGACGCAGAACTTTTGTCTCCTCAGCCTACAGTAAACAGAGAAACTCTAAAGGATAGTATTCATAACTAAAGAGGCAGCTTTCCTTGAACAATTTGTTGACAACTAGGAGACATGGAGAATGGTGAAATTAAATGTTGGCTATAAATGGTGAAATATATGCACAGAAGACAAAACTAAATAGATAGGTAAAGTCTGTCGATACAAACTTGTCTGAAAGGTTAAACTAGTTTAAAAACTTTGATGGTCATACAGACATTTCAGTTGAATGGATGATTGGATGGATGGAAAAGAAAGAGTGATAGAACAAATTAAGGGCCTTTTGTGGCTTTGTTTACATTTGAATTTTTTTGACAGTTAGAGATGGAATTCACAAACATTCCATTGGCTCATTTGAACATTCTATCAATGTAAGTCTATTTGGATTTTTCTCAAATTTGATAGCCTGCAACAGGAAAACTGTAAGTTCAATCAGTTAGAAAAAAGTCTTTCTAGCAAGTCAGTCCACTGTCGGCCATCTTTGAAACGCTCTCGGGAGGCTATTTCCAGTCATGCCAGTGCAGCTCCTATCTACCTGAATGGAGAAAGACCAAAATCTCAAAAACTATTGGTCAAGATTATGATCAAAGAACATATTTTAAATCAGCAATAAAATCTGACAATACTGGAATCACAATTGTGATTCTTTACCTCAGATTAAGAAAAAAAAAAAATAATAATAATAATAATAATAATTGCATGCGCATTCTAGAGTTGATTGACAGGTGATGTCTGTATCTAAAAGGTGATTGGCTCTTTTAACTGTAGGCGAGACTTCCTTTCTACATCCGTTTACTGTTGGGCACTCAGAGCTCCGTGGTTAAGCATTCTAATTTCTCCCATTCATTTTAAAAGAAGTGGCCCATCTCTGCTAAATAATCTCTGGTTAAAATAGTCATAGCACATTACAGCCTGATTTATACTATGGAAGATGCCAACCTTTTTCTCCTGGTTGAACTAAAGCACCCTAAGCAAATGAAGCCGGTGTTTATAATACACATGACGTTTTAAAATTAGTTAGTTGAGGGTGATGTCACAGTGTTTAACGTACTGTTCCAGCCATGGAAATAATGCCAATAATGCAGGTTTTTCTCTCCATGGACCGCTGCTTTTAGTGCTGTATCGCTTCTTTGCTTTATTAAACTTGTCACAGAGCCACTTTTGCCAACATGTTATTTGATCTGAGTTCATTAAAACTCCAATCTCTCTCCACACATTTGTTGTGGCCACGCTGTCTTTGTGGAGTTTGTGCTGAGAATCATATAAAAAAGTATATTTCTGCACAGTCTCTCAGAGACTGGCTTCAAAGTTATCCATTTTAACAACAGTAACCAGTAATCAACTCCTCAGCTGGCACGCACGATTGTAAATAAAAAAAGTCACATCCAAAACACACCCATGATTACTTTAAACCAATCATCAATGCTCTTCAACCAGCCTAGTTGTCCTAGGTCAAGAATGAATCCTGAACTTTCAATCAGTTCCAGTCAATGGGAGATTTTCATTTTTTCTGGTTTTAGAAGAAGAAATTTACCATAAAAGAATACTGAAGATACCATGAATTAATCACTCTATACTTCACGCCTAGAGCTTCAAACTGATATCTTATGTCATGAGTCAAAATGGGTTCCTTCTTGCATTAAAAAAAAAGTGGCAGGGAGATCCACAATCTGGTTGTAGGCAGAGCAGAATTAGACTAAACCCTCCTTCATTCTAGAACATCATCCATCAACACCACCACCAGCTACTCTAATCAGCCCTGTCAGCTCAGTGGTCCTCCATCTCCATCCATCAGCCCACACAAAGCCACAGTCAGGTCACAGAGGTCAACTCACCCATTTCTTTTTCTCTAAACAAAAAGCTCTATAGGTTTATTTTTCATCAACTTGGGTCTCAAACTTGACCTAGAATGTGAACACTTTTTTCATTGAAAACAAGACAGCTTGACAGGATTCTGTCATTTGCTCTCCAAGACTTGCCAGTGCACTTCCAGGTGATAAATGCTGACCCCTTTGGCTGTCGGGAAATGTGTAACAATTAGCAGTTCTACTTTTTTAGGTTGCACCGGTCAGCCCTGAGACACTAATTCCCTAAATGTCAGGATGCAGTAGTTTAAATAGTAACTCCAATCTTCTCCAGTTCAATATATTGTCTTGGTGGGCGTTTTCCTCTTTATCACATATTATAATTGTATAATGCTTTCTAAATACTTGGTCAGTTGAAAGATAGTCCTGATAAAACCAAATGTGCAAAAGAGCCAAAAATAGTCATAAATGAAGACTCTATGGCTGAATTTCACGAAGAAATGACCTGGTCATATTTCAGCCCAAAATTAAAAGAAAAAAATATTTGTCAAGAAAAACCTGTCCATTTTTGGTAAGTTTTTACTCATATAAAAAGTTTTACTCTTAAAGATATTAACAGTAATTTTTAAACATATGTACAAAATCA
Source organism: Myxocyprinus asiaticus (assembly GCF_019703515.2). Classification (NCBI taxonomy): domain Eukaryota; kingdom Metazoa; phylum Chordata; class Actinopteri; order Cypriniformes; family Catostomidae; genus Myxocyprinus; species Myxocyprinus asiaticus. Next base: position 26,554,227 of record NC_059379.1, read on the forward strand.
TGAGCACTCACAAGGGATGAAGGCTCCAGTCATATCAGTAACCTTATAAAAGCTGTTTTATTCTACGTGGAGAGGGATAGAATCAAATGTTTTAGAATCACATGACCAGCAGAATACTACGGGTACTTGGTTAATCTGAGTAACTGCCCTGGACACTTGTTGGACACTTTCACTCATGGATTACATTAATCATGGCTGACTGTGAATAGTGAATTTCTACAATGGCATCAGTAACTGAAAACTGTTGATTTTGAATGATGCTGCATCCATGCCCCTACGAGTCAGTGTAAGTCCAAGACCACATCCATAAAAAATTACTGAGTGCACATTTAAGATTCATATATTGCAATTACATTTTCATGCAGTTCCAAATGATTTGCACAAATACTGAATGTTTTCACACTCCCATCTGCCTTCTTTATGAGCGTATTGCAGAATATTTATGAACGTATTTATTATAATGAAATTCTGTGTGAATCGTACATAAAACCACCCTTGTGTAACCTGTTTTATTTAACTCCTCGTGCTTTATAAATACGGCCCAATACATTTAAATAATACATTTTTTTTTCTTTTTTTTTTCATTACAGTAGACTACCGTGAATCGGGTGAGGAGGTAATTGTCTTAATTGTCTCACAAATAATGTTGAAATGTAAAAAGTTGTAATAGTCCTAAAAAATAGGCAACATTTTCTATAAACAAATAATAATTTCTTATTATTTGTTTTCTTTTGATTTTGGGGTGAAATACATTAATGTTTTTTTTTTTTTTTTTTTTTACATTTTTGTGAGATTCAGCCCTAAGTATCAAGTGTAATGATTTTCTCCACACCTCTAATGCTGCCTCAGACTCCTCCAGTGATGCCTGCAGCTCTTCTTTCTCCATCTCGATTTTCTTCTTCATTTTCTGAAGCTCATGGACACTCTTGCCCCCATCTGAGAGCTGGTCTGTAAGATCAGCAATCTCCTCTGAAATACAACAGCACAACATCAAACGTTACAAAATGAGGTGAGACTACTGAATATAGAACTTATTACTTTTAAGTGAACTTCCATAGTAACAAGTTTTGTAGTGAAACACTCTGAGCTTTTTGGTGCAGCTATTGTGATCTGGTAGCTGTGTCTTTAAGGTACCTTCATTCTCTGTAGTCCTTTATTGAGTCAGCTTGTTTCTGTTGGACAACATATTTCAACTAATTATGGTGCAGTCTTAAAACCGCAGCCATACAAACAAAGCCCATAATGAAAGATTAAAACATTCTGCAGTCACAGGCCCACATTACGCTGGCTAAGCTGTACTGTAATTTGTGTTTATATGAGTTTGTATAAAGTTTTCACGGGCTGTCACACGTGCACCTTCACAAAAGATTTTAAATAAACAAATATTCTATAATTATGACATAGTGATAGCACATTTCAATCACGCATGGCGAGTGGTGGTTTTTATTCTGTATAAATGCCACTCTAAGTGTCAGTGTTACCCTGGAAGGCCTTGTTCTCCCTGCGCAGAGCCTCGCCCTGCTCCACTGCCTCCTCGTAGGTCGTTTTGAGCTTGAAGAGCTCGGTGGCGTGCTGTCTGCTCTCTTTCTGACAGCTCTCCACTTCTACAACCAGCTCCTCGCACTTCTGCCTCCAGTCACTCAACTGCTTGTCAAGCATCCTTTGTTTTTTATCCAGCACTGCTGCCACATTATTCGCCTAGAGAGGAACACAGAACAATTTCACAATTATCTTGACAAATAGACCAAAAGGCTGTCCAGAAAATCTGATTGCATGTCAACACCACTTAAATTTGATTGCTTGCCAGTTATTTGGATAACAGAAACTATATTGACCATTTAGCCATTGACGTGGATGTTAAAGGTGCTGTAGGCAATTATTATTTTTATTATTTATTTATGTGTCTGTGTTATGTCTCTGTTATCTGACAGATATCACTGACATAGGTGTCTTGGCAGTCAGGTTTGCTGACATTGGGTTTGCGCACATATCTTAGGAGGGCGGGGTTTTGAAGAGAGGGTGTGTGGTTAAAGGGATGTCTGCGGTCTAAATCAGTGGCTTACTGTAGTCTTGTAGAAGAACAAGCAAAACGTCTGAAATCACTTACAGCAGGTGTTTAATAAGATTGCAAGATGTTATTTTTCTCGAACACAGGGCCAGCAGCATCCAAAAGAATTGTATGGCAGAATATATAGTTTTTGTAGATACTGTAATGTTTACATTGTATTAAAGTTTTAAGAGTCCCTCTTTGAGATATGAACCGATGACTGTATGCATCTGTTACATGCTCATACCTTCTCCAGATCCACACAAAGCTCCTCCACTTCTCCCTGCAGTCTCTGTTTGGCTTTCTCCAGACTGGAGCATTTGGCCTGGGTGGCCTCCACTGCCTCCTCGGCCTCTTGCAGTCGAGCAGTCAGCTTTTTCCTGCAACAGAGCAACATTAAATGCATGCTCATTTCTGAAGGTAGTGAATGTCTAAGGTCTAAAAAGTCTTGGTACACTTAAGCGTAGCGCACACTTGAAGACTGAAGCTTGTTGCCCTTTCATATTTTAAGTCTGTGACAAGAAGCCCCAGATCATAGCTTGCATTAACTTGCAGTGTGTGCCTGTTGCCTAGTCGCAAATACTATGCTAACAATTTCAAACTGGTTTCAAGTATAGCCTACCAGTTGCCAGGTGTGTGCGTTGTCTGGAATAGTGAGGGAGTAGTAATGAGCAACAACCAATAAAAACTGCAAGAGGAGGGCGAGGGCTAAAAAAACATATTGGGGGAAGAAAATCAGACTGCTGCCCACGTCTAGGATAGAGAATGATCTTAGCTGTGTCCAAATTATTGTACTTTCAAAGTACATTGACTTGAATTTACTTTTCAACCATTAATAAAGTATAGTACATTCTTTAAGGATACAGGTATACTACATCCAGGAATGTGGATATTGTCCTTTGATCAGTATCAACCTTTACAGAAACATTAGAGAAATAATCACTATTGGTTAGCAAATTTTAATTGTTAGTTGGCAGACTTTTTACATGACATGTAAGCATAATGCAACTGAAAACATCACACATATTTTAGACACAGTATATATATATATATATATATATATATATATATATATATATATATATATATATATATATATACACATATAGTCAGACAGACAGACAGATAGACAGATAGATAGATATAAAGTATATGGACTTCACATGCTATTTATATTTTATGTGAAGGAGTATATTTTTTTAATTCGTTTTTCAACATTTTACCGAAAATCACATTACAGCTTTGTGATTTTAACTTTTTCTTTTGACATTTATTATACATTCTGTTACATGTTTGTTGTTTATATGCATAATTTGTACTATTTCCAAGTATTTACATTGAGATTACATAGATATGCATAACAAGCACTAAAACTCTCAGAACAGCGGCAGTTCAACGAGCGTCTCATAGACGTGTTTCAGTTTAACTGATTCTTAACCACATTCATGCTATGTGATTAGAATTAATGTTTCTTTTTACTCTTATATCAACAACTGATTGTAAAGAATAGAAAGGGTATTAAGACATTACAGACCTTATTCAATGTTTGGGCACGCATTAAACAAAGTCAAACCAAACTTTTGTGTATTGAATTCCTGGTCTGTAGAGCCATTTGCAGTTAAACGGAGAATGTTGTGAAAACAGTCTGTGGAAAAGTTGAACCAAAATCAGAGCTGACCTCGTTAAATGCAATGTAAATGTAACTACGGCATATCAGGCCTCAACTAAAGCAACGGTAACATCCGTGACAACTCCGAAACCCATTGCAGCCAAATAACGTATGTCATCTGGATACTGTTCGCTATACTGTCAATTCAGACATCCTACTCATTTGACATACTGCTTTTTGCATACTGTATAGTAGGAAGTGTGCATAATAAGACACAGGATTTGTACCTGACGCACGTGTTCTGTGATCAATTGTGTACAATGCGCACCAACATGACAGATAACAAGAAAGCGTGAGCAACCAATCACAGCCCTATCCCTACCCGCTACAATCCGAGGGCAGTTATTTGTTGATTTGAAAGATGTTACAGGAACAACAAAGCATGTTGTTTCAGTGACGTCCTACATGTCCTATTACATTAAGCACAAAGGGATGTATGAGTGTGTTCATGTGTACATGCCAATAATCAGGGTTGAGGAATAACGGAATACATGTAACGGGAATACGTATTTAAAATGCAAAATATAAGTAACTGTATTCCACTACAGTTACAATTTAAATCATTGATAATTAGAATACAGTTACATTCAAAAAATATTTCAATTACTGAAGAGATTACTTTGCATTTTATTGTCATTTGTTTCATTTAATATTTAGTCCTTTCAGATGGAAACATTTATACATATAAATGATGTGATTCAAAGTGCATTTGAACAGCGGTGAAACACTTTCTTATGATGTGTTACATTCATACGAGCAGACAGAGAAGTAAGTTTGAAGTAAGTTTAGAGCAGAAGAAATAGAAATAAACCTTGTGTAAATTGTCAGCTTTACGCTAAGCTAAAATGCTATTTCTAGCCATTTTAAATGCACGTTACCAGGCACAATCATATTTTTTATCAAGAAAATTCATGTTAGATCATAATTCCTTTTTTTCTAGTAAGACCTTTGATATTAGGGCAAAAATCATATTCTTGATAATAATTTTTGTATTGTTTTCCTGTAAAAATATCTAAAAAAAAGATAAAATTGATTTATCTTGTTTTAGAAACAACATTGCATAAGATATTTAGGTTTTTCAGAGAATGTATTTTTAACATGTGTATTTTTTCTTACTGTACTGGCAGAGTTTTTATAGTCAAAACAAGTGAAAAAAATCTACCAGTGCTGAAGAAGTAATCCAAAGTATTTAGAATATGTTACTGACCTTGAGTAATCTAACGGAATACGTTACAAATTACATTTTACAGCATGTATTCTGTAATCTGTAGTGGAATACATTTCAAAAGTAACCCTCCCAGCCCTGCCAATAATACATACTTGGCTTCTTCCAGTTCATCACTGTGCTGGATGGCATCAGCCTCATGGCGGCTCCTCCAGTGTGTGACGTCGCTGTTGAGTTTGGAGATGAGACGCTGCAATTCTTGTTTACTCTCCTGCTCCTCTTCCAGTTGTTCCTTTAACATTTCACACTCCTGCTGCACTGCTGCCATACTGCTGCTCAAGGCTGTTTTAGCCTGACAATACCCCACACAAACACAGCATGTCACATTTCTGCTATACTGTAGTTCTTATGCATAGACCTGTTGAATGCTGTTTTATACTTATTACTTTATCCCAATTCCAGTGTCTCTTTAACCATGGGCACTTATGGCCCTGTGGACTTTTAAACTCTGTTAGAAAACACTTTTTAAACTCACAGTTAGTTAGATAGCAGACGTCAACCAGCAGTCCACCCTCAAATAACACTTTACAATAAGGTTGTTTTCGTTAGCATTGGTTAACTATATTAGTTATATATTATAGGCCTATTATAACACTTTTAAAGCTCATACTGTATTAATCTTGGTTAAAGTTAATTTCAACATATACTAAGACATTTTTTAAATAAGGAATAATTCACCCAGAAATGAAAATTCTCTCATCATTTACTCACCCTCCCAGATGTGTATGACTTTCTTTCTTTTGCTGAAAACAAACAAAGATTTTTAGTAGAATATCTCAGCTCTGTAAGTCCTCACAATGCAAGTGAATGGTGGCCAGAACTTTGAAGCTCCAAAAGGCACATAAATGCAGAATTAAAGTAATCCTGTGGTTAAATGCATGTCTTCAGAAGTAAAATGAAAGTTGTGGGTGAGAAAGATATTAATTTTTAAGTCCTTTTTTACTATAAATTCTTCTCCCTGCCCAGTAGGTGGCGATATGCACAAAGAATGTGAATCGCCAAAAACAAAAGAATGAGAAAGTGAAAGTGGAGATTTACTATAAAAAGGACTTATATTTTGATCTGTTTCTCACCCACACCTATAATGTCACATCTGAAGACATGGATTTAACCACTGGAGTCATATGAATTACTTTTAGGCAGCCTTTATGTGCTTTTGGAGCTTCAAAATTTTGGCTTATTGAGAGGAATATTCTTCTAAAAATCTTTGTTTGTATTCAGTAGAAGAAAGAAAGTCATAGACATCTGGGATGGCATGAGGGTGAGATGATGAATTGATGAAATATTTTTTTTTTTTTTCATTTTTGAGTGAACTATTCCTTTAATGATTATGAACTGACATGAACTTTCAATGAAACATTTTTTTTTACAAATCAACAAACAAGACTATTAAATGCTGTAAAAAATATATATATATTGTATATAGTTAGTTCATGATACATAATGTATTTACTAATGTAAACAAATACAGCCTTTTTGTAAAGTGTTACCCAACTATTAAACCCACAACCTATTTTAGTGCTCTCTGTTTAGATCAAACTTGGTTCACATACTGTTGATATGAGTCATATTAATTATCCACACACCTTGACCTCTTCATCAAACTGTTTCTTGAGTTCGTCGTGTTGGGCCATCACCACGGTTTTGGATCGGCTCAGGTGACTGCCCTTGTTCTCCGCCTCCTCCATCTGTCTTGTGAGCTCATTATTTTCAGCTGCAGAAGCAAATTTGAATTAATTTTAAATCACTTTTAACATTGGCACAGCAGCTGTTGGCAGAATAAGTCTAACTAAAAGTGCTTAACCAGTGCAGCATAAAGATTAAAGGCCCATCAAATCAAAATTGGAGTTTAGTGGTTTTAGTCCATGTCTTTTAGCTTTGAGGTCATCTATACAAGTAATATTGTAAGTAAGAGTTCCAAGTATTAGTGTGCGAAGTGAAGTCAGCTTCATTTGTCTCACCCGTGAGTCTGTTCTTTGCTGCAGTGACCTCATTTAGAGCTTTCTGCAGGTCCTCATTCCTGGAGTTAGCCTCAGAGAGTAAGTCCTCTAGTTTCTTCAACTGTGTGTCAGTGGATGCCTAATGTTGCACATGATTATAAAGTATGACATTAGCTTTGATCAGTGGCCCTGCAGTCCAACCGTGTTGCCTGCTCATGTCACAAAAACCTAATGAAAAGCCTGAGATGACATCAAACAAAACAAGCAGAACATCCTACAACCATGATTAATGGAGGTTCGAGGTAAGGTCTCCATGGTAGTAATTTATTTCCTTGGCATAAATCAAATATGCAAACTGGATTCAAACTAGTCCTGTATTAGCTCTGCTGGGAAGAAAACCCCCAGCATATACTGCTGGTGTTTTGCTAGCTGGTTGGCGATTTGGTCTCCTTATCATACCAGCAACTTACAGTAGGCTTGGTTAAGTTTTTTTAATGCGATTTTTTAAGGTTCCTTTGTAAGAAGAACATTTCAAGAGAAGTCCCATTAAAAATCCTTTAAGATCTTATTTCCATGCTCTGAGCAGCATTTTACAGCAATTCAGCATCAGGAGAGCCTTCTCATTGTACATCTGCAACTATAATAACTCTCATGAGCGATTAAGTATGTTCGGCATAACAGACCTTGGCTTTCTGCAGGCTGTCGAGTGAAGCTGCCAGGTCATCCACCTCTAGCCTGAGGCTCTGCTTCTCTTTCTCCAGTTTGGCTCGAGTTCTCTGCAGGCCTTCGCACTGCTCTCCCAGTTCCGCCAGTGCATCACTGTGACGTTTCCTCAGTGCCGCTGTCACTGCCTCTGCTTGGACTGATGACTCCTCCAGCTCTCTCCTGAGCCTCTGCAGCTCTGCTTCACGCTTCTTATTCATCTCCATCTACACAGAGAAAGACAGACAGAGATTGCAAACCAAGTAAGTTGCCCTCTTTCTCTTTCTGTGAACACACTAATAGAATTTATTAGTAATAATAATAGAATTATATATATATATATATATATATATATATATATATTTTTTTTTTTTTTGCATTTTTGGGCATATACTATGTTAATGCCATGATATTTTAGACATGATAATACTGTATTAACATGGCAGCCCTATATTTTTCTTAAAAGTTTTCTTTGAGGCACCATGTAAATACCATGGTATATGAATATTGAAGTTATTCAGTACCATGGTAAATATAAATGATTCTCAACTGGTTTTGCTTCAGGACCGAAAATAATAACCCGACACAGTGCCAATTTGTTTATTATACAAAAGTATAGTGCTAGATAAATGACAAAAAGATTTTAAATTTAATTTTGAATTTTAGACATGTGGCATTTAACAAAACTAAATTTTCCATGGCAAATTTTATAGTTTTGAATTTCATAAATTAGAATTCTAGTGGCATTTAACAAATTGAATTGTATTTTATAGATTTGTATTTTTAAACAGCAAATTTTGTGTTCTGAATTTTTTTAGAGGCGAAATTAGCTGTAAATATTCAGATTATAAAATTTACAGCAGAAGAAATTCAATATTCAAAATTCAACATAGAATTCAATATTCTAAAATTCAGATCTTACAGAAAGTAGGCCAGAGGTCAAGCTTCCGGGTTCCACAGGGAAAAGTAGAGGATTTCAGATAAGTCGAATGGAGCATTTTGGACAGTTACAGAGCTACAATGGCAATTCCAGCATTATGGATGTGAAATTTGCAGTTAAACTCCATCGTTACGGACGTGACAGTTGTGAAAGCGGCACTATTTGATGAGGGGAAAATCACAACGCTGAAACTTGTAGACTTTGATCTCTGAGACATCTGTATGATATAACCATCTGAGAATCACATATATAATTATATAATCTTAACCTCTAAAATGTTACGGACGTGACACAGTGCTGAAACACAATAATATCATGAATGTGGCTCTTATAATGTAAAAAAAAAAAAAAAAAATGGTGCAGTTATGAAAGTGTGCATATTTTTCATAGAATTCTTTATCTCTTGGGAAAATGATTATTGTTAACATAAAGTGAAAACAAATAGTCCTTCAATCCCTTCTTTTGCAATTATAAAATATAGCTGTTTCACTAAAACAATATGTATTCAAATAAGTTGATACTTTCTGTACAAAGCTAACGTATGTTGATATGTTGATGTTGAGTTGATGAACAAATGGTCTCCCTTCTATACTTTAAACACTCATGAAAATGCATTATGGACGTGACCGTTATGGATGCTTCATATCAAATCATATGTGTCAATGAGAGAATCACAACCATCAGTGCTCCTTCTTTCACTATGATTATTCTGATATAGATGACTGACAATTGCTTTGATTTGTGACTTGTTTCAAGCTACTGCATTATAGTCAGCATTTGGGAAGGGACCATTTTGACAAACATGCTCTCAGCAGCCAATATTTAAAAAGCCAATAACCACACAAAACAAATTGCAGTCAGCACAAACCATATTTATCCTCACTACAAATTATTTTGTATTTAACAGTCGGAGTGGTCATTTATTATTAAGGATAAAGGCATGTAACGCAACATGTTCATGTTGGCATCTGTCTAATTTGGCTAGCTTCCGTCAAGTGACTATTGAAATTTCACCAATATCCAGTAGAGTTTGGTTGACTGCACATCCTTTGACGAGATCAACAAAAAATAAGCAAAAGGGAAATGTTTTTTTCCTCCTTTTTAAAAGTTGTATTATTGGCATTTATCAATGTTTCTCCCTGCTACATGTGACCCAATGACTTGTGATACATTTTGGGGTCTCAACCTACAGTTGAGAACTACCAGTTTTAAGAACAATGGTATTGCCATCTGATACCAATCCTGAATTATGATACTGCCAGAGTAGTTTTCTGTAAGGGCAACAATGATAAAGACAGTTTTTGTTTACTTGAGAGGCTGTGGCTCCCCCTGCTTCCTCCAGTCTGTCAGTCAGGTCATCCAGTTCACGGGTCAAGTCAGCTCGCTGCTTTTCCACCTATGAAAGAAAATGAACTTGAATTTACAGTGCTTTTGTTGCTTTGTAATACTAGCTAAATCTAAATGCATAATTTTTGGAGGTGTTCCACTTTAAATTGAGATGAAAAAGAGACAATCCATTTGCAGGTCAGGGCACGAGTGTGTGTGTACAGTTCAAGTGGGGCTGGTGACAGATGTGGGGATGTGATTAGAATCAACCATAATGGTCTAGTTTGATGGGTTAGACTAAAAACATTTGTGCTTACTCTCTTAAGTGCAGAGGAAAGTATATGAATTGATAGCTCATTTGTACAAAAATGTGATAAATGTATGATGACACAACCACATAGCAACATTGAATGCACATACCCCTTCATAGTATTTAATTTGATGATGATCAGCTTAGTTAATATGAACTGATTTTATTTCATGGTTGCAGTTAAAAAAAAGGGGGCACTTAAAGGTATGACACTTAAAAATGTTAGCAAATTATGCTATTTGCATGTTTACTAAAAACTGACATTATGTTATAAAAGTTCAAAAAAGTCTAAGACATGATGAACACCAAGACTCACAAGGCCAATAACTGACTCATACGTTCAACATAAACCAATAATAACATTTTAACTAAACACACATGCAGATGATGTTTGCCGATCCCATTGTTGAAAAGAGCAAAAAATATCCTCACCAACTGCTGTCGAACAGATGGTTTGTAAAATGAACAAACAAGAAAATAGTTTGTACTGCAACATATGAAAGCATATCTTGAACACAAAAAAGCTAGTGGTTCTAAAATTGTGGTCTGTGATGTATTCAAAGTGGTCCGCAAGTTGATTGGCTGATTAAAAACCAAAAGACCCAAATAAATAAAATCATTATACTTAACAAAAAGCAACAACATTGGATTAATCGACTGATTAATTAACTCATAACAGTAAATTAACTGAATTTTTTAACATAATAAATTGTTTTTGTTCTCACTTCAATAACATAACTGACAGTTATACATCAGTGTACGAAAGTGTTCAGCTCCTTAGCTAGCCAGAACCAAACTGATCTCACTGTGAATTCGGCAACAGTTGTTCGCAGTGTTGGGGAAGCTACTTTGAAACTACAGTCAAGCTACTCTTTTGAAAAAGTAGTTTGCTACACTGCAAGTTACTGTCAAAAAGTAGCTAGCTACATTGAAGCTACTTAATGAGGCATTTTTTACAATGTTATTATCAAACCAATAATATTAATAACATTAATAACAGTAGAATTTGCATGCCACTCCCCCCGACATACGGGTATAAAAGGGAGGCTGGAATGCGGATTCATTCAGATTTTTTCTTCGGAGCCGAGCGGTTGTATTTCAGCGAGCTGAATACTACTACTGATCCATTCACCTCTTCAGAAGCGCGTGCTGTTGGATATATGGTGCATTCCAGCGGCTTTCTCTCCACTCTGCACTCCACTGCAGACTACGCCCCTGGGTGCTTCGACAGCGCTTTAAAAGAATTTATTTCCTCTAAAGAGTATATTTCCTCTATCAGAGCAGGCACAGTGACATTGAACGTCTTTTTAAAGATGCGTCTTTTTAAAGATGCCCTTCCGTTCCCCCCTGCTGGTCCTTCTACCTATGGGTACGAGGCCACCCTGGTTGATGCTGAAGGCGATTCGGGGGCTTCAATGGGTACGGTTCCGCCAGGTAAGCCCCCACGGACTGCCCACTCCCCGGTACGCTCGTTTGCGCCCGTCCAGTTCTGGGATGAGACAGGCAGCTCGCCTCAGTGCCAGCATAATGTCTCTTTCGGACCTCGTGAGCTGGATGAGATGTTGATCGCTGCATCAGAGAGCGCCGTGGTGATGACTCGACCGCCATGCTTGCCCGGGCCGCCTCGAGTGTTGGGCTTGAGTGGAAACCTCCACCCGCCCCTGAGCACTCGCGGCTTGACGTCTGGTTTCTGGGTTCGACGCGCCGCTCGCGGCCACGCCCCCCCTCCAGTCCCCTTCTTCGCGGAAGTGCACGATGAGCTGATGCGATCGTGGAGGGTACCTTTCGCTGCCCAAACCCAATCCTTCAGTTTGTCTGCTCTCACTACCCTCGACGGTGGGGCGGCTGAGGGTTATGCCATGATACCCCAGGTGGATAAGGCAATCGCGGCACACCTGTGCCCGCTGAGCGCCACCACCTGGCGGAGTCGACCGACACTCCCTTTCCGAGCCTGTAGGACGACTTCGTCTCTGACAACTAAAGCCTACAGCACTGCCGGTCAGGCCGCCTCCGCCCTGCACACCATGGCCCTCTTACAGCTCCATCAGGCCAAGGCTTTGAAAGAGCTACACGAGGGTAGTTCTGATCCCAGTGTGCTACAAGAGCTGCGCTCAGTGACCGATCTCGCCCTTCATGCGACTAAGGTCACAGCGTGTGCACTCGGGCAGACGATGTCCACGCTTGTGGTCCAGGAGCACCACCTGTGGCTGAACCTGGTTGAGATAAGGGACGCAGACAAGGCGCAGTTCCTTAACGTGCCCATCTGCCAGGTCGACCTCTTCTGCGACACCGTCGAGGACTTTGCCCAGCAGTTCTCAGCAGTGAAGCAACAGACGGAGTCCATTCAGCACATCTTACCCCGATGCGGCTCAAGAGTGCGCACCCCGTCTGTTCACCGAGGGCGTCCCCCTGTGGCAACAAAAACTCAACCGGCTCCGCCCCAGCCGGCATAGAGCCCCCCCAAGAGAGGGATACCCCCCGCTTCTCGGTCGGCCGCAAAGACCCCCAGGAGGGCTCACAAGCACCCCTGAGATGGGACACCCGAGGATCGTGATGTCTGCGGGAACTCTGGAGCTGGTAGCCAGACCACACCATCCCCCGGTGGAGGGCCGGGAGGAAAACCTTTTGTTCCCTTTTACTTTTCTGTTCTGCGGTACCCAAATTGTCAAAAAAAGCAGTTTCCTCTCTCCTCAGGTCACACTGCCAGTGCTCACGGTCGCCATCTCCATGGCTACTGGACACCGAGCGCCTGCAGCCTGGCCCTCAGGAACGCGGCCCCCCGCCTTCGCGTGCCCCGCTGCATCACACAAACCACACCCCCAGCCGGCCGGTGGTGACGAGTCTCGAGGATGGCCAGAGAGGCCCTCCTCCTCAGTCGCCGGCCTGCCTTACGCCGGACACACAGAGCAAGGTAAGTGCTTCGAGGGTCCCCTCAGCACGGCTGCCTCGGGTCGGAGCACCGCTCCCCGACGCAGCACTCCCTGCTCCCCCCCGCCGCGAGGCCCCACCCCCAGGAACATCGGATGCGATCCTTCCATCATTGCCCCATGCCCGGAGTTTGGACACGTGGCTATCGCTTTCCAACACGTCGCGCTGTCTGGCCAGAACCATCACTCCAGCCGAGGTGAGACAGGGGTTTTACAGCCCTTACTTCATCGTTCCCAAGAAGGGTGGTGGGTTGCAGCCAATCTTGGACCTGCGAGTTCTGAACTGGGCCTTGCACAGACTCCCATTCAAGATGCTGACGCAAAAGCTCATTTTTACGTGCATCCGGCATCAAGATTAGTTCGCGGCGGTAGATCTGAAGGACGCATACTTTCACATCTCAATTTTACTTCGACACAGACCCTTCCTATGGTTCGCGTTCAACGGTCGGGCATATCAGTACAAGGTCCTCCCCTTTGGCTTGTCCCTGTCCCCTCGAGTCTTCACGAAGGTCACAGAGGCAGCCGTTGCACCGTTAAGGGAAGTGGGCGTTCGCATACTCAATTACCTCGATGACTAGCTGATTATAGCGCACTCTCGAGAGTTACTGTGTGCACACAGGGCCCTGGTGCTCATGCACCTCAGCCGTTTAAGGCTTCAGGTCAGCTGGGAAAAGAGCAAGCTCTCCCCGATTCAGAGCATCTCTTTTCTCTCCATGGAGTTAGACTCAGTGTCAATGATAGCGTGCCTCACATGCGAGTGCGCGCTGTCGGTGCTGAACTGCCTGAACTAATCCAGGTGGGAAATGTCGGTCCCACTGAAGTACTTTCAGAGGCTCCTGGGGCATATGGCATCCTCAGCAGCAGTCATGCCACTCGGGTTGATGCATATGAGACTGTTACAGCACTGACTCCAGACCCGAGTCCCGAGGTACGCATGGCACCGCAGCACACATCGCGTGGCTCTCACGTCTGCCTGCCACCACCTTTTCAGCCCTTGGACAGACCTTGCATTCCTGCGGACTGGAGTCCACATACAGCAAGTGTCCAGGCATGTCGTGGTTACGCTGGGGCACCGTGTGCAACGGGCATGCAGCCGCTGGCTCCTGGACAGGACCTCGCCTGCATTGGCACATCAACTGCCTCGAGTTGCTGGCAGTACAGCTCGCCCTGCGGAGGCTATTGCCATTGATCCAGGGCAAGCACGTGTTGGTCTGGATGGACAACACGATGACAGTGGCTTATATAAACAGCCAAGGTGTTTTACGCTCTCGTCGCATGTCGCAACTCGCCCATCACCTCCTCCTCTGGAGTCAGTGGCGACTCAGGTCGCTGCGGGCCATTCATATCCCTGGCAACCTCAACGCCACAGCAGATGCTCTGCCATGGCAGGTGACGCTCAGGAGAGAGTGGAGACTCCAACCCCAGGTGGTCCAGCTGATTTGGAGTTGATTCAGCAAGGCACAGGTAGACCTGTTCGCCTCCTGGGAATCCTCCCACTGCCCGCTCTGGTATGCCCTGACAGGAGCTCTTCAATAAGATGGCCTTTAACTCGACTGACACTAGGGGCTTGAACGGGGCTCTCCATAGGCCTAAAAGGACCACGGAGAGGTCCCATGAGGGAAAGAGGCGCGGCCTAGGAGGGTTCAACCTCCTGGCGCCTCTCAGGAACCTGATGATCAGGTCATGCTTACCGAGAGAATTACCTTCAACAGTGTCGTGGTGTGCTGCTATAGCAGCTACATAGACCTTGAGAGTGGAGGGGGACAGCCGCCCGTCCAACTTCTCTTGCAGGAGGGAAAGCACTGACCCGACTGCGCACCTCTGGGGGTCTTCGCTACGGGAAGAACACCACTTAGCGAAGATACGCCACTTCAGGGAATAGAGCTGCCTTGCAGAAGGAGCTCTGGCCTGAGTGATCATGTTAACCACTGCGGGCGGTAGACCAGTTAGGTCTTCCGCATCCTGTCCAGGGACTACATCGACACAACGTCGAGTGAGTGACAGAAGGGGA